>NC_091399.1:2781531-3090590 GCF_032191515.1 Phaenicophaeus curvirostris | reverse complement strand
CTGAAGTTCCATAACTGGAGCTGGCCAGCAGTGGGATCTCCTGATACCTATAAGGTTCCTATGTGCCTCTGCTGTTCCGTGATTTTTTGCTAGGTCACAAGTAAAGTGCTTCTCTCTGAGTGGATCAGCTTCCTGACAGACCTGTGTGTAACTGTCCTGTGGTGGGAGTACCGTGCTCATGGTGGTTTGTTGGAGCCCATCAGGAATGAGTGTGGTTGGAGCAGTTGCACCTCCCTGTGTTGATAAGCTTTCCTTGTGTCCAGCAGTGCCTGTGAGCTGTGAGCTGCAGCACAGGGCTGTCACATACAGATGCAGTTGTGGAATTAAGGACTGGAATCTTAAATGTCTGCATTTCAGTCTTTCCTGGCTTGTTTTAATGTTCTAGGGGTACCTTTGTTTGTGATAGCTGATTAATAGATTTTTTTTGCCTTTTTTACCTGGAGGTTTGACAGCCTGCAGGAGCGGTGACTGGAATGTCACTTGGTTAGACAACCCTGTTGGCCTGTGTGTAGCAGGCTTTTTTTTTGGCAGAGTGTAGCAGTAAGTTGTAGCAGTTTTCCCCGCAAGTTTTGGGAAAAAAGCCCAAACCAACTCTCCTTCCCCCAGTTTAAATAAAGAGTGAAGCTCTGTTTAATCTGTTGCTTGGCAGGTGGTTGTTTGATTTCTTTATTTTGAAAATGCAAAATAAATTATGATGGCAATACCATATTTTTTTTCCCTGCAGATATTCTGATAACTATGGCAGCCACAAGAAACCTGATGAGAGCTGTCAGAGTTTTTGAATTTGGTGGCCCTGAAGTGCTTAAAATCCAGTCAGACGTTGTAATTCCTGTTCCAAAAGAAAATCAGGTATATATGAGTTCTGTGTACTGAAATAATGGCATTGAATGATAATAGGCTACTCAGAACAGAATGAAGAATACAAACCAAAACTTTTCATCTTGAATATGTAGTTTTTGATCAGTATATTCGTTCTGGGACTTACGCTAGAAAACCAACTTTACCCTACACTCCAGGCTCAGATGTGGCTGGTGTAATTGAAGGGGTTGGAGAACATGTTACTGCATTCAAGGTAGGTGTAGAAAATACATTGAGTTTTAATTCATAATTGTTTATGGGTTCATCTTTGTGGGGTTGCTCTGCTGCTAATCCTGTTTCTATTGCTTTGCTGGCTTTTTTCACCTTTGCCAGCTAGTGGCAGCACACAGTGGGGTCACCCTGACAGTCCAGAGTGAGAGCTGATGCAATGCGTGTGTGTGCCCCAGACAGACATCCCAAAAATGCCGAGTGGCCAAGCTCGTGCATTTGCATGCTCGAGCTGCTTGGGAAACCATTGCACTACCCTGCAGCAGTTACTACCCGGTGTCCGCAGACCGGACCCACCCCATCCACATGCTGGATGTTTATGGAGGTCACCATGCTGGCAGCAGAAGACTCAGAGCTGTGTATCTGTGCCTTCTGTGGGCCCTGGCATTGCTCTGCCAGTGGCCAAGAGCCAGGCTGGGTGCTGTCTTGGCCCCACAGCTGGTGTTGTGCCACGGCGCTGGGCATACATAGGTGACGTGCTGCCCGCTGTGCATGTCCACATCGCCTGTGGGATTTTGGCTTGAGCCGGCCCTTCTGCAGAACAGTGGCAATATTGAGGTGTTGTAAGGTTTATTAAGAGAATATCTCTTTTCCACGTTTAAGCAAAAATAATTGAGAAATGTTTATTTTGTGTTTGTGAAAACTTTTTAGGTTTTGCATTTGGAATCTGTGTTTGGAATTCTCTAGTGTTCAGGTTCATTAAGGTCAATATTAATGAGACAGTAGGTTTGTGTGTTACCCTCTAGAGCCGGGGTTCTAATTATGACACTTTAGGTGTATGAAATGATATGGTTTGTATTGCATGGATTGTATGTATTAGCATTATAAAAATCCTCTCTGTGACAAATATAATCGGTTAGTTTTAATAGGAGAGCTGTTAGAAATCAGCTAAACATCTGTGAACTGGTTCTTAAACTATATTAAAGAAAATATAAGCGAGATGATTAATGTCTCTATTTTTTTTCCCTCCTTTCTAGAAAGGTGACAGGATTTTTACCATTGGTACGATCTCTGGAGGATATGCAGATTATGCAGTTGCTGCAGCTAATAAAGTGTTTCCTTTGTCGGATAAACTGGACTTTAAACAAGGAGCAGCAGTTGCAATACCCTACTTCACTGCTTATCGTGCTCTTTTCCAAAAGTAAGGTGTCAAATCTAAGTTTATCCATTTTGCTTATGAATATTTAAAAAATTGAAGCCCACATTTTCATTGTCCTCTAAAAGGAGAGGAGATCAATGAGTGGAAATGTTTAAAACTCTTAAGTTAAATTTGTTATGCTGATGGCATTGTCATATCATTGTCACCTAGAAGCTAGCAACTGTGTTCTCCTGTTACACATTTCTTCTCAAGAGAACAGGCCTGGAAAGGCTTCTCCGATAAGATTCTTGTAATAAAATGTATAACTCTCTCTCAGTGCTAATTGTTACTTCAGCCAGTGAAGAACAGGAATAGTTCTAATTTCTTCTAATTTCTTCTTCTAATTTCTCTTCTTCCTGAGCCTCTGTGCCAGAGAGGCTTCATGTACAGCCCTGTCTGTGCCATAGGGCAGGGTAATGAGTTAAAGCCAGGCTTCACGTCAGCTAGGTGAGAGCTTAGGTCTGGACATCTGGTTTAGTTTGATGGAACAAATTGTTAGAACCAGCATGGTTTACTTTTATGTTCTGTAACAGGTGAAAATCTTTAAGTTCAGTACCAGACCATGACTTGCTGCTAGGTGCACAACATAACTGTGCAGTATGTAAATTTGTAAGTGATATAGTTTATTTTGCCTCCTTGTTTTCCCAAAGAAGCTGATTGTACCTGTTTAGCCATAACATGAATTGGAAATCATACTGTGTGAAAGATGAGATTTGACGTTGGTTTATACAATCTGATGCGTAACGGCTGTGTACTGCAATCTTCATGCCAATATTTTCTGTTTTCCACTCAGAGGGCATGCCAAAGCAGGAGAGAGCATGCTAGTGCATGGAGCCAGTGGGGGGGTAAGTATTTGGAGAAGGCAGCTTGTAAGAAATGCTGCTTTCTGTCTTTGCATCTGCTTTTGTCTGTGGTATGATTTATGGTCACATTTATATCAATTAGTGGATTAACAAAATTAGGTTTCTGTTTCAGATGATTTAGATGCTTTTTTTTTCTGGAGCGTGTCCAGAGAAGGGCGACAAAGATGATGAAGGGGCTGGAGAACAAGCCTTACGAGGAGCAGCTGAGGGAACTGGGGTCGTTTAGCTTGGAGAAGAGAAGGCTGAGGGGAGACCTCTGTAACTACCTGAAAAGAGGTTGTGGAGAGGAGGGAGCTGGCCTCCCAAGTGACAGGGGACGGGACAAGGGGCTGTGGCCTCAAGCTCCACCAGGGGAGGTTCAGGCTGGACGTCAGAAAAAAATTTTTTGTGGAAAGGGTCATTGGGCACGGGAACAGGCTGCCCAGGGAGGTGGTTGAGTCACCATCCTTGGAGCATGCGTTTCGGAACATATCCTGTAACTGTGGCTGCTGTGGGAGCTGCTGAATCGGTAGCCTCCGGGAGCTGACCAGCTGGGACTGAATCCTGGGCAGGCAGTGTCTGTGTTCCCCCATCTTGGTCTCCCATGCTGTTGCCATGACACAGAGCAATGCCAAGAGATGGCATTGCTGTGCCTGGATGACCATTGGCTCCAGCACCAGGTTTTTGTGGAGGCATCCAACACCTCCAAACGTCCTCTGGAGTGCAGAGCAGGTACGAGACCCAGAGAATTTGGTTTCTAAAGGAACAGTTTATCTGGTTGTGCAAGGTTCATAATGTTAACAAAATTTCTGCTTGCAGGTTTTCTTTGCAGTATGTAGTGCTGGTATCAATAGCAGATGATTCTGTGAAGGCAAGAATTGCCTTGGCTTTGTATCAAGTATCTATGGCCCAGCTTTAACAAACAGACAGCATTCTACGTGGATTTATATTAAATGCTGATATCTCTTCAAAAACCCCACAAAGTTTTACCACATCTCTGTAAATATCTTTTCTTTATTAGACTGATTCTAAGGTGCAAATAACTTATGGCTAAAAAAATGTTTCCAGGCTAACTTTTTAAATTGGTAAGTTCCAATTTGCAGGTGAAATATATGAAATCGATGCTAAGAAAGAAAGAGAAAAAAGACTTAATTACTTAATTTTTCCTTTTTGTGTTTTTTTTTTTTTTCCTTTTCTTCCCTCCCCCTTCATCCCCTCAGGTTGGAATAGCGACATGTCAGATTGCCAGAGCTTGTGGTTTAAAGGTTTTGGGTACAGCAGGAACTGAGGAGGGCATGAACATAGTCCTGAGAAATGGTGCTCACCAAGTATTTAATCACAGAGAAGCAAATGACATTGATAAAATTAAGGTAAGCATGTATCAGGGCTAGGTGATTCTTGTTACTAACAGAATGAGCAGTCATTTGCAGAAGTTTTTTTTTAAGTAGATTTATGTGGGAGCAATAGCGTACTGTCTTTGTCATTTCTACACAAGATAAAACTTTCCCAGGCTAGAAGAGCTGAGCTTTCTTCACTGGCGATGGAATTTAGAAACTCTTGCATTCCAGCAATTTCCAATATGGTAGCATATTACAATTCATCAGATCAAAATACTCTAAAATTAAATTTATTACCTGTCAGTCTTGGTACAAAGGCTGTATTTAAAATGTAATCAATAAACTGTAAAATGTGTGTTATTTATAGGATATGAAATAAACGGTAGTACCCAAGCACTAATTGGACTGATAATAAGGTATTATATCCTGTATAGGAATACACAAAGATGGAAGGAGTTGATATAATAATAGAAATGCTCTCTAACATCAATCTTGCTGCTGACTTACAATTGCTGTCCTGTGGAGGAAGGATGATGGTAAGTGGTTTTGTCACTTACTTTGTGCACGTAACACCGCAGTTGAATAGTTACGAATGGAACTCGATCGTAACTTATTTGTAACAGGTTGTGGGCTGTAGAGGTCCCATCGAGATAAATCCCAGAGACACGATGACTAAGGAATCTAGTATAATTGGAGTCAGTCTGTTTCTTGCAACTGAGGCAGGAACATTTTCATTTTAAAGCATGTTTTGTTGGCATATTCCAACACTTCTCTGTTTTCAGTTAAAACCTATTGTAGGGATCATTTCACCGTAAATAACTTGTTGGTTCATTCCTTTACATTTTTATCTAATCTCAGAACATCATAAAATATTTTTGGGTTGTGAAATTTGGTTTAACTTTTGCATAAACAGTAAATACATTTCTAGAATGTAAAGGCCCTGTGGTGGTAAATGCTGTCTTTATTACATGCCGGAGGAGATGCATGAATGTGCAGCGGCACTTCTTGATGGCATAGAAGCTGGCTGGCTGAACCCAATTGTGGGCCCAGAATATCCACTGGAGCAAGTAGCTAAGGCTCATGAAGACATTATTCATGGCAGTGGTGCACGAGGAAAGATGGTGCTCCTTCTGTGAAGCCTTTTCCCATTTATTTTGTAGCTGTTCTAACTGCATCTTTGCTTACATGATTAATTGGATGTATGGTATAAAACTTACTTCTAATCAGGTTTAGCAGTAAGAGCAAATGCTGATTTACATTAATTATATCAATCAATTACCAATCGGTTTTCTTTTTGTAATAAGCAGAGTTGTGTATACTTTAAAGTAATTTTTGTAGCTCTTTTGGCTGATGTGGAAATAATAAATTTTCTCTGGTGATGTGGCCTTGTGGTACAAGGGAAGCGAATACCTCAGGCAGGATTGGATCTCTTGCTCTCTGAGAAGTTACAATGAAGCTGCTGTGGGCAGTGCAAAATGATTTTTAACAGATACACATATGTCTAGAACTAGCTATACAGATATAACTAGGACTTTGTTAATTTTTTAACCGTAATTAGTCTTATTCCATTTTTGTCACATAATTTACTTGGAATAAAAGCTTTTACTGTCAAAACAATTCACTTTTGAGCTCATGGCCAAAGAATCTGTCAAATGAGAACTACTAGGACGCAGAGGCATTTTTGTTTTGCTACGTTTGACTTAGTATCTGAATTGCAAATGTCACAGATAATTCAGAGGGACTGTAACTCTGAAGTTACTTGCTGTTATTGTATTTGCTACTCTGTAGCTGATGGTATTGGGAGAAACAGCTAATTCCTTGATGGTAAGTAGCTGGGTAGCGAGGATTTAAATTCTTCCTGCAAACTTTATTAAATTTAAAGTCACCTGAATCTGTGGCTAAAGTGAGGAGAAGAGAAAGGCTGAACAGCTTTCATTGGTGCTGAGAATTGTGTTAGTTCATAAATGAATGTGGATACATTGTTGTCCATATCCAAATACAATGCAGTTAAGGAAGAACAATTTCTTTGTGTTGACAGTTTTTACACTCAAAATGTTTGGTATTACAGGCACTTCCTTTTAATGATCCAATTCTCTAATGAGTCATGAAGTCATCACTTGCAGATGAGTTTTCTCAACTTCAAGGAGAACTTCTGTTCCTCTGAGGAAAAGTGAGTCCTTACTGACCATAAATTTCAATATAGAGGCATTTTTGTCTGCGAAACTTGTTTTTTAACGTTTGGTTTAGATTTGTTTACTGTCATACTATCACAAATCAGCACATGTTCTCTGAATCCAAGTGTAGTTTCCTCAGGCATTGCACTACCTTCTTTGAAGCTGTGATTTTATTTTTTTTTTCTGAGACGGCATTAATTTCTACTGATGTTTTGCTTAATCCCAACTAAGAAAATAATTCGCAAAATCTTTTGAAATGTCTGGATTTCTCCCCTAGGTTTGTCATCCCCTGTTAAAATATTAAGGTGAGAGAAGAGTATTTTACAGGGAGGCTTACGGAACTAATTTAGTTAATATTGGTGGTGAAAGAGCAAGGTCTCAGTGTCAAAGAGGAAAGGAATGTTCTTCTAATGGAAGTTAAGTCATGTAAGGAAGACATTGTCCAGCACCAAGCTTGTCCCTGTGGAAGTGCATCTCTGGTGTTTTGCATTAACCTCTCAGTAGAGAGGAGAGCGCTCCAAGTCACCGATTCAGACTTGCAATATCAGCCTTTTTCAGGTATGAAAGCGTCTCTTTTAATGCCATGTTTGGGATTGCTACTCAAGTGATAATTTAAACTTACAGGTGAGTAAATTTTCTAACATAGCATAAATATACGCACCTCTAAAAAGCTCTACCTATTTTTCCCAGCAGGAATTAAGAAAGTGTTTGAATTTCTGATGGGGGGGGATAATACTAAGATATTATAGCTATTAAACATAGGTCTAAAGGAATATGCTGGGTGACTGAGTTAAGTCCTCATTTCTTTCAAGATGTGTGTAATTGGTTTGGTAAACTACTTGAGCTCCGTCTTCTATAGCAGGCAGATCACAGTGCTGTTTCTTCTGTGCAAATGTAAATGTGAGGTCCTTCTGCTATTATACGGAGTCATTTAACTGTTCCTTGTTCATACAAACCTTATAGCCATTGCATCAAATGGATGCTTTTGCCAGGGATAAAGATGGGAGTGTTTCTGGAGTTAAGTATTTCAAACTAATATTTTAGTAAGTGCTTTTGAAAGTAGTTGCTGGGGAAGAGAAGGATTATGCGAACTTGGCTGTAGGAGTGCAGTAGCGTGGTCCTTGCCTGCCAGTGTCACAGGTTTGGCATCTGTCACAGCTGGAGGCTGTGTGGATGTCCCAGTGGCCAGATGCTGGCTTCCCTGCAGGTCAAAATTCCAACATGAGTAGGGAGCTGCATTCCCACTTGCTCTGAATTTGAAGGTTTAAGAATGATTAGCCTAGTGTAAATGATGTGGGTAGGTAGTGTTTAACTGATTATTAAGGTAAAAGATGCTGATTATTCCTGTTCCTTCTGGTGAAATTATGGCAGGTAGGGAATCTGTGATTCTGCTTGGCAGCACTGTTAGAAAAAGTAAAACATCTCTTAATGTGAAGGTACTAAATAGCAGGTCAAGCATAGCAGTTAATGGTTGATATGATGATGTGTGTATGAAAATACACATTTTCTTTATACACGGTATGTTTTAAAATCTGTGGTTCTTTTTAATTTGTCCTTTGCTCAGAGGGTGTTACAGGAATGAGAGGCTTATGGTTTACAGTGACTCCTTTCTTGCTTCATGCCGCCTCTGTGCTGGAGCTAATGCTCAGAGATGAAATTCAGAGCAGTTTCCCTGTCAATGCATTTGCTGATGTTCATAGGACAGGGTTTGTTACAGGCTCCTGACCAGAAGGTGTCAGAGGAGTTCTTCTGTTTCTCTGACGCTGCAGGCTTCTCCCGGCAAAGTTAAGCACATTGAACCCGCAGCACTCAGACAGCTGTGTCACAGAATCACAGAATCACTAGTTTGGAAAAGATCCACAGAATCATCAAGTCCAACCATTCCCATCAACCATTAAACCATGCCCCTCAGCACCTCATCCACCCATCTTTTGAACACCTCCAGGGATGGTGACTCAACCACTTCCCTGGGCAGCCTGTTCCAGTGCCCAATGACCCTTTCTGTGAAAATTTTTTTTTCTGATGTCCAGCCTGAACCTCCCCTGGTGGAGCTTGAGGCCATTCCCTCTCGTCCTGTCCCCTGTCACTTGGGAGAAGAGGTCTCCCCTCAGCCTCCTCTTCTCAAGGCTAAACAACCCCAGTTCCCTCAGCTGCTCCTCGTAAGTCTTGTTCTCCACCCCCCTCACCAGCTTCGTTGCCCTTCTCCGGACACACTCCAGAGCTGCAACATCCTTCTTGTAGTGAGGGGCCCCAAGAAGACATGCAATAGAGCATCTAAATTCTTGGTCTATATCTGATGTATGGTACAAATGGAAGGGGTTGTTTTCATTTTGGGACACGCAGTGTGAATAAAAATTACAGCATAGCACTGACCACAAGGTACAGGGAGGAACAAGGAGATGCAGTGGCTCTTTGGGACTGTGGGCAGGAGGTGGGTGTGAGGGATGAGAGGGCAGTGTTGTCAGTGCTGTGGCAGACATGAGCCTGGGCTGCGGCTGTAGGTGGAGGTGCAGCGCTGTGAGATCTTGTCATGCTGAAGGTGAGGGGGCCAGGGCTTGCCCACAACTTAGTTCCAGTAGCCCCAGCCTCGCATTTCAGTGCAAACCCGCTCTCACTGTAATCTGCCAGGGGGAACGGTTGAAAGTGTCCATGGATGTTCCGTGCTGTGTTCGTTGTTAGCAGAACACTCTTGTCACTGGAGGGGGAACCACTTTGGCTTGGGAACTGCTGCAGCTGAGCTTCTTGGAGACGTTGCTTGTCACATTTCTGACTAATCCTTCAGCTGCGTCTGGTCTGTCAGGGCACCCATCTGGAGAGTCTGTCAACCTAGAGATCCCTTGGTCCAGCTCTCTGTTTAGAACGTGCCATCCCCTCCACAGAGCGGAGAGTATGGAGGAAAAGGATAGCAGACAAACAAACTAGGCAGAATAATTCTGTCAGGTTGGCTGGTTTTGAGTTTAATCAGAGGAGGGGTCTGAATCAGCGAATGCTGGTGCTCTCTGTGATGGGGCTGTGAGTGGTGGGAGAGGCTACACCGGCTCTCACTGTTGTGCTCAACTTCGCACAGACAGGCAGGGCTTGGGGTTCCACGCTTGCCACATGTTATCTGTGTATCTGTGTGTGCCATGTGTAGCCATGGCAGCATCTGGAAAGGGCAGGTACGTGTATTTCTGAAAGACAGAGGGATGGAATTGCAGCTGTGGTTCGTTAATATCATTGTGCCCAAAATAAATGGTGCTTCAAAAGTATCCCCTCTCCGTTGTAACCGAGTGGTTCCCTGCATGTGTTCCTGCTGCCTTGGTGTGTTCCAGCAGGATACAATAAATTAATGAGACTTTAATTGCAGGGTTGGGAAGATAAAAAAGTCTGGAAGATGTTGATGTTCTTGATAGTTGCTTCTTTTACAAGAGACAATTCAGTATTCCATGTGGGTGGATCATGGCACAGAGGACCATTGAAGGACAGCTGAAGTCCTTCAATGTTTTGGAGCTGGTTCATCAGCAAGGGAGGGCTGGCCCTGCTCTTCCTCGCCTTCTCAGTTCAGTTGTGCTGCAGCCTTGAGAGGAACCGCTGTGATGCAGAGGAACAACAGGAGCGGGGAAGGATGATGATATCTCCTCTATCAGAGTCAAGCTGGAGGCCACTGAAATGCACCCTTTGGAGCTTTCCTGTCATTTGTGCTGAGAGAATGGAAATGTGGATGGATATTTGAGCAACTAATCTGGCGAGGGGGCTGGAGAACAGGCCTTATGAGGAGCGGCTGAGAGAGCTGGGCTTGTTTAGCCTGGAGAAGAGGAGGCTGAGGGGAGACCTCATTGCTCTCTCCAACTACCTGAAAGGAAGAGAGGAGGGTGCTGGCCTCTTCTCCCAAGTGACAGGGGACAGGATGAGACAGAATGGCCTCAAGCTGCACCAGGGGAGGTTTAAGGTTGGACATTAGGAAAAAATTTTCACGGAAAGGGTCATTGGGCACTGGCAGAGGCTGCCCAGGGAGGGGCTTGAGTCACCTTCCCTGGAGGTGTTTAGAAGATGGGTGGATGAGGTGCTGAGGGGCATGGTTTGGTGATTGACGGGAATGGTTGGACTCAACGATCCGGTGGGTCTTTTCCAGCGCGGTGATTCTATGAGTCTATGATTTGAAACAATCGAGCATCCTCTCATCTCCCACTGTGTTTTTAAGTTCACAGGCGTGTATTGTATCCAAAGGCGTTCTTCATCCTTCCCTTCTCCTTGCCTTTCTCTTCCTTTACCCTGGCAGCTCGCTGGTACTGCAGGGGAAGAGCCCGTTGCAGCGTCTCCTGCCAGCTCGGGGTCGGCGTCACAGGCGGCCGCCGCCGGGGGGTTGGGGGGCGGCCCTGGCAACCCCGCCCCTCCCCGCTGTGTCCTAGCGACGCTCGGGACGCGGCCAATAGCGCCGCTGGGAGCCGCCGCGATGGGAGCTCCGCAGACGGGGTGAGTGGAGCGGGGGCCGGGCCGTGCTTGCCCGGTTCTGTCGGGACGCGGAGCGAGAGCCTGGGGGGGAAGGAGGGTGGGGGTGCAGCCGGGGGCTGGCTCCGCGTAGAGCCGCGCCGCTCCGAGCCTTGGGAACTCGGGGGCGTGTCGATGCGTCAGGAGGGGACTTCAGCCCGCGTCTCAACGAAGGGCCAAGACACCGATGGTGGGGCACACCCCGAGAATTCGTTGTATCCCCTCCGTCCGTGAAGGGGCTGGCGGCAGGTGTGCCCCTCCTCGGTGTCTGGCTTCGCAGCCGCGGGCTGGAACGTTCAGAGCATCCACACGGCCCCGAGGCGGCACGAATTACAGATCCTGAGGACCTGTGCACGTCCCCGTCTCTGTAACGTGATTTGGCACGTCCTGTATGCTGAGCGATGCTCTGGGTAAAGAACCGACCGAGTCCCTTGCTCCCGGCCGTGTCACAAAGCGGTAGCAGAACAAGAGCCTTTTGGCTCCCGTTTCCATGCCAAGTTGTGCTCAAGATTGGAACCTGTAGAAAGATTTGCTTGTATAAAAGCCTTTGGAAAAAAGTGTGTTTCTTTTATGCAGAAATATATAGGACTCCAAACAAAATACTTAAAACCTTATTCTTGGAAGATTGTTTCCCTCTAGTTACCGTGAAAGGCACTTTTGGAGTCGGGATGATAGTTTGTTAGAACAGTTTTGGGGAAACAGTTCTGCCGTGGCCGATGGCATTTATTTCACAGATGTATTGAGGAATAGCTCCAATCTCTACCTTACAGGGAAAACACTGGAAATTGCAGAGCTGTGACTTGCAAGGACCTTGCTGAAGTGGAGAGGCCACCACATGTGGGGTTTGCCTCTGCTCCTCACTCTGGGAGCCGTTCAATAGTGCTAGCTTAGTACAGCAGTCAAATGAGCCACAGGATCACAAAATAATTCACTCTGCAAAAGACAAGGAAGATCTCTTGTCTGGTCTGCTCATGGGGTCAGCTGACATCAGACCAAGTTGCTTCATTCAGACTGACCCCTGCTCCGGCTGCGCAGCCTCTCCTCCTTCAGCCTCTCCTCACAGGGCGTGTGCTCCAGCTCCACCATCCTGGTGGCCTCCTTGAGCTCACTTCAGTGCATCCACGGCTCCTGTGCACTAGGGCCCAAACCTGGATGCAGCCACGCACATGGGGTCTAGTGGGTGACACGGAAAGGGGGCAATCGCTTCCCTCCTGCCAGCTGTGCTCCTCTTATTTCAGCTCAGGATGCTGCTGGCCGTCCTCGCTGCCCGGTGCTGTGGCTGACTCACCTCATCCAGCTTGTGTCCCCAGGACTGGCTGATCCTTTCCAGTAGAGCTACGTCCAGCCTGTCTGTCTCCAGCTTGTGCTGTTTGTAGCACAGGGTTGTTCGTTCCTGGGTGTAGGACTTTCACCTGGCCATGTTAAACTTCCTAAGGGTCCTGCGTAGCCTTTGGGCAGTGCTGGGCGAGCCACTGTCTGTGTTCCAGAGCTTCGTGACTGCCTTTGGGTGCAGGCAGAGTAAGCTCATTTCTGTCTGCTTGTTAGATCTCTGGCTGCCTTTGAGGTCATTGACCATGCCCTGGGGCAAAGTATTCATAAAATAAAGTAATTTTCACGGAGTATCTGGCCAAAGAATCTTCAGTGGTTTGGCCATGAAATAGTTCAGGTTAGGCAAAGAGTAAAGAGAGCCGCTTGAAGCTTTTGAAACAAAAGTGAAAGGTGAATGTAGCCTGTGTGTCCATGAGGCAAACAACTGGTAGTCTCATTGAGATCAGCTGGCCAAGGCCGGAGGGGACGTGCAACTGTGACCTTCCCCTTCCTTGTTATCACCTGAGGAAGATTGTACCTGGGCTTCAGGGTTTTGTGAGCTTGAAATAATGCAATTAATTATCATTAGACTGCACAGCCCCATCCAGATTTCAAGTCATCTACTGACTTCAATGAAGTTTGGTTCAGTAGCTGGGTTCCAGCGTGGCTTCTTATTCTTATAAGCACAGCAGCAGAGGTTGAAATCAAAAAATACAGAAGCCAGAGCTGTGCCTCAAGTCCAAAGGTGGTGCAGCTGAGGGTCTGCCAGTGACCCAGCTGCACAGCAGCAGCTCCCCATATTTTGAAAAGGGCCACGGCCTAAGGCTGTAGTTGGAAAAGTCACTTCGCAAGTGTTACAACCCTGCCACCCTACAAAGCAAGATCCTCTTTTTGCGGAGACTGGGGATTGTTTTCCTGGCTTTTCATCTTCTGGTCCTCTTTCACAGAGAGAGGAATCCAAGTGCAGTGTAGTCACTGGCCGTATTCACTTGGCTCAAGCTTGGAGGCACCAAACGGAACAAGCATTTATGTTGAGTTGTGTGGCAATGCCAGCAGTTGTCTTCTAAATGCCTGTACTGGTGGGTTGATGGCAAAATCCCATCCTCTGTGATGGAACTATGCCGTCTTTGGAATCTTAGGCCCACATGTGCCTGTTGGGCTATTCCCAGCTAAAATTCACAATGTCCTGACCTTCAGGACTTCATGTCATATTCCAGTCCTGCAGAAAATCACTTTGCCACCATCTGCTTTCCTCTGTGGAGACCCTGACGGCATTGTTTTTTGAAATGGGATGTACTTAACGGTGGCTGAAGAGTTTCCTTAGGGAGGGTATTGCAGGCAGTGGCCAGGTGTCTGGAAAGTCTCCTGGGAGGAGTCTTTGCTCCCAAATGGAACATGTTGGGCAGGGGCCTTGCCTTGTGGGGTTCTTAACTGACAGTCTGTGTTTGAATTTGTTCTGTCTGGAGGCTGGCTGAGCCTTTCTTGTTTATGTCCCCAGCAGAAGCAATGCCAGATCCATTAGCTTGTTAAAGTGAGGAATGGTCTCCGTTAGGGCAGGACTCTTTGCTTGATTGAAGGAGCAACGAACTCCAGTGATCATGTAAAACATGGGAGCTGTAATTCCCTGTGACTCTACCGATCAATAACTAGAGCTTTGATGCTCTCTTAGATTATTTCTTTGGTGAACGGTCACTGATTTAATTGCACTGTAAATTATTAACTGTGAACATGTGCTTTACAAAACTGATGCTGGATGCCTACTGTGACTTAGTCCTTTCAAATGAATAAGAGCGGTTTTAAAGATCCTTTTGATACACAGCACAAGCTCTGCACGCAGTGCGTTGCGCTGTAAGCTGATCAAAACCAGATACTGTTAATAAATAGTAATGGTAATGATAATGCAATGAAAATCTGGTATAATACAGAGTTCTAAGTGGACACTTCCTTAATTTACTAAAATCCTAGTCACTGGCTCTGGTGTATTTTTTGTTTTGTGTACTTAGTCATCTGCACAGCTGGACTCCCTGCCACTGCAGACGTAATTCCTTCTGCGGGGCTTTGGGCTGATAATTGGTTTACTTTGGCCCTCAATACATTCTTTTAAAGCAGAACAAATTGTGGCTTTTTTGGTTTGTGCCTCCGTTCTGTGTGTTGATTTGTGTCCTTGTACTTGGCTTTATTAATTTATTACTTTTGGGAGAAAAGCAGAGTTGTCTCTAGCAACAGCAGTTTGTTTTCATGAACAGGCAGTTAAGGTGTTACCTAGGAGCGCAGATGGTACCGAAGGGTGAGTGAGCACCTGGCATGCTGCTGGTCTCAAAGGGTGGGAGGTCAAGATGCCCACATAAAGCAGAGACAGACCTGGGAATGGGATGCATCTGCCTCCCAGGGTCCCCTCCTTGTGCCAGCGGGTGGGGAACTCCCTTCATGTACTAAGTTCTTCAGGGTGTCCAGAGAGAACATGTGCTCCATGCGCATGATGGTATTTGGTAGACTTCCTTGGTGCCTGGGGGAAGGAAGTTACCTGGTTTGGTAACTCGCCCTGGCTGCCCTTGGGCTGGGAATTGCACCTGCACCTCATCCTCTGGAGTGCCGAGTCGGTCTAACTCTTTGGTGTCAGTGGGATACTCCAGGGGGACTTGGGACAGGTGTCAGCATGGCCCGCTCCGGCTGCACTTGCCTAAAGTCTGACAGGGGAGGATGAACCAGTCAGTCAGCATGAGCAGAAACTGGGCAGCAGCTGCTAGTGGGCACAGACTTGCAGGGCTAGATGCTGCTTCTGCACACAGTTTGAACCCAAGCTTGAGCCAGTGCCCGGGTGTTCAGTGAGGCTCTGCTTGTGCTGCTCTTCTAGGCAACTGAGGCATTCACCTGGGCAGAGAGCTTGGGTGTCTCTGGGAAGTCAGGCTCTGCCAAAGCCTAGTGGATGCCCTTCCATTCTTTCCAGTGGTTTCCTGGGTTTTGTTTCAGGCCCAAAACATTTCCTCGTTTTCCCCAATACTCTCTGAACTTTGAGTTTAATTCAGCATTTTTAAAGACCAGCCTGTTCATAATTTAAATGAGAAAACGTGTGCAGAGTTGTCTTTGAAACTAAAGTTGCTGTGTCACCGTACTCAGGTGGGAATTGTGTTTTGACTAGTTACATGGTCCATGAAATATTAGATGGAAGGGAGTAAATGAAGAGGAGTTGGATTGAGTTTCTCCTCTGCCTCTGTATGCAACTGCCAGGGCGTACTGTAAGTCAACATTTAGCATAATTGATGTAATCTGGTGGTTTCAAATGCAAATGGTTTTAAAAAGTAATGTAGAACAGTTGCTATAGTGCCGGTATTTGATCAACGTGCATAACAAGGTAAGCTAAATTGTTTGTTTAAAGTTTAATTTATTGTTGGTAGGCTACTTGGGCGATTATTGTGAAACCCCAGATAAAATTCCTGTAAATTCATGATCTCCTTGCTTTTTTTAAATTTTTTTTTAATCAAATTGTTCTTTCTTCCCCTGAACATGCTGTTGTGTGTGGTGCCCTGGCCTAATAATAGACATTTTTCATGAATCGTCCCATTGAAAGACAGGCAAGAGAGGTACAGTGGCATTTAAATTTAAAGCCAAAGAAAACCAGAGAGATCAATCTCTTGTTGTGTAATTAAAATATTTCCTGCCCAGAGAGCCTGAAGGTCAGGCTGAACACTATGCAATGTGTGGCTGAGTGTGTGCATTTAACAACGTGAATGGATCTAGACTATTAAAAACTTCAGCTGACTGAAATGTATTTCGTTGTTTGTCCTCTTTCCAGAGGGTGACGTACGATGAGGTTGTGCTAAGAACTCTTAAAAAAGGTATCTGCTAGTTACGGATGCTTCTGGTTTTGTGTTTAACTCTCATATCTTGGGTTCAATTTTTTGAAGCTCTGATCTTTGGCAGCTAGGAAGTTGTAGCTCTGTTGGCATTCCAGAGGTGCAAGGCATTTCTTGTGTGGAGCAGGGGAGGGCCTTACTCTGACAATCTACATGATCAGGGTCTCTATGTTTGTTGATTTGGCGGATTTTCACCAATAAAGAGAAGAGAGATGCAGTTTGTTCACTTTGGATTGCTCAGTGTATGCATTAAAGACAATCCTGAGTATTTTAGCATGGGAACTGGAAAATACTTGAGAGGTTCTTGCATTTCATATTGGACCCATGTTTATTGCTCCAAATACAGAAAAGGACTTTTGCATAACATGAGGGGTCTTTTGAGGGGCAAAGATTGGCAGCAGGTAGTGTAGCCCAGCCACGCTGGCCGCTACGACTGCCTAGTCCCAGGACTCTTTTAGACTGAGCAGCCCTTCAGAGCCGTTGTGCTACTGGCTAGTCAGTCTCGTTAAAATCTTGAGAGCATGGTGTGGCAAAAGCCTTGGGTCCTTGGCTCTGAGCTGTGCAGGCTGGTACCGAACTGAGCGATGGGTTGCCCGGTGTCTGTGCTTTCTAACCCAGGAAGACCTGGGTTCTCAAGAGAGATCCTTCATCACTTGCCTCTTTTCTGACACCTGGGTCTGGAGGGGGACTTTCTTCGGTCCTGCCAGTGCAAAGCGTGCTCTCCACAGAAAGGCCGAGGTGGTGAAGAGGTGGTAGCTGGCTGAGTGCTGGAGCAATAGTGATGGGATTCCTGCAGACACAGGAGTCTGCTTGCTGCCCCAACTTTGGCACAAACTCTTTGCTTTCCTGCAGAGCGTGTTTGGATTTTATTGAGTTTGAGGAAATAGGCTACACAGAGCAGATCTGCTGATTTTTGGTAAAAGGTAATAAAGTAAATGTAAAAATGTAAAAATGTAACACAGTAACTGTATTTAGAGAGCAAAATTGTTCTCATCAATGCAAGTTGCACTTCAAACTATAGCCATGTGGGGCCAGCCAGCAAAACCGTAATGCCGTACCGTAGGCTTCCTGGCCTGTATATACCATGGAAGTTATGAATCTTGCCCTGCACAAGTTTTGTGCAATTGAATTTATCAATATGTTTGTGGGATAAACATTCTTGTCTGTCTGTTTAAATAATAGCCTGGAGTCACTGTTGTGTTCACATAAATGCTCCCTGAAATGGTTTAGGATGGTTCCTAATGTTGCTGTTGTAGATTGGTTTTCCTGAGTTGTTTGTGAGTTCTATTTGTGTAAAGGCCAAATGGAGAAATGCTTTTTGAGGCAGGCTTTTTTGTTCATGAGCAAATTAGTGGTTAGCCAGACAACATTGTAACAGATACGTAGCTGAATCCCAATTGAGAAAATTGTTCAAAACAGAAGGTTATATTTAAGCCTATTTTTTGACATCTGCAATTGAAGCAACCTAGTTTTCTGTATAGGTGTTTGAAGTGGCAAATTTGATGTACACTCCCTCTGATGGAGGGAACATTAAAGAAGGGGAAATAGCTGTTAAAATAAAAGGTTGGAAATGTGGATACAGAAGGAGGCTTCGGCTAAAAAACCAAATAAATAGTCCCTTCATCAGAGCAGAATTTGCATCCAAGTTAATAACATGTCTGCTAACTTTCAAGGCAGTGAAAATAATAGGGAAACAGTGTTCTGTCTTGAAAATATATTTTGGTGCTAGCAGTTTCTGTTAACCTGAGTAGATGGAAGAAAGCAATTTTTTTGGTGTTAGAGACCAGACAATAATGGCTCAGAGCTGGCTATGAAGACTGCAGGAAAATTCTTTTGTAGAGATAAAGTTGTATAAGTGATCTGTCTGGAGCTGGGATCTGGATTAGGTGGCTTCTGAAGATCCCTCCCAAGCCAAGTTATTATTATAGGTCTTTGCGCAAGCTGCCAGAAGCTCTATCACTGCCATGCCTACCACGAGTTGGGAGGCGGGAGGAGGAAGGGGAGCATGAGGTGCATGGTAGGGCAGTGCAGTGGTGCAGGAGTTATGGGACATCCCCCTCCCTGGAGATGTACCATATACTGCACTTCTGACAAAGCCCATGGCTGGGTAGCAAGGGAGCTGGAGTCCATGCCAGTAATCCAGCTCCAGATGTTGTATGATATGGTGATGGCCTGGTGAAGGTCACCTGAGGAGGCTGTTGCGAGAGTCGGTCTTGGAGGAGACTTTCAGAGCTGGGCTTTCTTGGACCCTGTGCCTCAGTGGTGGGATGCTGGTCAATGCTGAACTGCTGTATCTTACGTAGAAGTCAGTTGTTTCTGATAGGAACATTCCACAGACAGTAAGATCTTGCTTTTACATAGTCTGATTAGCATTTATCTGACAAAATGTTGGGCTTGATTCATCAAGATAGCATTTTGTGCAGCAAACTATTGGGTAAGTATGTATAACTTAAGCTGTAATAATTTGACTATCAAAGGGATTATATGCATCTATATTGATTTTATTTCAGATTTATTGGAACCTACAATAGCCTTACAGACAAACACCTGGTTGGATATTTCAGCAATGCCAGGATAAGACGACATCTTGTGAGATCAGGACTGGTGAGACTGAAAAGTTTCCTTTTCTGAGAAAAAAAAAGAGGAGAGTTCTTTGTTTCCTCTAATAGTGGACAAATCAAACCACTAATGGATTTGTTGTTTGTTTGTTAGAGGTATGTGTTGGTGAGGAGTTGACCAGCTAGCCAAATGTGAAATCATGCTGTGCCAGATCACAGCCATGCGATCACACTGAGACTGAGGGCAGGTTTGTTTAATCCAGGCATTTTCTGCTGCATTATTACCTACCGTAGGTCATCTAGATAACAGAATCACAAGGTTGGAAAAGACCCACAGGATCGTTGAGTCCAACCGTTCCCATCAGTCACTAAACCATGCCCCTCAGCACCTCATCCAGCCGTCTTTTAAACACCTCCAGGGATGGTGACTCAACAACCTCCCTGGGCAGCCTGTTCCAGTGCCCAATGACCCTTTCCATGAAAAAAATTTTTGATGTGCAGCCTGAACCTCCCCTAGCGGAGCTTGAGGCCATTCTGTCTCATCCTGTCCCCTGTCACTTGGGAGAAGAGGCCATCACCCTCCTCTCTACAACCTCCTTTCAGGTAGTTGTAGAGAGCAATGAGGTCTCCCCTCAGCCTCCTCTTCTCCAGGCTAAACAACCCCAGCTCTCTCAGCCACTCCTCGTTAAGTCTTGTTCTCCAGCCCCTTCACCAGCTTCGTTGCTCTTCTCTGGACTCGTTGCAGAGCCTCAACATCCTTCTTGTGGTGAGGGGCCCAGAACTGAACACAGGATTCGAGGAGCGGTCTCACCAGTGCCAAATACAGAGGGAGAATAACCTCCCTGGACCTGCTGGTCACACCGTTTCGTCCTAAGGCTGCATTACTGAAATCCGAATGACAGAAAGCCAGAGCTCGGAGCTTAGTTCTGTGTGCTAAGCAGTTTTGAAGACAGTAGTTGCAGCTGAGGAAATGCTTCACCTGACACTGAGCGTGTTTCAGGATGACAAGGTCCAAGGGCCACCTGGGGCTCTCAAAGTGCTGCCATGGGGGCTGCTGGTGAACGATGATTCCACACAAGAAGGAATGTGCTAAGAGTCAGTATGGAGGCCATACTCCATGGAATATCAAGCTTATGCTTCCACTGCAGCTTCTGTAATGCAGCAGTCATAATGCCTGTCTGCCTGAAACTGCGAAGAGTGGCTGACATGGATTGATGATGTATCTAAACATTGGAGAGCTTTGGCTTAGCCCTGAGCTTCTGCTCAGTAAATGCATTTCCAGTAAGAAGTTACATGTGGCACTGTATTACTGTACTGTTCTGGTGATGTGAGAATGCTTGTCAATCTGCTTGCATTTCACATCCAGGCAGAAGAAGATCTTTCATGGAGGTGTTTTGATAAATTTAGAATGTTTTATGTTTTTTGGTCTGTATTTCTTTTTGCTTACTGGATTTTTTCTCTGCAAGATCTTTCAGTTTGCAAATATACAGACTCATATTGATTCTCTTGGTTTTTTTTTTAAACTGTGAGATCTAAGCATCTTTGACTCTATTAGCAGTTTAAATAGCTTCAATGTTATTTTTCAAAAGTGTTTAATGGAAAACTGAAGGATTTGGTAAAGGTGAATGTGCTGAATATTTTAAAAAATACCTATGCACTCCTAGGTGTGATGCTGGTTAGCACAGGCAGATGCAACCCTCACACAGTGGGAAGGCGAGTGTTTAATTACCCTTCACTGACTTGGGCGATGGCCCGTGAAGAGTAAGGGTGAGCCCTCAGTTGTTAGAAAACGTGACTGCTTCTCTCCTGCTCTTGTTTGGCTGGTGGGGTCCATGCAGTCAAAGAAACTACAGTTTTGTGCTGGGAAGGTGAGCTCCAGCACCACGACAGAAAGCAGAGGTGCTACTCTGTTTGAAAACATACTTTAGTCTGTTTTCTGTTCTTTTTAGTCACTTTATATTTGATTACCACAGATCTCAAGGAGTGGAAGAATAATACCTGATAAAGAATACTGGCAAAATGTTCGGAGGAGGGATCGGCAAAGATACGCAGAGGAGTGCCTGGCTCAGGCCATGTTTCAGAAGATCCTTGATATGGAGGTATGCATTTACTAGGGATCTGTAAGCCTTTTCAAATACTTCCCAGCAGACAGACAGTGGCTATTATCTCATACCAGTCTGTTTTCTGTAGCTGTGCCCTCATGCTCTCCTGAAAATGTATCTCCTGCTGGGAAGAGGGACAATCTTTGTACTTGGCGTCCCCCACATGGAACCTCCACTGGCCTCTAGCTGTTAAACCATACTGCCATTAGAACAGACACTATCTTGGCTCACTTAATGCATGCTGGCAGTTGTCAGATTCTGGGGTGATAGTCACAGGCTAGTTTGCTTAAAAAATTCTAATAAAACCAAAATAATTTGAACATGGTTATATATGTTACCTGAGTACAAGATTTGGTCACATTCCCACTACGTATCAAGAGTGCAGCTGGTCCCTACAACTTTACAAATGCTCAGTTGTTCCCTTTCTGATATTAATACACATGGATGTAATGCAAATGGATTGAGTCAGTAGTAGTTTCATAGCTGGGCAAAATGAGGATAATGGCCAGGGAGCAGGTGAGTGATAAGCAGAACAGAAGCAAATGCTCTTACATTCACTGACATCTCATAATGTCTGTTAATGAGATTTCTTTCTCTGATATTGATAGCGTTATCACGAGCTGGAAATGAAAAGGAAACTTGAAAATTCTGTGAAGAAGGTGAGGGTGCAGAAAATCAAGGTAAGGCTTGAACGCTATTGAGTACTGATGGGACTTGCTAGTTTTGCCCTGTGCTAAATAACAGCCCTGAGTCAGGCCAATGATTCATTGAATCAAGCATCCTGTCTCTGTGGGTTATGGAAAAAGTACAAGGAACAAGCAAGTAGAGGATGATCCTGCCCCAGGTTACCTCTTCTAGCTCTATCGAATGGCTCAGGAGCTCCCATTCATAAACATGATTCCCTTTGAATCAACTTATTATTTTGGTTCTGCAGTATTCTTAGTTGTGGAATTTAATTGCAAGTTGAATAAAATGGTACTTCCTTGAATTTCTGCACAATAATTACTGTATCTGCTGTCTGATAATTCTGTTTGATGCTCCATTGTTCTCATTATGAACAAAATTAATAACTATTCCCCTTTTCCAAGACATTTGTGATTTTACATGCGTTTTTCATATTCCTTCTCATTTTCCCAAGCTGAAGACCCTCAGTCTGTTTTCAGTCGTTTGCCTCTCCTCACGATGTTTATCTGAACCAGCATGTAACTAATGAAAAGAGTTTGGTGTTGTGTGGGTAGAGCTTGATGCTGTAGTTGTTACAGTAGTGGAAATCCCAGAGAAGTCAATGGTTCTCCCTATGAAGTCACTTGGACGCGTATGGGAAAAGTTGTCATTTTGGCTGACATGTCCTCAACATCCTGTCTCTTCGTTAGAGCCTGCATTGAGAAGCATGCGCTGAGAAGCTAGCTGCTTCTTTGAGCAGTTAAACAACAGTTTTGAATCTTTTTCATTTTAATAATGCGTTTGTGAGCAATTAATCAGGTAAAGAAAGGAGGAGATTTTAATGAAAACCACTGCTCACTATGATAATTGCAAAAGCATTATTTACTGACTGAACTCCTGCTGGTAGAAAGTTGCCACTGTGTAAGCAGTGACCAAGGCACCCTATTAAGGGATTCTGGAGTTGGGTACTTTTGGAACATAAAGCAAAACTGCTTCCTTCAGTGAGAAGTGTAAAGGAGACGCCTGCAGATATACGATCTGTGTCTTTGCTGTGATGCCACGCTAGGACACAGGAACCTGTCTGCAATTAGTATTGTAATTTAATTCTCCCTTCATACATTCAGTGAAATTGGTTGAGTAGCTAATCTGAAAGGAAAGGAGAAAACCTGATGACTGGGCAAGGGAGGATAAGAAATGTAACTATCTATGTCCAGGAGGGTAATCAGCCCAGTGTGGAGCTCTTGAGAAGAAAAGGCAGGGAGGGGCACTGTCAGAGCAAGGAAATGGCAGATGCACTCAGATTTTGAAAAGAAAAAGGCCTTCGACTAAATCAAGAAATGGGAGATCTACAGAAATAGGCAGAGGAATTGAACTTGGGGAGATGTGCAGCTGTAGAAGGGTGCAGGGGAATCAATCAGAGACTGGAACAAGTCTTTTCCCTCATCTCTCTCTCATTCCTTAAGCAGGTGTTCAATTGGATCTGGGCAATTTGGTTATCATAGCTGTCTGATGAAAGACAGAGGGAAGGCAAGCTCAGACATTGCTGTTAAGGATATTTAGCACCTCAGAGACATACATTTCTGTTCTTTTAGGTGGAAAAATCCAGAAAATCAGTGGAAGATGCTTGCTCTGTGTACACCCCACATCCACAACTCGGTCCACGAAATCATTATAGGCGCCATCCTTTTGTGGTGGGAGAACCATCTGGTCAGTCACAACTGGTGAGTTTCACCAAATGCTCTATACGCTATAATGTAAGCATGCACAGCCAAAAGTGTGTACGTACACCTATGACATCTATGCCTGGTGTAAAGCAATGATCACCCTGATTGTTCTACCTGAAGGCTTCGTCTTGCCCGACTCGAGGCTGATTTCCTTTTTGCAGGATTGTGTAGTTAAAAAGAAATCTCCAGAAGCTGAGGTTGCAAGAGTGTCAAATCAGAACCTAGAGAAAAATGGCTTTGCTTTGTGATAAATCTACTTTAATATTTCCTTTTTGTGTGCCTCGTCACCCAAGGCTAGGCTGGTATCCTTACCATAAGTATTGTCAATGAATACTGTGGCTGCAGACAAGCTTACACATGTTATAAAACCCTGAAAGCAAGGGAGGATTTTTAGAGAACAGAGTTGAAGGGGCGAAGTAAGACTAAAGTTCATTCCAGAAGGCCATGCTTTGGAGTGCTGGCTCAGAAATTTCTTACTCTGTTGATGGGAAGAGAAGGAATGTTAATATACTGTTGAAAAAGAATGATACTGAAGTCCAAGGTCAACTATATAGCACAGTTTTATCTGGTTCTCCATTTCTATAATGATAGTTGGTGCGGACTGAAGAAAGTTGTTCAGTCCTGAATGACCTTCTCCTCTCCATCCCATACAGAGGGCACGTAGGGCTGTAGTTGATGATCATGGTGAACATCCTTCTCGTCAACACCAAGCCAAGGAGTTTGCCTTTTCCAAGATGGTGACTTAACTCAGTTAAACAGGTTTTTTTTTTTTGTGGGGGGAGGTGTTTAACATTTCAATGCGGTATTCTGAAGAGTATACAAGGAAAAGATAAAATAAAAAGTCAGAAAAGTGTTCAGCATTGAACAGTTGTGCTTTTGTGGTGTAGTGTCTGAATGTCCATGTGGTGAAGGCACCGAAACAGCATGCTGCTACAGTTCCTTTCAGTTCATTACATTTGCTTCAAGGCTGCACTGTGAGGAGACAGTAGCAAAAACTATATTTATGGCCAAGAATTCTTTTGGATGCTCCAGTTTGTGGATACTCAGTTAGCGATGCCTAAAGTGGTCTGGCTCTTTGGAGGCAGTCCAGGAAATTTTGTTTCCCCAGGATACCTGAGAGTCACTCATCACTTCCAAATATATTGATCAGTGCTATTTTTTATTTTAAGAGTCTACTCTGCACTGGAAGTGATCCACTGAGATTTTGTAGCTGTTTTCTTTTTCCTTTTTAGACTTCTTGGCGACCAAATACAGCTCCAGGAAATACGCTACAACCTCTTCGCCTCCCGCCAGTTTGTAGCTCTGCTGCCATAGGGTCTGCGCCGAAGGCTTCAAGCTGTAAACAAAAGCACCACACACTTGAGCCTGATCAGCAGTTTGCCAGTGGGGTGAGGCTGGATTTCATTCTGGAGGTAATGCAGATTCATGGAGAGTTTTATAATAGTGCTTTAGTACTGCAGTCCTTAGAACTGCATACTGCAGGCAACACGCCTTCCAAATATTTATCAGCTTTTATTTAAATGCTCCTTTTTGATCTCTGTTTAATTTTCAAGACATTGTCTTAGTGGTCTAATGCCCAGTTTTTCATCACAGCCCGGAAAAATGTGGTGACTTGTCTTTTATAGTCTAAAATCTCTCTATGTGCAAATTTTTCTACCTCTACATAGGTTTTCCTTTATGTAGAGAGGGAAGCAGCCATCTGGGTAAGATCAAGAACTCAGGAATATTTTCACACAGTCTTACAAGATTTCATCTTCATCTACAGCTGAAAAGTAGCAAAAACCATCTTTCTTTTTTTACCATTACTACTACTAAATCACACTAGCGGGTTCAGAGAATGAGAGCTTTTTGGTGTAGCCAAGCATGATCTTAATATGCATTCAGTTACTTTCAGGTGAGATTTGGACTTGTCTTCTCTTCTAGGAAAAGCATTATGTAATTGACTGTGTGATAGGAGTTCCATGGGAATGGAGGATGTTGGATCTGTGACCACTGACAGGCAGGAAATGCATGAATAACTTTTTGCTGCTGTGCATTTGTTCCATATTATGATGGTCATGATCTTCCCTCCAAGAATTTGCTGACGCTTTCTATGTCTTCTATAATTATGGGTGATTTGCATTGTTTCTTTAATGCTCACAACAGACAAAACAGCTAAATCAGTCATAAAGCATGAAGATGATGCAGAACTCGGATCCAGAGCACGCAATGTTTGCAGAATTTATTCTCTAGAGATGTTTTGCTTTTCAGGGCCTTGGTCCTCTGTTTGCAATTCATTCAGAAGGAGGACTAAACCTCTGCTACAAAGGCAAAGAAGCGTTTTGAACAACTTCTTGTATAATTGGTGCCAAATAGTGTTACTGTTGGAAGATTCTGGCTGACTGCTTTGGAATTTGCTTGCCATCGGAAAGAATGCAGCAGTGCTGTGGGGTTGTGCAGTATTGTGCCTGCCTGGAAGCAGAACTCTGCATGGTTACGAGTAGTATGTGTTTAACAATGATGTTGTCTAGATCTCTAAGGGCCACATTTTCAAGCAGCCTGTCCGTTGCTTTGCAAATTAAACCGAAGAGGTTTAGCGTATAAAGGTTTTCATAAACGTAATGGCAAGCACCAAGTGAGGAAATTGTTCGAGAGGCATGAGTGTTACTAATTGTAAAGAGCAGTCAAACCATGAGTAGTTCAATATGCTTGGTAGCTATTTTTTGTGTCACCTACTTAACCTGGTTAACATGTTTTTGCAGGGGGAGAGGAGTGAGTTAACACTTATGAATTCAGTGGAATACGTAACTGGTATATCCCCATATCAACTCCCAGTCATCAATCATATGATACCAGTGCCACCTCCCGCTCTGCAAAAGGGAGACAAGAGCGTAAATGCAGTGAGAGCAGTGAGAACTAGGATGCTCAGAGGCAGATTATTCCATCCCACCACTGCAGCAAATGACAGAGGGCAGCTTTTACCAAAGGTGAGTTATTCCTGTCTGCTTCTCTGTTTATTGTTACATTACCTTCCCTGTGGGTGTATTTGCCTAAAGCTGAAAGATGTGGCTATCTAGTTTGCATAAAGATTCCCTGAATTTTTGAAAGAAAAAAAAATTATAACTATTAAAATACATAGCTGCCACCCTTTTCTCTGTATACTAAAACACTGGGTGTTTTTCATCAGCTGGGGCTAAAAAGGTGCTTGAACAAAAAGGCGTAGGAACTCTTACTCATGGCCTTCTGTCTTCGTCAATCCTTCTGTCTTAGTCAAGATCCTGCCTCTGACTGTATCTGGTGCCAGAACTTCAGCAGGATGGGGGAAATGCTGTGAGTGTGTGAAAACTTCTTCTGTTACACTCCAGCCAGTCTTGACTGCTGCAAGGAAATTGTAGGAACCCAGGACTGGGAGAGACAATCAAACTTGGTCCCTGCCATTCTGGGAAATTCAATTTCTAGCGACTATCCACTTCTGACTGCTGCTGAGCACTGCATTCAAATTTTCAGTCGTTTGCCTCTCCTCACGATGTTTATCTGAACCAGCATGTAACTAATGAAAAGAGTTTGGTGTTGTGTGGGTAGAGCTTGATGCTGTAGTTGTTACAGTAGTGGAAATCCCAGAGAAGTCAATGGTTCTCCCTATGAAGTCACTTGGACGCGTATGGGAAAAGTTGTCATTTTGGCTGACATGTCCTCAACATCCTATCTCTTCGTTAGAGCCTGCATTGAGAAGCATGCGCTGAGAAGCTAGCTGCTTCTTTGAGCAGTTAAAGAACAGTTTTGAATCTTTTTAATTTTAATAATGCGTTTGTGAGCAATTAATCAGGTAAAGAAAGGAGGAGATTTTAATGAAAACCACTGCTCACTATGATAATTGCAAAAGCATTATTTACTGACTGAACTCCTGCTGGTAGAAAGTTGCCACTGTGTAAGCAGTGACCAAGGCACCCTATTAAGGGATTCTGGAGTTGGGTACTTTTGGAACATAAAGCAAAACTGCTTCCTTCAGTGAGAAGTGTAAAGGAGACGCCTGCAGATATACGATCTGTGTCTTTGCTGTGATGCCACGCTAGGACACAGGAACCTGTCTGCAATTAGTATTGTAATTTAATTCTCCCTTCATACATTCAGTGAAATTGGTTGAGTAGCTAATCTGAAAGGAAAGGAGAAAACCTGATGACTGGGCAAGGGAGGATAAGAAATGTAGCTATCTATGTCCAGGAGGGTAATCAGCCCAGTGTGGAGCTCTTGAGAAGAAAAGGCTGGGAGGGGCACTGTCAGAGCAAGGAAATGGCAGATGCACTCAGATTTTGAAAAGAGAAAGGCCTTCGACTAAATCAAGAAATGGGAGATCTACAGAAATAGGCAGAGGAATTGAACTTGGGGAGATGTGCAGCTGTAGAAGGGTGCAGGGGAATCAATCAGAGACTGGAACAAGTCTTTTCCCTCATCTCTCTCTCATTCCTTAAGCAGGTGTTCAATTGGGTCTGGGCAATTTGGTTATCATAGCTGTCTGATGAAAGACAGAGGGAAGGCAAGCTCAGACATTGCTGTTAAGGATATTTAGCACCTCAGAGACATACATTTCTGTTCTTTTTGGTGGAAAAATCCAGAAAATCAGTGGAAGGTGCTAGCTCTGTGTACACCCCACATCCACCACTCGTTCCACGAAATCATTATAGGCCCCATCCTTTTGTGGTGGGAGAACCATCTGGTCAGTCACAACTGGTGAGTTTCACCAAATGCTCTATACGCTATAATGTAAGCATGCACAGCCAAAAGTGTGTACGTACACCTATGACATCTATGCCTAGTGTAAAGCAATGATCACCCTGATTGTTCTACCTGAAGGCTTCGTCTTGCCCGACTCGAGGCTGATTTCCGTTTTGCAGGATTGTGTAGTTAAAAAGAAATCTCCAGAAGCTGAGGTTGCAAGAGTGTCAAATCAGAACCTAGAGAAAAATGGCTTTGCTTTGTGATAAATCTACTTTAATATTTCCTTTTTGTGTGCCTCGTCACCCAAGGCTAGGCTGGTATCCTTACCATAAGTATTGTCAATGAATACTGTGGCTGCAGACAAGCTTACACATGTTATAAAACCCTGAAAGCAAGGGAGGATTTTTAGAGAACAGAGTTGAAGGGGCGAAGTAAGACTAAAGTTCATTCCAGAAGGCCATGCTTTGGAGTGCTGGCTCAGAAATTTCTTACTCTGTTGATGGGAAGAGAAGGAGTGTTAATATACTGTTGAAAAAGAATGATACTGAAGTCCAAGGTCAACTATATAGCACAGTTTTATCTGGTTCTCCATTTCTATAATGATAGTTGGTGCGGACTGAAGAAAGTTGTTCAGTCCTGAATGACCTTCTCCTCTCCATCCCATACAGAGGGCACGTAGGGCTGTAGTTGATGATCATGGTGAACATCCTTCTCGTCAACACCAAGCCAAGGAGTTTGCCTTTTCCAAGATGGTGACTTAACTCAGTTAAACAGGTTTTTTTTTTTTGTGGGGGGAGGTGTTTAACATTTCAATGCGGTATTCTGAAGAGTATACAAGGAAAAGATAAAATAAAAAGTCAGAAAAGTGTTCAGCATTGAACAGTCGTGCTTTTGTGGTGTACTGTCTGAATGTCCATGTGGTGAAGGCACCGAAACAGCATGCTGCTACAGTTCCTTTCAGTTCATTACATTTGCTTCAAGGCTGCACTGTGAGGAGACAGTAGCAAAAACTATATTTGTGGCCAAGAATTCTTTTGGATGCTCCAGTTTGTGGATACTCAGTTAGCGATGCCTAAAGTGGTCTGGCTCTTTGGAGGCAGTCCAGGAAATTTTGTTTCCCCAGGATACCTGAGAGTCACTCATCACTTCCAAATATATTGATCAGTGCTATTTTTTATTTTAAGAGTCTACTCTGCACTGGAAGTGATCCACTGAGATTTTGTAGCTGTTTTCTTTTTCCTTTTTAGACCTCTTGGCTACCAAATACAGCTCCAGGAAATACGCTACAACCTCTTCGCCTCCCGCCAGTTTGTATCTCTGCTGCCATAGGGTCTGCGCCGAAGGCTTCAAGCTGTAAACAAAAGCACCACACACTTGAGCCTGATCAGCAGTTTGCCAGTGGGGTGAGGCTGGATTTCATTCTGGAGGTAATGCAGATTCATGGAGAGTTTTATAATAGTGCTTTAGTACTGCAGTTCGCAGAACTGCATACTGCAGGCAACACGCCTTCCAAATATTTATCAGCTTTTATTTAAATGCTCCTTTTTGATCTCTGTTTAATTTTCAAGACATTGTCTTAGTGGTCTAATGCCCAGTTTTTCATCACAGCCCGGAAAAATGTGGTGACTTGTCTTTTATAGTCTAAAATCTCTCTATGTGCAAATTTTTCTACCTCTACATAGGTTTTCCTTTATGTAGAGAGGGAAGCAGCCATCTGGGTAAGATCAAGAACTCAGGAATATTTTCACACAGTCTTACAAGATTTCATCTTCATCTACAGCTGAAAAGTAGCAAAAACCATCTTTCTTTTTTTACCATTACTACTACTAAATCACACTAGCGGGTTCAGAGAATGAGAGCTTTTTGGTGTAGCCAAACATGATCTTAATATGCATTCAGTTACTTTCAGGTGAGATTTGGACTTGTCTTCTCTTCTAGGAAAAGCATTATGTAATTGACTGTATGATAGGAGTTCCACGGGAATGGAGGATGTTGCATCTGTGACCACTGACAGGCAGGAAATGCATGAATAACTTTGTGCTGCTGTGCATTTGTTCCATATTATGATGGTCATGATCTTCCCTCCAAGAATTTGCTGACACTTTCTATGTCTTCTATAATTATGGGTGATTTGCATTGTTTCTTTAATGCTCACAACAGACAAAACAGCTAAATCAGTCATAAAGCATGAAGATGATGCAGAACTCGGATCCAGAGCACGCAATGTTTGCAGAATTTATTCTCTAGAGATGTTTTGCTTTTCAGGGCCTTGGTCCTCTGTTTGCAATTCATTCAGAAGGAGGACTAAACCTCTGCTACAAAGGCAAAGAAGCGTTTTGAACAACTTCTTGTATAATTGGTGCCAAATAGTGTTACTGTTGGAAGATTCTGGCTGACTGCTTTGGAATTTGCTTGCCATCGGAAAGAATGCAGCAGTGCTGTGGGGTTGTGCAGTATTGTGCCTGCCTGGAAGCAGAACTCTGCATGGTTACGAGTAGTATGTGGTTAACAATGATGTTGTCTAGATCTCTAAGGGCCACATTTTCAAGCCGCCTGTCCGTTGCTTTGCAAATTAAACCGAAGAGGTTTAGTGTATAAATGTTTTCATAAACGTAATGGCAAGCACCAAGTGAGGAAATTGTTCGAGAGGCATGAGTGTTACTAATTGTAAAGAGCAGTCAAACCATGAGTAGTTCAATATGCTTGGTAGCTATTTTTTGTGTCACCTACTTAACCTGGTTAACATGTTTTTGCAGGGGGAGAGGAGTGAGTTAACACTTATGAATTCAGTGGAATACGTAACTGGTATATCCCCGTATCAACTCCCAGTCATCAATCATATGATACCAGTGCCACCTCCCGCTCTGCAAAAGGGAGACAAGAGCGTAAATGCAGTGAGAGCAGTGAGAACTAGGATGCTGAGAGGCAGATTATTCCATCCCACCACTGCAGCAAGTGACAGAGGGCAGCTTTTACCAAAGGTGAGTTATTCCTGTCTGCTTCTCTGTTTATTGTTACATTACCTTCCCTGTGGGTGTATTTGCCTAAAGCTGAAAGATGTGGCTATCTAGTTTGCATAAAGATTCCCTGAATTTTGGAAAGAAAAAAAAATTATAACTATTAAAATACATAGCTGCCACCCTTTTCTCTGTATACTAAAACATTGGGTGTTTTTCATCAGCTGGGGCTAAAAAGGTGCTTGAACAAAAAGGCGTAGGAACTCTTACTCATGGCCTTCTGTCTTCGTCAATCCTTCTGTCTTAGTCAAGATCCTGCCTCTGACTGTATCTGGTGCCAGAACTTCAGCAGGATGGGGGAAATGCTGTGAGTGTGTGAAAACTTCTTCTGTTACACTCCAGCCAGTCTTGACTGCTGCAAGGAAATTGTAGGAACCCAGGACTGGGAGAGACAATCAAACTTGGTCCCTGCCATTCTGGGAAATTCAATTTCTAGCGACTATCCACTTCTGACTGCTGCTGAGCACTGCATTCAAATTTTCAGTCGTTTGCCTCTCCTCACGATGTTTATCTGAACCAGCATGTAACTAATGAAAAGAGTTTGGTGTTGTGTGGATAGAGCTTGATGCTGTAGTTGTTACAGTAGTGGAAATCCCAGAGAAGTCAATGGTTCTCCCTATGAAGTCACTTGGACGCGTATGGGAAAAGTCGTCATTTTGGCTGACATGTCCTCAACATCCTATCTCTTCGTTAGAGCCTGCATTGAGAAGCATGCGCTGAGAAGCTAGCTGCTTCTTTGAGCAGTTAAAGAACAGTTTTGAATCTTTTTAATTTTAATAATGCGTTTGTGAGCAATTAATCAGGTAAAGAAAGGAGGAGATTTTAATGAAAACCACTGCTCACTATGATAATTGCAAAAGCATTATTTACTGACTGAACTCCTGCTGGTAGAAAGTTGCCACTGTGTAAGCAGTGACCAAGGCACCCTATTAAGGGATTCTGGAGTTGGGTACTTTTGGAACATAAAGCAAAACTGCTTCCTTCAGTGAGAAGTGTAAAGGAGACGCCTGCAGATATACGATCTGTGTCTTTGCTGTGATGCCACGCTAGGACACAGGAACCTGTCTGCAATTAGTATTGTAATTTAATTCTCCCTTCATACATTCAGTGAAATTGGTTGAGTAGCTAATCTGAAAGGAAAGGAGAAAACCTGATGACTGGGCAAGGGAGGATAAGAAATGTAGCTATCTATGTCCAGGAGGGTAATCAGCCCAGTGTGGAGCTCTTGAGAAGAAAAGGCTGGGAGGGGCACTGTCAGAGCAAGGAAATGGCAGATGCACTCAGATTTTGAAAAGAGAAAGGCCTTCGACTAAATCAAGAAATGGGAGATCTACAGAAATAGGCAGAGGAATTGAACTTGGGGAGATGTGCAGCTGTAGAAGGGTGCAGGGGAATCAATCAGAGACTGGAACAAGTCTTTTCCCTCATCTCTCTCTCATTCCTTAAGCAGGTGTTCAATTGGGTCTGGGCAATTTGATTATCATAGCTGTCTGATGAAAGACAGAGGGAAGGCAAGCTCAGACATTGCTGTTAAGGATATTTAGCACCTCAGAGACATACATTTCTGTTCTTTTTGGTGGAAAAATCCAGAAAATCAGTGGAAGGTGCTAGCTCTGTGTACACCCCACATCCACCACTCGTTCCACGAAATCATTATAGGCCCCATCCTTTTGTGGTGGGAGAACCATCTGGTCAGTCACAACTGGTGAGTTTCACCAAATGCTCTATACGCTATAATGTAAGCATGCACAGCCAAAAGTGTGTACGTACACCTATGACATCTATGCCTAGTGTAAAGCAATGATCACCCTGATTGTTCTACCTGAAGGCTTTGTCTTGCCCGACTCGAGGCTGATTTCCGTTTTGCAGGATTGTGTAGTTAAAAAGAAATCTCCAGAAGCTGAGGTTGCAAGAGTGTCAAATCAGAACCTAGAGAAAAATGGCTTTGCTTTGTGATAAATCTACTTTAATATTTCCTTTTTGTGTGCCTCGTCACCCAAGGCTAGGCTGGTATCCTTACCATAAGTATTGTCAATGAATACTGTGGCTGCAGACAAGCTTACACATGTTATAAAACCCTGAAAGCAAGGGAGGATTTTTAGAGAACAGAGTTGAAGGGGCGAAGTAAGACTAAAGTTCATTCCAGAAGGCCATGCTTTGGAGTGCTGGCTCAGAAATTTCTTACTCTGTTGATGGGAAGAGAAGGAATGTTAATATACTGTTGAAAAAGAATGATACTGAAGTCCAAGGTCAACTATATAGCACAGTTTTATCTGGTTCTCCATTTCTATAATGATAGTTGGTGCGGACTGAAGAAAGTTGTTCAGTCCTGAATGACCTTCTCCTCTCCATCCCATACAGAGGGCACGTAGGGCTGTAGTTGATGATCATGGTGAACATCCTTCTCGTCAACACCAAGCCAAGGAGTTTGCCTTTTCCAAGATGGTGACTTAACTCAGTTAAACAGGTTTTTTTTTTTTGTGGGGGGAGGTGTTTAACATTTCAATGCGGTATTCTGAAGAGTATACAAGGAAAAGATAAAATAAAAAGTCAGAAAAGTGTTCAGCATTGAACAGTCGTGCTTTTGTGGTGTACTGTCTGAATGTCCATGTGGTGAAGGCACCGAAACAGCATGCTGCTACAGTTCCTTTCAGTTCATTACATTTGCTTCAAGGCTGCACTGTGAGGAGACAGTAGCAAAAACTATATTTGTGGCCAAGAATTCTTTTGGATGCTCCAGTTTGTGGATACTCAGTTAGCGATGCCTAAAGTGGTCTGGCTCTTTGGAGGCAGTCCAGGAAATTTTGTTTCCCCAGGATACCTGAGAGTCACTCATCACTTCCAAATATATTGATCAGTGCTATTTTTTATTTTAAGAGTCTACTCTGCACTGGAAGTGATCCACTGAGATTTTGTAGCTGTTTTCTTTTTCCTTTTTAGACCTCTTGGCTACCAAATACAGCTCCAGGAAATACGCTACAACCTCTTCGCCTCCCGCCAGTTTGTATCTCTGCTGCCATAGGGTCTGCGCCGAAGGCTTCAAGCTGTAAACAAAAGCACCACACACTTGAGCCTGATCAGCAGTTTGCCAGTGGGGTGAGGCTGGATTTCATTCTGGAGGTAATGCAGATTCATGGAGAGTTTTATAATAGTGCTTTAGTACTGCAGTTCGCAGAACTGCATACTGCAGGCAACACGCCTTCCAAATATTTATCAGCTTTTATTTAAATGCTCCTTTTTGATCTCTGTTTAATTTTCAAGACATTGTCTTAGTGGTCTAATGCCCAGTTTTTCATCACAGCCCGGAAAAATGTGGTGACTTGTCTTTTATAGTCTAAAATCTCTCTATGTGCAAATTTTTCTACCTCTACATAGGTTTTCCTTTATGTAGAGAGGGAAGCAGCCATCTGGGTAAGATCAAGAACTCAGGAATATTTTCACACAGTCTTACAAGATTTCATCTTCATCTACAGCTGAAAAGTAGCAAAAACCATCTTTCTTTTTTTACCATTACTACTACTAAATCACACTAGCGGGTTCAGAGAATGAGAGCTTTTTGGTGTAGCCAAACATGATCTTAATATGCATTCAGTTACTTTCAGGTGAGATTTGGACTTGTCTTCTCTTCTAGGAAAAGCATTATGTAATTGACTGTATGATAGGAGTTCCATGGGAATGGAGGATGTTGGATCTGTGACCACTGACAGGCAGGAAATGCATGAATAACTTTGTGCTGCTGTGCATTTGTTCCATATTATGATGGTCATGATCTTCCCTCCAAGAATTTGCTGACGCTTTCTATGTCTTCTATAATTATGGGTGATTTGCATTGTTTCTTTAATGCTCACAACAGACAAAACAGCTAAATCAGTCATAAAGCATGAAGATGATGCAGAACTCGGATCCAGAGCACGCAATGTTTGCAGAATTTATTCTCTAGAGATGTTTTGCTTTTCAGGGCCTTGGTCCTCTGTTTGCAATTCATTCAGAAGGAGGACTAAACCTCTGCTACAAAGGCAAAGAAGCGTTTTGAACAACTTCTTGTATAATTGGTGCCAAGTAGTGTTACTGTTGGAAGATTCTGGCTGACTGCTTTGGAATTTGCTTGCCATCGGAAAGAATGCAGCAGTGCTGTGGGGTTGTGCAGTATTGTGCCTGCCTGGAAGCAGAACTCTGCATGGTTACGAGTAGTATGTGTTTAACAATGATGTTGTCTAGATCTCTAAGGGCCACATTTTCAAGCAGCCTGTCCGTTGCTTTGCAAATTAAAACGAAGAGGTTTAGCGTATAAAGGTTTTCATAAACGTAATGGCAAGCACCAAGTGAGGAAATTGTTCGAGAGGCATGAGTGTTACTAATTGTAAAGAGCAGTCAAACCATGAGTAGTTCAATATGCTTGGTAGCTATTTTTTGTGTCACCTACTTAACCTGGTTAACGTGTTTTTGCAGGGGGAGAGGAGTGAGTTAACACTTATGAATTCAGTGGAATACGTAACTGGTATATCCCCGTATCAACTCCCAGTCATCAATCATATGATACCAGTGCCACCTCCCGCTCTGCAAAAGGGAGACAAGAGCGTAAATGCAGTGAGAGCAGTGAGAACTAGGATGCTCAGAGGCAGATTATTCCATCCCACCACTGCAGCAAATGACAGAGGGCAGCTTTTACCAAAGGTGAGTTATTCCTGTCTGCTTCTCTGTTTATTGTTACATTACCTTCCCTGTGGGTGTATTTGCCTAAAGCTGAAAGATGTGGCTATCTAGTTTGCATAAAGATTCCCTGAATTTTTGAAAGAAAAAAAAATTATAACTATTAAAATACATAGCTGCCACCCTTTTCTCTGTATACTAAAACACTGGGTGTTTTTCATCAGCTGGGGCTAAAAAGGTGCTTGAACAAAAAGGCGTAGGAACTCTTACTCATGGCCTTCTGTCTTCGTCAATCCTTCTGTCTTAGTCAAGATCCTGCCTCTGACTGTATCTGGTGCCAGAACTTCAGCAGGATGGGGGAAATGCTGTGAGTGTGTGAAAACTTCTTCTGTTACACTCCAGCCAGTCTTGACTGCTGCAAGGAAATTGTAGGAACCCAGGACTGGGAGAGACAATCAAACTTGGTCCCTGCCATTCTGGGAAATTCAATTTCTAGCGACTATCCACTTCTGACTGCTGCTGAGCACTGCATTCAAATTTTCAGTCGTTTGCCTCTCCTCACGATGTTTATCTGAACCAGCATGTAACTAATGAAAAGAGTTTGGTGTTGTGTGGGTAGAGCTTGATGCTGTAGTTGTTACAGTAGTGGAAATCCCAGAGAAGTCAATGGTTCTCCCTATGAAGTCACTTGGACGCGTATGGGAAAAGTCGTCATTTTGGCTGACATGTCCTCAACATCCTATCTCTTCGTTAGAGCCTGCATTGAGAAGCATGCGCTGAGAAGCTAGCTGCTTCTTTGAGCAGTTAAAGAACAGTTTTGAATCTTTTTAATTTTAATAATGCGTTTGTGAGCAATTAATCAGGTAAAGAAAGGAGGAGATTTTAATGAAAACCACTGCTCACTATGATAATTGCAAAAGCATTATTTACTGACTGAACTCCTGCTGGTAGAAAGTTGCCACTGTGTAAGCAGTGACCAAGGCACCCTATTAAGGGATTCTGGAGTTGGGTACTTTTGGAACATAAAGCAAAACTGCTTCCTTCAGTGAGAAGTGTAAAGGAGACGCCTGCAGATATACGATCTGTGTCTTTGCTGTGATGCCACGCTAGGACACAGGAACCTGTCTGCAATTAGTATTGTAATTTAATTCTCCCTTCATACATTCAGTGAAATTGGTTGAGTAGCTAATCTGAAAGGAAAGGAGAAAACCTGATGACTGGGCAAGGGAGGATAAGAAATGTAGCTATCTATGTCCAGGAGGGTAATCAGCCCAGTGTGGAGCTCTTGAGAAGAAAAGGCTGGGAGGGGCACTGTCAGAGCAAGGAAATGGCAGATGCACTCAGATTTTGAAAAGAGAAAGGCCTTCGACTAAATCAAGAAATGGGAGATCTACAGAAATAGGCAGAGGAATTGAACTTGGGGAGATGTGCAGCTGTAGAAGGGTGCAGGGGAATCAATCAGAGACTGGAACAAGTCTTTTCCCTCATCTCTCTCTCATTCCTTAAGCAGGTGTTCAATTGGGTCTGGGCAATTTGGTTATCATAGCTGTCTGATGAAAGACAGAGGGAAGGCAAGCTCAGACATTGCTGTTAAGGATATTTAGCACCTCAGAGACATACATTTCTGTTCTTTTTGGTGGAAAAATCCAGAAAATCAGTGGAAGGTGCTAGCTCTGTGTACACCCCACATCCACCACTCGTTCCACGAAATCATTATAGGCCCCATCCTTTTGTGGTGGGAGAACCATCTGGTCAGTCACAACTGGTGAGTTTCACCAAATGCTCTATACGCTATAATGTAAGCATGCACAGCCAAAAGTGTGTACGTACACCTATGACATCTATGCCTAGTGTAAAGCAATGATCACCCTGATTGTTCTACCTGAAGGCTTTGTCTTGCCCGACTCGAGGCTGATTTCCGTTTTGCAGGATTGTGTAGTTAAAAAGAAATCTCCAGAAGCTGAGGTTGCAAGAGTGTCAAATCAGAACCTAGAGAAAAATGGCTTTGCTTTGTGATAAATCTACTTTAATATTTCCTTTTTGTGTGCCTCGTCACCCAAGGCTAGGCTGGTATCCTTACCATAAGTATTGTCAATGAATACTGTGGCTGCAGACAAGCTTACACATGTTATAAAACCCTGAAAGCAAGGGAGGATTTTTAGAGAACAGAGTTGAAGGGGCGAAGTAAGACTAAAGTTCATTCCAGAAGGCCATGCTTTGGAGTGCTGGCTCAGAAATTTCTTACTCTGTTGATGGGAAGAGAAGGAATGTTAATATACTGTTGAAAAAGAATGATACTGAAGTCCAAGGTCAACTATATAGCACAGTTTTATCTGGTTCTCCATTTCTATAATGATAGTTGGTGCGGACTGAAGAAAGTTGTTCAGTCCTGAATGACCTTCTCCTCTCCATCCCATACAGAGGGCACGTAGGGCTGTAGTTGATGATCATGGTGAACATCCTTCTCGTCAACACCAAGCCAAGGAGTTTGCCTTTTCCAAGATGGTGACTTAACTCAGTTAAACAGGTTTTTTTTTTTTGTGGGGGGAGGTGTTTAACATTTCAATGCGGTATTCTGAAGAGTATACAAGGAAAAGATAAAATAAAAAGTCAGAAAAGTGTTCAGCATTGAACAGTCGTGCTTTTGTGGTGTACTGTCTGAATGTCCATGTGGTGAAGGCACCGAAACAGCATGCTGCTACAGTTCCTTTCAGTTCATTACATTTGCTTCAAGGCTGCACTGTGAGGAGACAGTAGCAAAAACTATATTTGTGGCCAAGAATTCTTTTGGATGCTCCAGTTTGTGGATACTCAGTTAGCGATGCCTAAAGTGGTCTGGCTCTTTGGAGGCAGTCCAGGAAATTTTGTTTCCCCAGGATACCTGAGAGTCACTCATCACTTCCAAATATATTGATCAGTGCTATTTTTTATTTTAAGAGTCTACTCTGCACTGGAAGTGATCCACTGAGATTTTGTAGCTGTTTTCTTTTTCCTTTTTAGACCTCTTGGCTACCAAATACAGCTCCAGGAAATACGCTACAACCTCTTCGCCTCCCGCCAGTTTGTATCTCTGCTGCCATAGGGTCTGCGCCGAAGGCTTCAAGCTGTAAACAAAAGCACCACACACTTGAGCCTGATCAGCAGTTTGCCAGTGGGGTGAGGCTGGATTTCATTCTGGAGGTAATGCAGATTCATGGAGAGTTTTATAATAGTGCTTTAGTACTGCAGTTCGCAGAACTGCATACTGCAGGCAACACGCCTTCCAAATATTTATCAGCTTTTATTTAAATGCTCCTTTTTGATCTCTGTTTAATTTTCAAGACATTGTCTTAGTGGTCTAATGCCCAGTTTTTCATCACAGCCCGGAAAAATGTGGTGACTTGTCTTTTATAGTCTAAAATCTCTCTATGTGCAAATTTTTCTACCTCTACATAGGTTTTCCTTTATGTAGAGAGGGAAGCAGCCATCTGGGTAAGATCAAGAACTCAGGAATATTTTCACACAGTCTTACAAGATTTCATCTTCATCTACAGCTGAAAAGTAGCAAAAACCATCTTTCTTTTTTTACCATTACTACTACTAAATCACACTAGCGGGTTCAGAGAATGAGAGCTTTTTGGTGTAGCCAAACATGATCTTAATATGCATTCAGTTACTTTCAGGTGAGATTTGGACTTGTCTTCTCTTCTAGGAAAAGCATTATGTAATTGACTGTATGATAGGAGTTCCACGGGAATGGAGGATGTTGCATCTGTGACCACTGACAGGCAGGAAATGCATGAATAACTTTGTGCTGCTGTGCATTTGTTCCATATTATGATGGTCATGATCTTCCCTCCAAGAATTTGCTGACACTTTCTATGTCTTCTATAATTATGGGTGATTTGCATTGTTTCTTTAATGCTCACAACAGACAAAACAGCTAAATCAGTCATAAAGCATGAAGATGATGCAGAACTCGGATCCAGAGCACGCAATGTTTGCAGAATTTATTCTCTAGAGATGTTTTGCTTTTCAGGGCCTTGGTCCTCTGTTTGCAATTCATTCAGAAGGAGGACTAAACCTCTGCTACAAAGGCAAAGAAGCGTTTTGAACAACTTCTTGTATAATTGGTGCCAAATAGTGTTACTGTTGGAAGATTCTGGCTGACTGCTTTGGAATTTGCTTGCCATCGGAAAGAATGCAGCAGTGCTGTGGGGTTGTGCAGTATTGTGCCTGCCTGGAAGCAGAACTCTGCATGGTTACGAGTAGTATGTGGTTAACAATGATGTTGTCTAGATCTCTAAGGGCCACATTTTCAAGCCGCCTGTCCGTTGCTTTGCAAATTAAACCGAAGAGGTTTAGTGTATAAATGTTTTCATAAACGTAATGGCAAGCACCAAGTGAGGAAATTGTTCGAGAGGCATGAGTGTTACTAATTGTAAAGAGCAGTCAAACCATGAGTAGTTCAATATGCTTGGTAGCTATTTTTTGTGTCACCTACTTAACCTGGTTAACATGTTTTTGCAGGGGGAGAGGAGTGAGTTAACACTTATGAATTCAGTGGAATACGTAACTGGTATATCCCCGTATCAACTCCCAGTCATCAATCATATGATACCAGTGCCACCTCCCGCTCTGCAAAAGGGAGACAAGAGCGTAAATGCAGTGAGAGCAGTGAGAACTAGGATGCTGAGAGGCAGATTATTCCATCCCACCACTGCAGCAAATGACAGAGGGCAGCTTTTACCAAAGGTGAGTTATTCCTGTCTGCTTCTCTGTTTATTGTTACATTACCTTCCCTGTGGGTGTATTTGCCTAAAGCTGAAAGATGTGGCTATCTAGTTTGCATAAAGATTCCCTGAATTTTGGAAAGAAAAAAAAATTATAACTATTAAAATACATAGCTGCCACCCTTTTCTCTGTATACTAAAACATTGGGTGTTTTTCATCAGCTGGGGCTAAAAAGGTGCTTGAACAAAAAGGCGTAGGAACTCTTACTCATGGCCTTCTGTCTTCGTCAATCCTTCTGTCTTAGTCAAGATCCTGCCTCTGACTGTATCTGGTGCCAGAACTTCAGCAGGATGGGGGAAATGCTGTGAGTGTGTGAAAACTTCTTCTGTTACACTCCAGCCAGTCTTGACTGCTGCAAGGAAATTGTAGGAACCCAGGACTGGGAGAGACAATCAAACTTGGTCCCTGCCATTCTGGGAAATTCAATTTCTAGCGACTATCCACTTCTGACTGCTGCTGAGCACTGCATTCAAATTTTCAGTCGTTTGCCTCTCCTCACGATGTTTATCTGAACCAGCATGTAACTAATGAAAAGAGTTTGGTGTTGTGTGGGTAGAGCTTGATGCTGTAGTTGTTACAGTAGTGGAAATCCCAGAGAAGTCAATGGTTCTCCCTATGAAGTCACTTGGACGCGTATGGGAAAAGTTGTCATTTTGGCTGACATGTCCTCAACATCCTATCTCTTCGTTAGAGCCTGCATTGAGAAGCATGCGCTGAGAAGCTAGCTGCTTCTTTGAGCAGTTAAAGAACAGTTTTGAATCTTTTTAATTTTAATAATGCGTTTGTGAGCAATTAATCAGGTAAAGAAAGGAGGAGATTTTAATGAAAACCACTGCTCACTATGATAATTGCAAAAGCATTATTTACTGACTGAACTCCTGCTGGTAGAAAGTTGCCACTGTGTAAGCAGTGACCAAGGCACCCTATTAAGGGATTCTGGAGTTGGGTACTTTTGGAACATAAAGCAAAACTGCTTCCTTCAGTGAGAAGTGTAAAGGAGACGCCTGCAGATATACGATCTGTGTCTTTGCTGTGATGCCACGCTAGGACACAGGAACCTGTCTGCAATTAGTATTGTAATTTAATTCTCCCTTCATACATTCAGTGAAATTGGTTGAGTAGCTAATCTGAAAGGAAAGGAGAAAACCTGATGACTGGGCAAGGGAGGATAAGAAATGTAGCTATCTATGTCCAGGAGGGTAATCAGCCCAGTGTGGAGCTCTTGAGAAGAAAAGGCTGGGAGGGGCACTGTCAGAGCAAGGAAATGGCAGATGCACTCAGATTTTGAAAAGAGAAAGGCCTTCGACTAAATCAAGAAATGGGAGATCTACAGAAATAGGCAGAGGAATTGAACTTGGGGAGATGTGCAGCTGTAGAAGGGTGCAGGGGAATCAATCAGAGACTGGAACAAGTCTTTTCCCTCATCTCTCTCTCATTCCTTAAGCAGGTGTTCAATTGGATCTGGGCAATTTGGTTATCATAGCTGTCTGATGAAAGACAGAGGGAAGGCAAGCTCAGACATTGCTGTTAAGGATATTTAGCACCTCAGAGACATACATTTCTGTTCTTTTTGGTGGAAAAATCCAGAAAATCAGTGGAAGGTGCTAGCTCTGTGTACACCCCACATCCACCACTCGTTCCACGAAATTATTATAGGCCCCATCCTTTTGTGGTGGGAGAACCATCTGGTCAGTCACAACTGGTGAGTTTCACCAAATGCTCTATACGCTATAATGTAAGCATGCACAGCCAAAAGTGTGTACATATACCTATGACATCTATGCCTAGTGTAAAGCAATGATCACCCTGATTGTTCTACCTGAAGGCTTTGTCTTGCCCGACTCGAGGCTGATTTCCGTTTTGCAGGATTGTGTAGTTAAAAAGAAATCTCCAGAAGCTGAGGTTGCAAGAGTGTCAAATCAGAACCTAGAGAAAAATGGCTTTGCTTTGTGATAAATCTACTTTAATATTTCCTTTTTGTGTGCCTCGTCACCCAAGGCTAGGCTGGTATCCTTACCATAAGTATTGTCAATGAATACTGTGGCTGCAGACAAGCTTACACATGTTATAAAACCCTGAAAGCAAGGGAGGATTTTTAGAGAACAGAGTTGAAGGGGCGAAGTAAGACTAAAGTTCATTCCAGAAGGCCATGCTTTGGAGTGCTGGCTCAGAAATTTCTTACTCTGTTGATGGGAAGAGAAGGAATGTTAATATACTGTTGAAAAAGAATGATACTGAAGTCCAAGGTCAACTATATAGCACAGTTTTATCTGGTTCTCCATTTCTATAATGATAGTTGGTGCGGACTGAAGAAAGTTGTTCAGTCCTGAATGACCTTCTCCTCTCCATCCCATACAGAGGGCACGTAGGGCTGTAGTTGATGATCATGGTGAACATCCTTCTCGTCAACACCAAGCCAAGGAGTTTGCCTTTTCCAAGATGGTGACTTAACTCAGTTAAACAGGTTTTTTTTTTTTGTGGGGGGAGGTGTTTAACATTTCAGTGCGGTATTCTGAAGAGTATACAAGGAAAAGATAAAATAAAAAGTCAGAAAAGTGTTCAGCATTGAACAGTCGTGCTTTTGTGGTGTACTGTCTGAATGTCCATGTGGTGAAGGCACCGAAACAGCATGCTGCTACAGTTCCTTTCAGTTCATTACATTTGCTTCAAGGCTGCACTGTGAGGAGACAGTAGCAAAAACTATATTTGTGGCCAAGAATTCTTTTGGATGCTCCAGTTTGTGGATACTCAGTTAGCGATGCCTAAAGTGGTCTGGCTCTTTGGAGGCAGTCCAGGAAATTTTGTTTCCCCAGGATACCTGAGAGTCACTCATCACTTCCAAATATATTGATCAGTGCTATTTTTTATTTTAAGAGTCTACTCTGCACTGGAAGTGATCCACTGAGATTTTGTAGCTGTTTTCTTTTTCCTTTTTAGACCTCTTGGCTACCAAATACAGCTCCAGGAAATACGCTACAACCTCTTCGCCTCCTGCCAGTTTGTATCTCTGCTGCCATAGGGTCTGCGCCGAAGGCTTCAAGCTGTAAACAAAAGCACCACACACTTGAGCCTGATCAGCAGTTTGCCAGTGGGGTGAGGCTGGATTTCATTCTGGAGGTAATGCAGATTCATGGAGAGTTTTATAATAGTGCTTTAGTACTGCAGTTCGCAGAACTGCATACTGCAGGCAACACGCCTTCCAAATATTTATCAGCTTTTATTTAAATGCTCCTTTTTGATCTCTGTTTAATTTTCAAGACATTGTCTTAGTGGTCTAATGCCCAGTTTTTCATCACAGCCCGGAAAAATGTGGTGACTTGTCTTTTATAGTCTAAAATCTCTCTATGTGCAAATTTTTCTACCTCTACATAGGTTTTCCTTTATGTAGAGAGGGAAGCAGCCATCTGGGTAAGATCAAGAACTCAGGAATATTTTCACACAGTCTTACAAGATTTCATCTTCATCTACAGCTGAAAAGTAGCAAAAACCATCTTTCTTTTTTTACCATTACTACTACTAAATCACACTAGCGGGTTCAGAGAATGAGAGCTTTTTGGTGTAGCCAAACATGATCTTAATATGCATTCAGTTACTTTCAGGTGAGATTTGGACTTGTCTTCTCTTCTAGGAAAAGCATTATGTAATTGACTGTATGATAGGAGTTCCACGGGAATGGAGGATGTTGCATCTGTGACCACTGACAGGCAGGAAATGCATGAATAACTTTGTGCTGCTGTGCATTTGTTCCATATTATGATGGTCATGATCTTCCCTCCAAGAATTTGCTGACACTTTCTATGTCTTCTATAATTATGGGTGATTTGCATTGTTTCTTTAATGCTCACAACAGACAAAACAGCTAAATCAGTCATAAAGCATGAAGATGATGCAGAACTCGGATCCAGAGCACGCAATGTTTGCAGAATTTATTCTCTAGAGATGTTTTGCTTTTCAGGGCCTTGGTCCTCTGTTTGCAATTCATTCAGAAGGAGGACTAAACCTCTGCTACAAAGGCAAAGAAGCGTTTTGAACAACTTCTTGTATAATTGGTGCCAAATAGTGTTACTGTTGGAAGATTCTGGCTGACTGCTTTGGAATTTGCTTGCCATCGGAAAGAATGCAGCAGTGCTGTGGGGTTGTGCAGTATTGTGCCTGCCTGGAAGCAGAACTCTGCATGGTTACGAGTAGTATGTGGTTAACAATGATGTTGTCTAGATCTCTAAGGGCCACATTTTCAAGCCGCCTGTCCGTTGCTTTGCAAATTAAACCGAAGAGGTTTAGCGTATAAATGTTTTCATAAACGTAATGGCAAGCACCAAGTGAGGAAATTGTTCGAGAGGCATGAGTGTTACTAATTGTAAAGAGCAGTCAAACCATGAGTAGTTCAATATGCTTGGTAGCTATTTTTTGTGTCACCTACTTAACCTGGTTAACGTGTTTTTGCAGGGGGAGAGGAGTGAGTTAACACTTATGAATTCAGTGGAATACGTAACTGGTATATCCCCATATCAACTCCCAGTCATCAATCATATGATACCAGTGCCACCTCCCGCTCTGCAAAAGGGAGACAAGAGCGTAAATGCAGTGAGAGCAGTGAGAACTAGGATGCTGAGAGGCAGATTATTCCATCCCACCACTGCAGCAAATGACAGAGGGCAGCTTTTACCAAAGGTGAGTTATTCCTGTCTGCTTCTCTGTTTATTGTTACATTACCTTCCCTGTGGGTGTATTTGCCTAAAGCTGAAAGATGTGGCTATCTAGTTTGCATAAAGATTCCCTGAATTTTGGAAAGAAAAAAAAATTATAACTATTAAAATACATAGCTGCCACCCTTTTCTCTGTATACTAAAACATTGGGTGTTTTTCATCAGCTGGGGCTAAAAAGGTGCTTGAACAAAAAGGCGTAGGAACTCTTACTCATGGCCTTCTGTCTTCGTCAATCCTTCTGTCTTAGTCAAGATCCTGCCTCTGACTGTATCTGGTGCCAGAACTTCAGCAGGATGGGGGAAATGCTGTGAGTGTGTGAAAACTTCTTCTGTTACACTCCAGCCAGTCTTGACTGCTGCAAGGAAATTGTAGGAACCCAGGACTGGGAGAGACAATCAAACTTGGTCCCTGCCATTCTGGGAAATTCAATTTCTAGCGACTATCCACTTCTGACTGCTGCTGAGCACTGCATTCAAATTTTCAGTCGTTTGCCTCTCCTCACGATGTTTATCTGAACCAGCATGTAACTAATGAAAAGAGTTTGGTGTTGTGTGGGTAGAGCTTGATGCTGTAGTTGTTACAGTAGTGGAAATCCCAGAGAAGTCAATGGTTCTCCCTATGAAGTCACTTGGACGCGTATGGGAAAAGTTGTCATTTTGGCTGACATGTCCTCAACATCCTATCTCTTCGTTAGAGCCTGCATTGAGAAGCATGCGCTGAGAAGCTAGCTGCTTCTTTGAGCAGTTAAAGAACAGTTTTGAATCTTTTTAATTTTAATAATGCGTTTGTGAGCAATTAATCAGGTAAAGAAAGGAGGAGATTTTAATGAAAACCACTGCTCACTATGATAATTGCAGAAGCATTACTTACTGACTGAACTCCTGCTGGTAGAAAGTTGCCACTGTGTAAGCAGTGACCAAGGCACCCTATTAAGGGATTCTGGAGTTGGGTACTTTTGGAACATAAAGCAAAACTGCTTCCTTCAGTGAGAAGTGTAAAGGAGACGCCTGCAGATATACGATCTGTGTCTTTGCTGTGATGCCACGCTAGGACACAGGAACCTGTCTGCAATTAGTATTGTAATTTAATTCTCCCTTCATACATTCAGTGAAATTGGTTGAGTAGCTAATCTGAAAGGAAAGGAGAAAACCTGATGACTGGGCAAGGGAGGATAAGAAGTGTAGCTATCTATGTCCAGGAGGGTAATCAGCCCAGTGTGGAGCTCTTGAGAAGAAAAGGCAGGGAGGGGCACTGTCAGAGCAAGGAAATGGCAGATGCACTCAGATTTTGAAAAGAAAAAGGCCTTCGACTAAATCAAGAAATGGGAGATCTACAGAAATAGGCAGAGGAATTGAACTTGGGGAGATGTGCAGCTGTAGAAGGGTGCAGGGGAATCAATCAGAGACTGGAACAAGTCTTTTCCCTCATCTCTCTCTCATTCCTTAAGCAGGTGTTCAATTGGATCTGGGCAATTTGGTTATCATAGCTGTCTGATGAAAGACAGAGGGAAGGCAAGCTCAGACATTGCTGTTAAGGATATTTAGCACCTCAGAGACATACATTTCTGTTCTTTTTGGTGGAAAAATCCAGAAAATCAGTGGAAGGTGCTAGCTCTGTGTACACCCCACATCCACCACTCGTTCCACGAAATCATTATAGGCCCCATCCTTTTGTGGTGGGAGAACCATCTGGTCAGTCACAACTGGTGAGTTTCACCAAATGCTCTATACGCTATAATGTAAGCATGCACAGCCAAAAGTGTGTACATATACCTATGACATCTATGCCTAGTGTAAAGCAATGATCACCCTGATTGTTCTACCTGAAGGCTTCGTCTTGCCCGACTCGAGGCTGATTTCCTTTTTGCAGGATTGTGTAGTTAAAAAGAAATCTCCAGAAGCTGAGGTTGCAAGAGTGTCAAATCAGAACCTAGAGAAAAATGGCTTTGCTTTGTGATAAATCTACTTTAATATTTCCTTTTTGTGTGCCTCGTCACCCAAGGCTAGGCTGGTATCCTTACCATAAGTATTGTCAATGAATACTGTGGCTGTAGACAAGCTTACACGTGTTATAAAACCCTGAAAGCAAGGGAGGATTTTTAGAGAACAGAGTTGAAGGGGCGAAGTAAGACTAAAGTTCATTCCAGAAGGCCATGCTTTGGAGTGCTGGCTCAGAAATTTCTTACTCTGTTGATGGGAAGAGAAGGAATGTTAATATACTGTTGAAAAAGAATGATACTGAAGTCCAACTATATAGCGCAGTTTTATCTGGTTCTCCATTTCTATAACGATAGTTGGTGCGGACTGAAGAAAGTTGTTCGGTCCTGAATGACCTCCTCCTCTCCATCCCATACAGAGGGCACGTAGGGCTGTAGTTGATGATCATGGTGAACATCCTTCTCGTCAACACCAAGCCAAGGAGTTTGCCTTTTCCAAGATGGTGACTTAACTCAGTTAAACAGGTTTTTTTTTTTGTGGGGGGAGGTGTTTAACATTTCAATGCGGTATTCTGAAGAGTATACAAGGAAAAGATAAAGTCAGAAAAGTGTTCAGCATTGAACAGTCGTGCTTTTGTGGTGTACTGTCTGAATGTCCATGTGGTGAAGCCACCGAAACAGCATGCTGCTACAGTTCCTTTCAGTTCATTACATTTGCTTCAAGGCTGCACTGTGAAGAGACAGTAGCAAAAACTATATTTATGGCCAAGAATTCTTTTGGATGCTCCAGTTTGTGGATACTCAGTTAGCGATGCCTAAAGTGGTCTGGCTCTTTGGAGGCAGTCCAGGAAATTTTGTTTCCCCAGGATACCTGAGAGTCACTCATCACTTCCAAATATATTGATCAGTGCTATTTTTTATTTTAAGAGTCTACTCTGCACTGGAAGTGATCCACTGAGATTTTGTAGCTGTTTTCTTTTTCCTTTTTAGACCTCTTGGCTACCAAATACAGCTCCAGGAAATGCGCTACAACCTCTTCGCCTCCCGCCAGTTTGTATCTCTGCTGCCATAGGGTCTGCGCCGAAGGCTTCAAGCTGTAAACAAAAGCACCACACACTTGAGCCTGATCAGCAGTTTGCCAGTGGGGTGAGGCTGGATTTCATTCTGGAGGTAATGCAGATTCATGGAGAGTTTTATAATAGTGCTTTAGTACTGCAGTCCTTAGAACTGCATACTGCAGGCAACACGCCTTCCAAATATTTATCAGCTTTTATTTAAATGCTCCTTTTTGATCTCTGTTTAATTTTCAAGACATTGTCTTAGTGGTCTAATGCCCAGTTTTTCATCACAGCCCGGAAAAATGTGGTGACTTGTCTTTTATAGTCTAAAATCTCTCTATGTGCAAATTTTTCTACCTCTACATAGGTTTTCCTTTATGTAGAGAGGGAAGCAGCCATCTGGGTAAGATCAAGAACTCAGGAATATTTTCACACAGTCTTACAAGATTTCATCTTCACCTACAGCTGAAAAGTAGCAAAAACCATCTTCCTTCTTTTACCATTACTACTGCTAAATCACACTAGCGGGTTCAGAGAATGAGAGCTTTTTGGTGTAGCCAAGCATGATCTTAATATGCATTCAGTTACTCTCAGGTGAGATTTGGAGTTGTCTTCTCTTCTAGGAAAAGCATTATGTAATTGACTGTGTGATAGGAGTTCCATGGGAATGGAGGATGTTGGATCTGTGGCCACTGACAGGCAGGAAATGCATGAATAACTTTGTGCTGCTGTGCATTTGTTCCATATTATGATGGTCATGATCTTCCCTCCAAGAATTTGCTGACACTTTCTATGTCTTCTATAATTATGGGTGATTTGCATTGTTTCTTTAATGCTCACAACAGACAAAACAGCTAAATCAGTCATAAAGCATGAAGATGATGCAGAACTCGGATCCAGAGCACGCAATGTTTGCAGAATTTATTCTCTAGAGATGTTTTGCTTTTCAGGGCCTTGGTCCTCTGTTTGCAATTCATTCAGAAGGAGGACTAAACCTCTGCTACAAAGGCAAAGAAGCGTTTTGAACAACTTCTTGTATAATTGGTGCCAAATAGTGTTACTGTTGGAAGATTCTGGCTGACTGCTTTGGAATTTGCTTGCCATCGGAAAGAATGCAGCAGTGCTGTGGGGTTGTGCAGTATTGTGCCTGCCTGGAAGCAGAACTCTGCATGGTTACGAGTAGTATGTGTTTAACAATGATGTTGTCTAGATCTATAAGGGCCACATTTTCAAGCAGCCTGTCCGTTGCTTTGCAAATTAAACCGAAGAGGTTTAGCGTATAAATGTTTTCATAAACGTAATGGCAAGCACCAAGTGAGGAAATTGTTCGAGAGGCATGAGTGTTACTAATTGTAAAGAGCAGTCAAACCATGAGTAGTTCAATATGCTTGGTAGCTATTTTTTGTGTCACCTACTTAACCTGGTTAACATGTTTTTGCAGGGGGAGAGGAGTGAGTTAACACTTATGAATTCAGTGGAATACGTAACTGGTATATCCCCGTATCAACTCCCAGTCAGCAATCATATGATACCAGTGCCACCTCCCGCTCTGCAAAAGGGAGACAAGAGCGTAAATGCAGTGAGAGCAGTGAGAACTAGGATGCTGAGAGGCAGATTATTCCATCCCACCACTGCAGCAAATGACAGAGGGCAGCTTTTACCAAAGGTGAGTTATTCCTGTCTGCTTCTCTGTTTATTGTTACATTACCTTCCCTGTGGGTGTATTTGCCTAAAGCTGAAAGATGTGGCTATCTAGTTTGCATAAAGATTCCCTGAATTTTTGAAAGAAAAAAAAATTATAACTATTAAAATACATAGCTGCCACCCTTTTCTCTGTATACTAAAACATTGGGTGTTTTTCATCAGCTGGGGCTAAAAAGGTGCTTGAACAAAAAGGCGTAGGAACTCTTACTCATGGCCTTCTGTCTTCGTCAATCCTTCTGTCTTAGTCAAGATCCTGCTTCTGACTGTATCTGGTGCCAGAACTTCAGCAGGATGGGGGAAATGCTGTGAGTGTGTGAAAACTTCTTCTGTTACACTCCAGCCAGTCTTGACTGCTGCAAGGAAATTGTAGGAACCCAGGACTGGGAGAGACAATCAAACTTGGTCCCTGCCATTCTGGGAAATTCAATTTCTAGCGACTATCCACTTCTGACTGCTGCTGAGCACTGCATTCAAATTTTCAGTCGTTTGCCTCTCCTCACGATGTTTATCTGAACCAGCATGTAACTAATGAAAAGAGTTTGGTGTTGTGTGGGTAGAGCTTGATGCTGTAGTTGTTACAGTAGTGGAAATCCCAGAGAAGTCAATGGTTCTCCCTATGAAGTCACTTGGACGCGTATGGGAAAAGTTGTCATTTTGGCTGACATGTCCTCAACATCCTATCTCTTCGTTAGAGCCTGCATTGAGAAGCATGCGCTGAGAAGCTAGCTGCTTCTTTGAGCAGTTAAAGAACAGTTTTGAATCTTTTTAATTTTAATAATGCGTTTGTGAGCAATTAATCAGGTAAAGAAAGGAGGAGATTTTAATGAAAACCACTGCTCACTATGATAATTGCAGAAGCATTACTTACTGACTGAACTCCTGCTGGTAGAAAGTTGCCACTGTGTAAGCAGTGACCAAGGCACCCTATTAAGGGATTCTGGAGTTGGGTACTTTTGGAACATAAAGCAAAACTGCTTCCTTCAGTGAGAAGTGTAAAGGAGACGCCTGCAGATATACGATCTGTGTCTTTGCTGTGATGCCACGCTAGGACACAGGAACCTGTCTGCAATTAGTATTGTAATTTAATTCTCCCTTCATACATTCAGTGAAATTGGTTGAGTAGCTAATCTGAAAGGAAAGGAGAAAACCTGATGACTGGGCAAGGGAGGATAAGAAATGTAGCTATCTATGTCCAGGAGGGTAATCAGCCCAGTGTGGAGCTCTTGAGAAGAAAAGGCTGGGAGGGGCACTGTCAGAGCAAGGAAATGGCAGATGCACTCAGATTTTGAAAAGAGAAAGGCCTTCGACTAAATCAAGAAATGGGAGATCTACAGAAATAGGCAGAGGAATTGAACTTGGGGAGATGTGCAGCTGTAGAAGGGTGCAGGGGAATCAATCAGAGACTGGAACAAGTCTTTTCCCTCATCTCTCTCTCATTCCTTAAGCAGGTGTTCAATTGGATCTGGGCAATTTGGTTATCATAGCTGTCTGATGAAAGACAGAGGGAAGGCAAGCTCAGACATTGCTGTTAAGGATATTTAGCACCTCAGAGACATACATTTCTGTTCTTTTTGGTGGAAAAATCCAGAAAATCAGTGGAAGGTGCTAGCTCTGTGTACACCCCACATCCACCACTCGTTCCACGAAATCATTATAGGCCCCATCCTTTTGTGGTGGGAGAACCATCTGGTCAGTCACAACTGGTGAGTTTCACCAAATGCTCTATACGCTATAATGTAAGCATGCACAGCCAAAAGTGTGTACATATACCTATGACATCTATGCCTAGTGTAAAGCAATGATCACCCTGATTGTTCTACCTGAAGGCTTCGTCTTGCCCGACTCGAGGCTGATTTCCTTTTTGCAGGATTGTGTAGTTAAAAAGAAATCTCCAGAAGCTGAGGTTGCAAGAGTGTCAAATCAGAACCTAGAGAAAAATGGCTTTGCTTTGTGATAAATCTACTTTAATATTTCCTTTTTGTGTGCCTCGTCACCCAAGGCTAGGCTGGTATCCTTACCATAAGTATTGTCAATGAATACTGTGGCTGCAGACAAGCTTACACGTGTTATAAAACCCTGAAAGCAAGGGAGGATTTTTAGAGAACAGAGTTGAAGGGGCGAAGTAAGACTAAAGTTCATTCCAGAAGGCCATGCTTTGGAGTGCTGGCTCAGAAATTTCTTACTCTGTTGATGGGAAGAGAAGGAATGTTAATATACTGTTGAAAAAGAATGATACTGAAGTCCAACTATATAGCGCAGTTTTATCTGGTTCTCCATTTCTATAACGATAGTTGGTGCGGACTGAAGAAAGTTGTTCAGTCCTGAATGACCTCCTCCTCTCCATCCCATACAGAGGGCACGTAGGGCTGTAGTTGATGATCATGGTGAACATCCTTCTCGTCAACACCAAGCCAAGGAGTTTGCCTTTTCCAAGATGGTGACTTAACTCAGTTAAACAGGTTTTTTTTTTTGTGGGGGGAGGTGTTTAACATTTCAATGCGGTATTCTGAAGAGTATACAAGGAAAAGATAAAGTCAGAAAAGTGTTCAGCATTGAACAGTCGTGCTTTTGTGGTGTACTGTCTGAATGTCCATGTGGTGAAGCCACCGAAACAGCATGCTGCTACAGTTCCTTTCAGTTCATTACATTTGCTTCAAGGCTGCACTGTGAAGAGACAGTAGCAAAAACTATATTTATGGCCAAGAATTCTTTTGGATGCTCCAGTTTGTGGATACTCAGTTAGCGATGCCTAAAGTGGTCTGGCTCTTTGGAGGCAGTCCAGGAAATTTTGTTTCCCCAGGATACCTGAGAGTCACTCATCACTTCCAAATATATTGATCAGTGCTATTTTTTATTTTAAGAGTCTACTCTGCACTGGAAGTGATCCACTGAGATTTTGTAGCTGTTTTCTTTTTCCTTTTTAGACCTCTTGGCTACCAAATACAGCTCCAGGAAATGCGCTACAACCTCTTCGCCTCCCGCCAGTTTGTATCTCTGCTGCCATAGGGTCTGCGCCGAAGGCTTCAAGCTGTAAACAAAAGCACCACACACTTGAGCCTGATCAGCAGTTTGCCAGTGGGGTGAGGCTGGATTTCATTCTGGAGGTAATGCAGATTCATGGAGAGTTTTATAATAGTGCTTTAGTACTGCAGTCCTTAGAACTGCATACTGCAGGCAACACGCCTTCCAAATATTTATCAGCTTTTATTTAAATGCTCCTTTTTGATCTCTGTTTAATTTTCAAGACATTGTCTTAGTGGTCTAATGCCCAGTTTTTCATCACAGCCCGGAAAAATGTGGTGACTTGTCTTTTATAGTCTAAAATCTCTCTATGTGCAAATTTTTCTACCTCTACATAGGTTTTCCTTTATGTAGAGAGGGAAGCAGCCATCTGGGTAAGATCAAGAACTCAGGAATATTTTCACACAGTCTTACAAGATTTCATCTTCACCTACAGCTGAAAAGTAGCAAAAACCATCTTCCTTCTTTTACCATTACTACTGCTAAATCACACTAGCGGGTTCAGAGAATGAGAGCTTTTTGGTGTAGCCAAGCATGATCTTAATATGCATTCAGTTACTCTCAGGTGAGATTTGGAGTTGTCTTCTCTTCTAGGAAAAGCATTATGTAATTGACTGTATGATAGGAGTTCCATGGGAATGGAGGATGTTGGATCTGTGGCCACTGACAGGCAGGAAATGCATGAATAACTTTGTGCTGCTGTGCATTTGTTCCATATTATGATGGTCATGATCTTCCCTCCAAGAATTTGCTGACACTTTCTATGTCTTCTATAATTATGGGTGATTTGCATTGTTTCTTTAATGCTCACAACAGACAAAACAGCTAAATCAGTCATAAAGCATGAAGATGATGCAGAACTCGGATCCAGAGCACGCAATGTTTGCAGAATTTATTCTCTAGAGATGTTTTGCTTTTCAGGGCCTTGGTCCTCTGTTTGCAATTCATTCAGAAGGAGGACTAAACCTCTGCTACAAAGGCAAAGAAGCGTTTTGAACAACTTCTTGTATAATTGGTGCCAAATAGTGTTACTGTTGGAAGATTCTGGCTGACTGCTTTGGAATTTGCTTGCCATCGGAAAGAATGCAGCAGTGCTGTGGGGTTGTGCAGTATTGTGCCTGCCTGGAAGCAGAACTCTGCATGGTTACGAGTAGTATGTGTTTAACAATGATGTTGTCTAGATCTATAAGGGCCACATTTTCAAGCAGCCTGTCCGTTGCTTTGCAAATTAAACCGAAGAGGTTTAGCGTATAAAGGTTTTCATAAACGTAATGGCAAGCACCAAGTGAGGAAATTGTTCGAGAGGCATGAGTGTTACTAATTGTAAAGAGCAGTCAAACCATGAGTAGTTCAATATGCTTGGTAGCTATTTTTTGTGTCACCTACTTAACCTGGTTAACATGTTTTTGCAGGGGGAGAGGAGTGAGTTAACACTTATGAATTCAGTGGAATACGTAACTGGTATATCCCCGTATCAACTCCCAGTCAGCAATCATATGATACCAGTGCCACCTCCCGCTCTGCAAAAGGGAGACAAGAGCGTAAATGCAGTGAGAGCAGTGAGAACTAGGATGCTGAGAGGCAGATTATTCCATCCCACCACTGCAGCAAATGACAGAGGGCAGCTTTTACCAAAGGTGAGTTATTCCTGTCTGCTTCTCTGTTTATTGTTACATTACCTTCCCTGTGGGTGTATTTGCCTAAAGCTGAAAGATGTGGCTATCTAGTTTGCATAAAGATTCCCTGAATTTTTGAAAGAAAAAAAAATTATAACTATTAAAATACATAGCTGCCACCCTTTTCTCTGTATACTAAAACATTGGGTGTTTTTCATCAGCTGGGGCTAAAAAGGTGCTTGAACAAAAAGGCGTAGGAACTCTTACTCATGGCCTTCTGTCTTCGTCAATCCTTCTGTCTTAGTCAAGATCCTGCTTCTGACTGTATCTGGTGCCAGAACTTCAGCAGGATGGGGGAAATGCTGTGAGTGTGTGAAAACTTCTTCTGTTACACTCCAGCCAGTCTTGACTGCTGCAAGGAAATTGTAGGAACCCAGGACTGGGAGAGACAATCAAACTTGGTCCCTGCCATTCTGGGAAATTCAATTTCTAGCGACTATCCACTTCTGACTGCTGCTGAGCACTGCATTCAAATTTTCAGTCGTTTGCCTCTCCTCACGATGTTTATCTGAACCAGCATGTAACTAATGAAAAGAGTTTGGTGTTGTGTGGGTAGAGCTTGATGCTGTAGTTGTTACAGTAGTGGAAATCCCAGAGAAGTCAATGGTTCTCCCTATGAAGTCACTTGGACGCGTATGGGAAAAGTTGTCATTTTGGCTGACATGTCCTCAACATCCTATCTCTTCGTTAGAGCCTGCATTGAGAAGCATGCGCTGAGAAGCTAGCTGCTTCTTTGAGCAGTTAAAGAACAGTTTTGAATCTTTTTAATTTTAATAATGCGTTTGTGAGCAATTAATCAGGTAAAGAAAGGAGGAGATTTTAATGAAAACCACTGCTCACTATGATAATTGCAGAAGCATTACTTACTGACTGAACTCCTGCTGGTAGAAAGTTGCCACTGTGTAAGCAGTGACCAAGGCACCCTATTAAGGGATTCTGGAGTTGGGTACTTTTGGAACATAAAGCAAAACTGCTTCCTTCAGTGAGAAGTGTAAAGGAGACGCCTGCAGATATACGATCTGTGTCTTTGCTGTGATGCCACGCTAGGACACAGGAACCTGTCTGCAATTAGTATTGTAATTTAATTCTCCCTTCATACATTCAGTGAAATTGGTTGAGTAGCTAATCTGAAAGGAAAGGAGAAAACCTGATGACTGGGCAAGGGAGGATAAGAAGTGTAGCTATCTATGTCCAGGAGGGTAATCAGCCCAGTGTGGAGCTCTTGAGAAGAAAAGGCTGGGAGGGGCACTGTCAGAGCAAGGAAATGGCAGATGCACTCAAATTTTGAAAAGAGAAAGGCCTTCGACTAAATCAAGAAATGGGAGATCTACAGAAATAGGCAGAGGAATTGAACTTGGGGAGATGTGCAGCTGTAGAAGGGTGCAGGGGAATCAATCAGAGACTGGAACAAGTCTTTTCCCTCATCTCTCTCTCATTCCTTAAGCAGGTGTTCAATTGGATCTGGGCAATTTGGTTATCATAGCTGTCTGATGAAAGACAGAGGGAAGGCAAGCTCAGACATTGCTGTTAAGGATATTTAGCACCTCAGAGACATACATTTCTGTTCTTTTTGGTGGAAAAATCCAGAAAATCAGTGGAAGGTGCTAGCTCTGTGTACACCCCACATCCACCACTCGTTCCACGAAATCATTATAGGCCCCATCCTTTTGTGGTGGGAGAACCATCTGGTCAGTCACAACTGGTGAGTTTCACCAAATGCTCTATACGCTATAATGTAAGCATGCACAGCCAAAAGTGTGTACGTACACCTATGACATCTATGCCTAGTGTAAAGCAATGATCACCCTGATTGTTCTACCTGAAGGCTTCGTCTTGCCTGACTCGAGGCTGATTTCCTTTTTGCAGGATTGTGTAGTTAAAAAGAAATCCCACCACTGCAGCAAATGACACAGGGCAGCTTTTACCAAAGGTGAGTTATTCCTGTCTGCTTGTCTATTTATTGTTACCTTGCCTTTCTTGTGTTCTCTGCTCTGGCCCTGCTGGGGCTATCGTCCTTTCCCTTTACTGAGTGCTCCCATTGCCTGTTGTAACTGGCTGACCTTACCCTTTTTGCATGAATCCCGTCTTGTTTCAGTTGACAGAGATTTAAAACAAAAAAAAAGACTGGGGAGAGGCTGCCCTTGCTGAAGTTTGTCCAGGGCTGTTTCTTGTGGCAAACCAAGATATTTGTGGTATAAAATATTTGTGATATAAAAATGATGCATGGCAGGTCCAGCTGCATGCTCAGGATGTGCCATTTCCCAGTGCCACCTCAGGCCAGTCGCTGTGGCCAGCAGGCTGCCTCCAACTCTGCCTGCCCCTGTGGAAGAGCTGGTGAGCTCAGGCTGTGCCTTGACTTGCTCCTTATTGTAATGCCTTTTTCAGAGAAAGTCAAATTTAGAGAGAGACTTTAATTTTTACTTCCTATTCCTATTTTTACTTTTGTAATTCTGCAGTGCTACTGCTTAGCTTCCTCATTAATCCCTGTGGATGTGTGTTTGTGATTAATCACGCCTTTTTCCTTCCAGGAGGTGGGCACCTTTCTGACAGGTGCCTAAGGAGGCCTCAGTTCTAACAACACAGTTGGAATCTCAAATGATTTTTTATACGGAAAATAAATCTCCTTATTCCCTTAATTCTCACTGTCTGGGTAATTGTTTATTTGCCTAATTGGTTCTGCATCAGATACTCTTCATTTCTGTCCTTGGCATTCTGTCACTTCAGTACTTGAGAAGCATTGATGGGAAGAAAAAGAGATGAGCAATAAAATCGGAAAGGTGAGAAATGATGGCCCTGAGGGACAGCTGGTGCGTCAGCAGTGGCAGCTCTCCCTCACAATTTAGCTTTGTGGCCTCGCTGCTCTATGTGCGGTGAGCTCACTGTAGCCGTGGAATGACTGAATTTTAAGTGGAAATCACTGACATCCCTGTGTCTGCTAGTGCCTGAGATTTCAAACAGTGCAGCCTTGGCTGGAAAGAGAAGGATTCTTTTATGCGTATGCATGAAGAAAGTCTTTACCTGTAGATCTGAGCAAAGTTATCTGTCAAACATTACAACTCATCAGGCTGGTAGCTTGGAATGAAATCTAGACCTTGTTGATGTAAGAATGCTAATTCTGCGGTAGCGTCATTTGTTTTAGGATTTCACTTGGGACCTGAGTGAGGAGATTAGAGTAATGTGATAACAGACTATTCCTCTGCAGAAGCCTTTGGCTGGATTTAATTAATTCATTTAGTTTGTAAGCCACTTTGTTACTAATTAGCCATGTCAATCCACATTTATCTTACTTTGGGCTACAATATGTTAGCTTTCTCCAGCTTTCTCCATTACTTGTATTTTTTTTTCATCACAACAGATTTTTCTCCTGTAATGAAAATATCTTGCATTTTACTTTTGACTTTGCCCAGCTCTTAATTTTTCTGATCCTTTCAGTGGCTACTGATTTTGTTTGTTTTGTTTTTAATGTGTTAATCATACTTGATGCATCATTCAGTAACTTTATTACATTTTTGCTACTCTGTCTGTGAAGAACATGATACTTTTTGATGATAGTGTGCTCCTGTGATTCCTGTCTGTAGTCTTAGATTCTCTAATGCCTTTAAAAAGAGCAAATGCAAAGGCAAAAGGAGATTACTGAAGCTAACTTCTGTTTGCTTAAAGAGAACTTCATTAGTTGTGAATTCCATTTCCTGTCTCACAGTATGATTGTTTTATTTTAGAGTATGAGGAACATTTTGAAGCAGATGAAGAAGGTAATGATTAGGAACAAGCTAGCGAGCAGATGAATGGAGTGTCAAAGTCATCTTCAGATGATAAAAACCTTGATTTAGACTATGAAAAGGAGAGTAACTTATCACAGAAGGCAACGCGGGCCTCTGACAGTGAGAAAGATGAAAGTGACAGTGCGTCAGAGGATGAAGGCATCGAGTGCACCCTTAGCAAGTTTGCGGACGACACTAAGCTGGGTGGAAGTGTCGATCTGCTGGAGGGTCGGGAGGCTCTGCAAAGGGATCTCGACAGGCTGGACTGCTGGGCTGAGTCCAATGGCATGAGGTTTAACAAGGTCAAATGCCGGGTCCTGCACTTGGGGCACAACAACCCTGTGCAGTGCTACAGACTAGGAGAAGTCTGGCTGGAAAGCTGCCTGGAGGAGAAGGACCTGGGGGTGTTGGTTGACAGGGACTGAACATGAGCCAGCAGTGGCCCAGGTGGCCAAGAAGGCCAATGGCATCTTGGCTTGTATCAGAAACGGCGTGACCAGCAGGTCCAGGGAGGTTATTCTCCCTCTGTACTCGGCACTGGTGAGACCGCTCCTCGAATACTGTGTTCAGTTCTGGGCCCCTCACCACAAGAAGGATGTTGAGGCTCTGGAACGAGTCCAGAGAAGAGCAACAAAGCTGGTGAGGGGGCTGGAGAGCAGGCCTTACGAGGAGCGGCTGAGAGAGCTGGGGTTGTTTAGCCTGGAGAAGAGGAGGCTGAGGGGAGACCTCATTGCTCTCTACAACTACCTGAAAGGACGTTGTAGAGAGGAGGGTGCTGGCCTCTTCTTCCAAGTGACAGGGGACAGGACAAGAGGGAATGGCCTCAAGCTCCGCCAGGGGAGGTTTAGGCTGGACATTAGGAAAAAAATTTTCACAGAAAGGGTCATTGGGCACTGGAACAGGCTGCCCAGGGAGGTGGTTGAGTCACCTTCCCTGGAGGTGTTTAAGGCACGGGTGGATGAGGTGCTAAGGGGGATGGTTTAGTGTTTGATAGGAATGGTTGGACTTGATGATCTGGTAGGTCTTTTCCAACCTGGTTATTCTATGATTCTATGATAAACAAGGTTAGTTTTTTCATAATGAATCTTAGAGAAGTTGACCTAATGCATACTTTACATTTTGTGCATGTCCAGTATGGATGTTGAGTCTGTGTAGGAAACTCATGCAATTCCTACTGAATTTGTAAAAGATGGACATTTTATCTGTTCTTGTTAATTCTGCCATCTGTCACTGAAATGCAGCCAAACCCACTGGCCACGTAAGCATGTGCCAGTCCACAGCAGGCCCTGCTGAACTATTTAGTTACAGAAATGGAGATGGAGCCAGTCAGAAAATTAGCTCTAAATACTTAGGGCAGATCAGCACTTCAGGTCAATGGTCACTGACACCTGAGAAGCTGTGACTACTTACGCTTCCTGAGGATTTGCGCTTATATCCAAGGAGTCACCAGGAAACCCAACATCCCATCTTGTATTTTAGAAGTGCTGTCTTTAATGGCCCTGAGTAGTCAGAACCTCAGCTGTGCCCTTGGGTGCATGACTGACTCAGTCCTGGCCCTGGGAGGAAATGCTGTCAGCTCAGCTGACTGTTCTCCTGCAGCGGTCAGGCGGTTTGGGAGGATCATTCTTCAAGACTGGCTGTTAATGAGCAAGAGCTGGAGTCAGTGAGATAGTCCGTGGTTCTTGATCCAAATGTAGGTACAAAAGTGTGCAGTGAAGTGTCCAAGGCAGTCACTATTAATTCAGAAAGATTAAACTGCTCTGGAATCATTTTTCTGTAGAATAAATAGCGTTTCCTGCCATTCACTTTTTTTGGGTCAGCACTTCTAATGTCTAGTGTTTTAAATATTGACCTTCATGCAGTCCAAGTCATACATCTTCATAAATTATCCCAGAGAAAACTTGCAGGCAATTTCTCATTTATTAGACAAACAATGAAATTCCATCCACCACACAGTGAATAAGTCAGGAGTGTCTTTTCCTTCTAGAACAGGGGTTTATTGCCCTCTAACATTTCTCCTCAATGGCTTTGTTAGATCCTGAGCTGACTTACATGCCTCTTGCTTGTCATAATGTACCAAGACTTCTCCATTTACTGCTAGTTTAAAATTAATTGCTTTATCTTCCTTACATTTGACAGTCCTATTGTGCAAACTGTTTCTCGAGTTAAATGGAAACGTTACTTTCACATTTTTGTTTCCCGGTGAATTAAATAAAGGTAATATAACTGTTTGTGAGAAGGTTGAGGCTGCAAGAGAGATGCAGTCTTTCTATAGAGTATAAAATCCAACAGAAATTCAAATGAGGTTTGAAAAATCCTTGCTTATAAAATCACTGCAGTGATCGAAAATAATCTTAATTTATATTTTCTTGTGATTGAACACAAACTGCCTATGATCTGCGATGAAATAGGAGTGATGATAGGAATGGTTGGACTCGATGATCTAAGAGATCTTTTTCAACCTAGTGACTCTGTGATTCTGTGTGATTCTGTGATCTTTTATTCCTTTCTCCTATTTGTTCATTTTTAGTATTTCCCCCTTTGTAATAATATCTTGTTACGTTAACTTTTTTCCCCTAGCACTGAACAGAAGAGGTGGAAAGAAGGCATAAATAAGTGTGGACTTTTCCCAACTGAGACGTGATAATAAATTTATTAAAAGTGAGAATTTGTTGGTAATTTTGAGTGCAAGAGGATTGTGCACCTTGCAGAGTCGGGTAGTGGTGTCAGGACTAGCATAAGTAAGATGTCATTTCATAAGCAATTTAGTCCACAAGATGTGTTCATTTTAAGTGCAGGTTTGTTTTGCATCTACTCATGGAGTCAAGCACAGCACACAAAATGCGTCATTGATGTCCTCAGTGCTCCTTCCTGTGTGATGGAATTGATGTTGAGGCCCCTTGCAGATCCTCCAGCATCCAATGCTGTGCATGCAGAGCATGTGCTGAGGGCAGGGAACTGGTGTGAACTTAATTGTCCGCTGAGACAGGGTGTGGAAGTGTGATCCTGAGGTTGTAACAGATTGCAGCGAATCCAGCCTTGGTCTGTCCCCCTTTGGTGGCGTAGCTGTACTCATAGCGTGCATTCAAAGCAGCCCTGCTGCTATCTTTATATTCTGTTTCTAGCTCTCATCTGTGTTAAATCATGCTAGGCACATGAAAACTGTTCTGGGAGTTCCTTAGCTGTTCTATTTCTTAGCCCTAAAGCGTGACGTGTTTCCCATTGCTTTAAAACTGAGTTGCCATCTGGACTGGCGAGGCTTATACCTGGGTGCGATTTGCCAACTTTGTATAAGCGTAGTTACATAAACACCCTGTGACTTGATCTCTGCAGCTAGAGCCGTGTCCTGTCCAGAGGGACATTTGCCAGTTTGATCTGGCAAAGTAGGTCTTCATGGGAAGCATTACTGGGACATTGTGCTGTTGATAGTAACTTGTTTTCTCTTGGCTTGCAGGGGATAACAGAGCTGTGCTGTTTTTTAGATCTGTTACCTACAGAACCTACAGTTCTGTCCTAGAGACAAACACAAACCTATGACCACCTGGAGATTACCTGCGCCCTGTGTCTCTGTGGAATTTAACTTTAACTGCTGCTAGCTTCAACTTTCATCTCCTTGTAACCTGAAATTCCATGTGCTCCGTGCATTTACTGTGCCTTGAATTCATCTGCTGAGCCTTTGACCTGTACTTTTTTTTTAAGAACTCCCTTGCTTTCACTTGAGCTCGTGTGTTAGTATTGGTGGACCAAGATTTTAGACAGCAAGCTTTTGGGCATACACACTATGTTTTTGTGTTTTGTTTCCGTAATCGGTGCACTAATCCACTTGTAATGGGTGAGTGCTGCTACAGTAGAACTGACTTGCTAATAGTAATAGGACCTGGATTTTTATAAGTATATGCTGTGGACAGATTCTGTTTCATCTTAGTTCAGTGTATCGTTACACTTGGTCAAGACTATCTGAGTTCATTAGGCCCCTTGGGTCAGTTCAGCACAGTTTTGGAATAATACTCAGGTGCCAAAGATGTTATTTTTGCATACAATGTTATGAATCGGACATGAATCAAGACTGTATAAGACAGACTTTGGCATTCAGATCCCCGTAGGCCATAAGCAGGTGAATAAATTGGAAAGAATCACTGACAATTCCTGTAGTACAATATGTAAACTGCATATTTGAGTTGTTCTGTCACTGAACTTGCTTGTTTGTATGCTTCAGGAGTGATGGTGCTTTCTGGGAGTCTAAACATAGGTCTCATCAGAACAGAGGTGCAAAGCCAGTAAAAGCTGGAAGTGCCTGAGATTCGTAACTGGGTGTTGGCTGCCTGGTAATTTGTGCCTGAAATCCATTGCAACAGAGATCCTAGAGGATCCTGCATTGGGTACAACTAGTTATCCTTGCTGCCAGTCTCCATGATGATGATTAAATTAGAATGAGCGTATGCCTGATGATTTCCCCAGAGATGTAGCTTCTCCGCCCCACCACTGAAGTGTGCTGGGAGGTGCAGCTGTTTCTTTTTGCTACTTTTAAGGAAAATTGAGTTTTCTTGAAGTGATAGTCTGACATCTATGCAAGGCAGTCCATTAGTTTAGAACTTCAGTTTCCATTGAAACACACCTTCTTTGTTCTTGTTTTAAAATTAATGGGAGTAGTTGTCATATTTTAGGGAAGTTTTAGCTTCCATATTTGATATTTTTTTTTAAAAGCAGTCCTGCCAAGTTTTTCTAATACATTGCAGATGCAAACAATAATTTAAAATGCTGCAAAAAATGGCAATGAGCCTTCCTCAGATCCACAGAGGAAGAAGAGGCATAGAGGGTGGAAGACTGCAGCTGTAGGAATTCTGGGCCTGAATTCTGCCTCTGGCCTTTAGGCAGCAGCGAATGCCAAGGGAAAATATAAAAGAAGGGCAAGAATACTGTGATGCTTCTGCACTGTGTCTTCCCACCCCTTTAATTAGCTGGTGTCCACGGTGGTCTACCAATTTGGCCTAAGCAGATTTTCCTTCCTTGAGTTTGACTAATCTTTTCTTGAACCCATCTGAATGCTGGACACCAGCAGTGCTGTGTATCACTAAACTCTACTGTTCAGCCAAATGTTCGATGAAGAATAGTGCGCTTTATTTTTTTCCTCGAATATTCCATTTATGAAATTCATATGATGGTCCCTGTATGTTTTTTAAGAGGAAAATGTAAAATTCATTTCCCCTGCACCTGAACACGAGACACCTGCTGTTACCAATGAAAATGAAAATGTAAATGTAAATGTAAACGGTGGCAGAAATAATCAAAAAGCAGCAAAATCTTTGCCGACTCCTACAAGCTTCTCAGTCCAGAGCAGCCGCTGGTCTGAGCTCTCCTGTGGCCTGGCTCGGCAGAGCCCAGTGGCTCTTCCAGTCTCCACTTCTCCGAGTGCACGAAATGCCTCTAAGAACACAGCTGGCTTCCCGAGCAGCCGTACGGCAGGGAGGAGGCTGAGGGGAGACCTCATTGCTCTCTACAATTACCTTAAAGGAGGTTGTAGAGAGCAATGAGGTCTCCCCTCAGCCTCCTCTTCTCCTCCTGAAAGGAGGTTGTAGAGAGGAGGGTGCTGGCCTCTTCTCCCAAGTGACAGGGGACAGGACAAGAGGGAATGGCCTCAAGCTCCACCAGGGGAGGTTTAGGCTGGACATTAGGAAAAAAATTTTCACAGAAAGGGTCATTGGGCACTGGAACAGGCTGCCCAGGGAGGTGGTTGAGTCACCTTCCCTGGAGGTGTTTAAGGCACGGGTGGATGAGGTGCTGAGAGGCAGGGTTTAGTGATTGATGGGAATGGTTGGACTTGATGATCCGGTGGGTTTGTTCCAATTTGGTGATTCTATGATCCTATGAAACGCTGCGTGGCCAAGCAGAACCAGATCCCCAGCCCTAACCAGGAGGGCAGTGTGCTGGCACGCATGACATGCGGAGTGCCAGGTGGAGAGGCCAGGCTCCTTGCAGCCTCCTTCCACCACCAAGAAGGCAGAGGTGGAAAAAATTACCAGGTGGCAAGCTCTTGCCCACATGAAGGGGAGAATATATTTAAATATTTAGAGCACTCTCCTGAACATTCTATCATGTCTGGCACAGATACACACAGTCTATAAAATGTGTTGGTGTTTCTCTAAGCCTATTTTATTTAACCATTAGAAGTGTGTGCTGTGAGCATTCTCCTTGGAGATCCTCTTCTCCAGCCCTGTATACAGTTGCAGACACAGTCATCTCTTTGTGCGAGGTCTAGACTTCCAAATGCACTCCTCCTCCATTTGGCCACCAAATCAGAGTAACAGGTTTTTAAAAGAGTCAGCACATCAGGTGATCCCTGTGAAATTTGGCTGTCCAGTGATTGTGTGGAAAGTAAGCTGGTTGGAAAAACAATCCTCTTCAGCGTCCTGAGCTCCTAGAAGGGGCAGGGTCCCTCTCAAACCAGCTGTTTGGTGGGTGCCTACATCATCAGGTATCAGAGAATGGTCCCAAGCTTCACAGACCGAAAACTGGCCTTGCCCTCATGTGGCAGGATCCTCCAGGTGCCGCAGGAGTTCTCTGCGTGTCATCCATTGCTTGCATCCTTGTGACGACAGGAGACTGACAGCTTAGAACTCAGTGTGAGACGCCTGCTTAAACAACTTGCTCATTCTATGCTAAAAATGGCCCTTGGCAATGTAAAATGCTGCCTTCCCTCCTCTCACAAGCAAGAATTATTATTTCCTTCAAATGCTGGCGTGCAGGCTCCCTCTGCTTCACTTGAAGTACAACACAGGAGATACAAAAGCAGCTTTACAGCTTCACATGCCTTCAAGTTTGTTCTTTCCGCTGTAGCTGGGATGCACACACCACAATTCAGGCGCAGCTATCATTTCCCTGCTGCGTTTCCATATCCTTCTGTAATTTTATCATGCAAGTGATGCAAAGTTGCATGCATTTATATGTATATATTGATATATACAAGCAGGCAAAGATTTACATGTATATTCAGTGTGACAGCCCTGGTTTGCAGGAAGAGCTTGAAATAAGACAATCCGCATATGCCATTTTAAAAATACAATATTTTACGATAAAACAAGATTTCTGTTAGACTTTTAATGGGGCTACAGCTCTCACAAGCAATAGAACAGTATGGGTGGTACTGTTATTGTGAGGAGAAAGTGCGGATTGTGGTGCCTTGATGCCAGGAATTGGGCAAGGTGCCTTGGGGGATCCCTGTTCCAGGACTCTGTCCCTTCTTTCTCTCCATGGGGGAATATGGGCATTACTGCTGTGCTCTTTAGATATCTCCACAGTTTGAGTGGATTTTCGTTATAATAATATGCTTAAAGGATATTTTCTTTCGTTAAAGAAAACAAAAGCATTGTTTATTTCAAACCTGACAAAGATTTGTGTGCCATTTACTTCCATCCTGCAGACACCAGGAAGCATAACGTCTACTGAAAACTTATTTTGCCACTCCTGCTTATCTCTGAATTCATCAGTAGGAGCACAGAGATTCAAGAAAATTGTTCATCATAAAGTACCAGGTAATATCCATTGTGTGGTGTTCTAATTTTAAAAGAAATAAAAATATTTTGAAATTGACGTTTCTTCTCATGGCATCGATGGCTGTTGTGTTAGCATTATTTCTGCACCTCTCCTTTTTATTGAAACAGATAAAAGTGTTCTGCATGGTAGGTCTTTGTTTACAATCGTGCCTGCACATCCCATGGTGCTGGGTGGAAAGGCACTTGCCTGGGAAAGCACAGGGACTGCAGAACAGCAGCATCCTCACAAGCATCATCTCTTTTAGGAACTTGTGGAAGGAAGTTCCCAAAACACTGCTTGCTGAGCAGTCAGGGATTAAATGTGGAAACCACAGGACTCTGAGCAGATGTAGCTGTTGGAAGGGCAGAGCTCTGGTTTAACAGTTGTTTAACCACCTGTGCGTTAGCAGATGCAAGCAGCTTTCATAACATGACACCTGAATTTGCTGTCAGAGATCAGTGCTTTGCCTCTCCCTTGGGGTGTGGAGCTGGAGTGTGCCAGGGCTCCAGCACCATGACTGGCTACCCCAGCACCCAGCCTTTTCTGAGATTTACCCATCTACGTCTGGTTATTTGTTAACTGCTCTTCCTGCAGTTAGCAAAACTCTGTAAGGCAAATTTCCTCATCTTATGATGCAGTTGGGGAAGAGTGCCACTATATTTCAGTGGAGCAGTCGAGGTGAAAGCAGTCAAAGGGAACGTGAGTTTGTTGTGTTGCCATTCCACACCCTGCTTGCTTTTTTTCCCTTTATTAAATAAAACACCAGCATGCTTTGAGCCCAAGAGCAGAGAGCTTTCTCGTGCGGCATTGTGCTCCCAATTGTATTTTTCACTTTTATTCAGCATCAGCAACTCTGCCTCCCAAGATTTTTACCTTTTATCCTATTTTCCAAGTAAGTTTTCACGCTTGCCCATTCTCAGGAAGCATTTGCTGAAACACCCAGGCCTAATCTAAATAGTTTAATTCAGCCTTCAATCTCCAAGACTCTGGCCTTGCTGTGCACTACTACCCTCTCTCTTTTTCTTTAAGTAAATTATAAAGTATATTAAAACCATTTTCTTGTTGTAAGTCTGAAGACATAACCATTATTTCTGACTAGTGTTCAGACCAAACAAGATTTTTTATTACAACTTATCAAGCCACACCACTTGTCAATTTTATGAGTTTTTAAAAGAACATCTAATGTTAACTTCACAATTAATCTGTCGTAAGATGCACTACCCACTCATATTTTATTTCCTCTATTAAAGGAAATGGTGTATTAACACTATGGGAATACACAGATCAAACTTCTTGTATCCCATCTAATACAAAGAAATCCAAACACGAGTAACTAAAGGGAAGGGGAGTCCTGTGCTCATGTTCCTCTGACTACAGAAACCAATCATTATTTTACCTTGATCCAACTGCACAACAAATGGGAAGAAGTACCCCATTGTGGAAATTTCATTTTTGGTTTCACAGTATTTATGGAGAATGGGTATTGCTTGCTATAAAAAGTACATTTAGGTCAGACGGTTATGCCTTAACATTTATTTTCTTTTTGAAGATTTGTGGTTGCACTGTTATACTATGATTCATGAGTGACCTTCATGCACGAACCCAACTTGATGCATACACGCAGTCCTATTGATTTGAATTTTAACATTGATTATAATGGGGTGAGGTGGAAGTCAATGTGAATAAAAATAATATACAATGTGCCACCATCATCCTCAGCAGTGCAACAATGGAATTACAATCGCCTCTTGCTAGAAAAAGTAGTAGACTCCTTTTTTGTGATGAGATATGGATTCTAATCACTTTCAAATACACTGAAGTTCAATGAATTTGATTTTGTCCTTGCTTATAAATCCAGGCAAAAATAATTTGGTTTTTTTGCATTTCTAGAGCTGAGAATGTCAGTGGTTCAATTTAACTTGCTCCTTTAAAAAAAACACCCACTTCAGACAATTTTACTCTCAGCAGCTGCGCATATTGCCATTCAGAAAAAAAGAAGTGTTTAACCTCTCACTTCATAAGAGATTCTTTTGTAACAAGAAATCTGATTAGTTGTGATACAAACTATGTTATCTGTATAATTAAGTTCCCTTTTGGGTTAGTCTGTGTTGGGAAGATGCTATGACCCTCAGTGATGACTACAAACAAGTGGGGGAACCCAGCCCAAGGGGAGATGAAGTCTCCTGTGACCACCTGGTTTTGTCCACTGGAAGGTACTAACAATAGAGAGGAATTTACCTTCTCTCAAGTGCTCTGCAGAGAGTAGGTACTCTTACAGCCCTCAGTGAGCTGTGAGCTGAGTTGTGTGGAGTTTCTGCCCAGGTTAGCTGCAGCAGAGAGGACTGACTGCTGCAGCCCTCTCCTGTGCGGGGTTCCAGTGGCGCCCGCTGTGCCATGAGCAAACCATGAATGCCAGCCTCGCCCAGCTCTGCTTCTCCTCACTCTGGGGAGGTATGTGTGGCAAAGTGCTCCTCTTAGCTAGTTACTGAAGAAACTCAGAACGGGAGGCTGTAGAGCAGATGGCCACTCTGAGCCACCACGTCACCTATCTTGCTTTTACAACTGTTGTGTCAATGGGTAACAGTGTTGTATCCCATTCTCTTCCTTCCCGGAAGGAGCGATCAGTCCTCTGAAGTTTGAATAATGTGTCTTTCTGTGACTGGACGGGTCATCGATGCTGTGGCAGTGCTGTGCATGAAAGTGGGGAGGAAATTCTTACTTTGAATACTGCTTTAGTCTTGGATTGCATTTACGAGGCTTTCATGCATGAATGTTTTGAGAAAGTGAATACAAAAGCAAGGTAAACACTGCTGAAGCAAATTCATTAAACATTAAAGCAAATATTTGCAGAGATTTTGGGCTGCAGCCTTTATACATTTCCAGAATTACACGAGCACTGAAGGGACAGGGGAGGTTGGCAGGAGGCTGCTCCTCAGGCCACTACAAGCAGGTTGTTTTGCTCTTGCCCAGGGAACAGACCAAGAGCAAAGTGTCACCGCTCCTTCGCCCTTGGCTTCTTGCTCACTGCAAATGGGAGACCAGGAGCAATATACAACATAGAAATTCACATATTCAGGGCTGCAAAAAGAAGCTGCCTAGTGAAAGGATAACCAAAGCAGCTCTGATGGGCAGAGTGAGGGATGTTGAGGTTCTGGTGGGGCAGGGATTCCTGGCTCTTCCCTCCTCTCCAGGGCATAGAGACAGTGAGGAGAGGCAAGAGAGATCAAAGGGCGTGGTAAAGGGAAGGGAGTTCAAAGCAAATATGGACATGGACTAAACTCTGCTGAAAGTACACAGATAAATATAAATTTAGTTGACTAATATTTACACATCAGATGAGCTGATAATCAGCTACTACCCATTATTTCAGCAAGCAGTAGTTCAGATGATATTATTTCTCCTGTGACGGGGGGACTGAAACTTCTGAAACAGAAGAATGATGTCCAACATTATCCCAAATATTTTGTTGTGTTTTTCCTCAACTCCTGATTGCTGCATTTTAAAATATTTGCAGTAATATTCTGATTGTCTCAAAATCTTTTAACAGATAACACATAGGGAAAAAAAAACATTATATTGTGATTCACCAAAATATCAACAATGCAAAGGCTGGAATCATAGAATCATAGAATCACCAGGTTGGAAGGGACCCACCGGATCATTGAGTCCAACCATTCCCATCAATCACTAAACCCTGCCCCTCAGCACCTTGTCCACCCGTGCCTTAAACACCTCCAGGGAAGGTGACTCAACCACCTCCCTGGGCAGCCTCTGCCAGTGCCCAATCACCCTTTCTGTGAAAAACTTTTTCCTAATGTCCAGCCTAAACCTCCCCTGGCGGAGCTTGAGGCCATTCCCTCTTGTCCTGTCCCCTGTCACTTGGGAGAAGAGGCCAGCACCCTCCTCTCTACAACCTCCTTTCAGGAGGAGAAGAGGAGGCTGAGGGGAGACCTCATTGCTCTCTACAACTACCTGAAAGGAGGTTGTAGAGAGCAATGAGGTCTCCCCTCAGCCTCCTCTTCTCCAGCATAAACAAAACCATCTCTCTCAGCCGTTCCTTGTAACACCTGTTCTCCAGCCCCCTCACCAGCTTTGTTGCTCTTCTCTGGACTCGCTCCAGAGCCTCAACATCCTTCTTGTGGTGAGGGGCCCAGCACTGAACACAGGATTCGAGCAGCGGTCTCACCAGTGCCGAGTACAGAGGGAGAATAACCTCCCTGGACCTGCTGGTCACACCATTTCTGATACAAGCCAAGATGCCATTGGCCTTCTTGGCCACCTGGGCACACTGCTGGCTCATATTCAGTCGGCTGTCAACCAGCACACCCAGGTCCCTCTCCTCCAGGCAGCTTTCTGGACAGACTTCTAGTCTGTAGCACTGCACAGGGTTGTTGTGCCCCAAGTGCAGGACCCAGCATTTGGCCTTGTTAAACCTCATGCCATTGGACTCAGCCCAGTGGTCCAGCCTGTTCAGATCCCTTTGCAGAGCCTCCTGACCCTCCAGCAGATCGACACTTCCACCCAGCTTAGTGTCATCCGCAAACTTGCTAAGGGTGCACTCGATGCCTTCATCCAGGTCATTGATGAAGACATTGAACAGGGCTGGACCCAGCACTGAGCCCTGGGGAACCCCACTTGTCACTGGCATCCAGCTGGATTTCACACCATTTCCCACCACTCTCTGGGCCCGGCCAGCCAACCAGTTTTCCACCCAGGAGAGTGTGCGCCTGTCCAGGCCAGAGGCTGACAGTTTCTCAAGCAGAATGCTGTGAGAAACTGTGTCAAAGGCTTTGCTGAAGTCCAGGAAGACCACATCCACAGCCTTCCCCTCATCCAGTAGCCGGGTCACTTTGTCATAGGAGGCGATCAGGTTAGTTTGGCAAGACCTGCCTTTTGTGAACCCATGTTGACTGGGCCTGATCACCCGGTTCTCTTGCATGTGCCTCATGAGAGCACTCAAGATTACCTGCTCCGTGACTTTCCCTGGCACTGAGGTCAGACTGACAGGCCTGTAGTTCCCTGGATCCTCCCTGCGGCCCTTTTTGTAGATGGGCACAACATCAGCCAGCCTCCAGTCCAGTGGGACTTCCCCAGTCTTCCAGGACTGTTGGAAGATGATGGAAAGGGGTTTGGCCAGGACATCCGTCAGCTCCTTCAATACCCTAGGGTGAATCCCGTCCGGCCCCATAGACTTGTGGCTGTCTAGTTGGGCTAGCAAGGCTCTGACCACCTCCTCTTGGATCACGGGAGCCTCATTATGCTCCTCTAGCTCCTGGGTTTGTACACAGATGGAACGACCCTCCTTACAACTAAAGACTGAGGCAAAGAAGGCATTAAGTAGCTCAGCCTTTTCCTCATCCCCTGTTACTGTTGTTCCTTCTGTGTCCAATAGGGACTGTATGGTCTCCCTAGTTCCCCTTTTATTATTTATATATTTGTAGAAAGATTTTTTCACAGAATCACAGAATAACCAGGTTAGAAGAGACCCACCGGATCATCGAGTCCAACCGTTCCTATCAAACACTAAACCATATCCCTCAGCACCTCATCCACCCGTGCCTTAAACACCTCCAGGGAAGGTGACTCAACCACCTCCCTGGGCAGCCTCTGCCAGTGCCCAATCACCCTTTCTGTAAAGAATTTTTTCCTAACGTCTAGCCTAAACCTCCCCTGGCGGAGCTTGAGGCCATTCCCTCTTGTCCTGTCCCCTGTCACGTGGGAGAAGAGGCCAGCACCCTCCTCTCTACAACGTCCTTTCAGGTAGTTGTAGAGAGCAATGAGGTCACCCCTCAGCCTCCTCTTCTCCAGGCTAAACAACCCCAGCTCTTTCAGCCGCTCCTCATAAGGCCTGTTCTCCAGCCCCCTCACCAGCTGTGTCACTCTTCTCTGGACTCGTTCCAGAGCCTCAACATCCTTCTTGTGGTGAGGGGCCCAGAACTGAACACAGGATTCACGGAGCGCTCTCACCAGTGCTGAGTACAGAGGGAGAATAACCTCCCTGGACCTGCTGCTCACACCGTTTCTGCTACAAGCCAAGATGCCATTGGCCATCTTTGCCACATAGGCACACAGGTCTTTCTGAATGAAGATCTGGTTTAATTATTATAGAAGTTTCCTTGTGGGGAAATAAAGATACTCGGCTTCTGCATTCAGCTGTGCTGCTCATCATGTTAAGTTAGACCTTGTCAGACCCTCATTAGGACACTCAGAAGCTTCCTTCCTGCCCAAAAACCGCCACAGGACTCAGGAGGCTCAAAAGTGTCCTTTTAACTTGCCCTGCAGAAATGGCAAAGGCAGCCCTGTGGATACTGCTGGGGCTACAGCTGCTCTGACATCTCCTTTGGCTAGTGCCTTTCCAGAGGAGGGAGAGGAATGTCTTGTTTTCACATTAAGGTGGTGCTACCTCTTGAATGGACGGGGGCGCACACACAGCATTTTGTCTACAAGAAAAGCACTGCCTACCTTTATCAGTAGTGGGTCAGTATTTATTTTTTCTGGCCTTCCTTATATGCATAATTATAATCCCTTGACAACCAAGAATTTTGCGGTTTTGAGCCTTAAACTGTTGTCACAACAAAGTACCCATCTTTTTCCAGCTTAGTCAATCTTCTAAGAACAAAGAAACATGAAATTGTAGAGTAACAGTCACCTTATTTCAATTAATGATCCCATATAATAGCTTGTTTGTGACAGAACTCATTGCTTTCTCCTGAACGCTATTCAGCCACTAAACTGTGGAATCAGGATCAATTTCTGGAACAGGAAAGAACTTGTTCTTCTTTGTTTCATTTGAATGTCTCTTTTAATGTGTTGGTAATATCTGCAATGCCCACTGCTGGTGTAATATAGATCTAATTCTCAGCTCATTTAGTCACTGTTTCAATAGAAAACCAGTACCTAGCGGGAGTGCTGATTAGAAAGCAACAGTAGAGATATAAAGCACAGATAAATGAAAAGTTACTGATGACATGATCTCTGGCCACATCAGTCAACCGGAACTCTGATGCCCTAAATTGCTGCCTTTTTTTTTTTTTTTTACGATAGCTACATTATAAAGCAGCAAAGAGGAGGAAAGGAAGAAGAGAATGTATAATACAGCCTCTTCTCCTGACCCCAACGTCACAGAAGCATCAAGTGTGGAGGAAACGGAGTCATAAAAATGAATTACATGGAGCATGCCTCTCAAGCTGTTATCTGTTATTTATAAAGAATTAAAATGAGCTAGTCATTTCACATGTGCCAGAAAAATGGGTTCATCAGTATTGTGCTGAAATGCATTATGACTTAGCGATTCCTAATTTCATAGCTGTTGTACCTGTTTGAAAACATATCTATATGCTTCATATCAACTGCTAACCATTGAATTTATATTGTACATTACAGAGAAAAATCTTATGTTTCAATTTGCATCTCACTTGATTCATTGACATACAATACATAATTCTGATCTCATGTGATTTACTTGAGAAATATCTGATCATAGGCTTTGAGAATATCCCTTCCTGAAGCAGACGGGTAATTGCCATTAATGGCAGCCACGTTGCAGGTAGAGCACTAGCCTCTACTCAGACCCATAAAAAATGTGATAAGTACGGCTTTGCTTACATACAGCCTGTTGAACAAAAAGTGACTGAAGCCACGCAGACTTCTTCAAGGGTGTTGAGGAGACAAAAGGAATGACATGCATGAAGAGCTTGCAGTCTCGTGCCCAGCTCCAGTCTCAGGGTGGCTGCTTGATAGCAGGTGAGGGCAGAGAGCACAGGTGGGAGATAGAATGGTCTTTTATCTTAAAGTATGTAACACTCAGACTTTTCTAGGTAAGACTGGTCCATGGATCCACAGTCCTTGGTGAATTCTACATCTGTGCCAAGGTATGCTTAACAGAGCCAGGGGATCTAGTTCACTCATTAACTTTTCAGTTGACTGAAAGCTGGAAAAGTTCTTCCCTTTCTATCCCACCACTAGTTAACCAGCAATTTGTTGTTGTTGTTGTTGTTTTAAAAAAAAAAAACAAAACACTTATTCATTTCTAAGAAACTCTGCAGACAGGCAGCATTTTATCTGTCAGTGGGAGCTATTGATGCTTGGTGCACCTGAAATTCAGACTGAGAAGAATAAGCATGATTTCCAAAGCCCAATCCAAGCCTCCTCGTGGCTGAAACATCAGTTTTTGCTGTGCAGAGCGAAGCTGTTGTGTTCCTTGCAAGGAGCGTGCCGTTTCCCAGGGGAGAGTGGCATGTGGCCCCAGGCAAGGGGCTGACCATCCCGAGCAGGGCAATGATGCCCACCATACGGGTACCTGCATCATCAAAAATGTGTGATAGGTAGGCGAATGTGGTTGGACTGTGTGGGCACCTCAGCAACATGGCATTAATGGTAGAGGTTTTCAGCAAGATTCTGTTCAGTCCTAAATGAATAAGCTGAGAAATACAAAGGGCTGACTCCTCAGCCTGCTAAATAAAACGGCAAGATTTCTGCTGCCTTTAAAGTTTTTCAGTTGTGATATTTTTTCCCTCTTAAATTGTTACTAGAACATTTCTATTAATTTTATCCCTAGCCTCTATGTACAGACAATTCCCAGAGACATGCAGGTCTGGACAGTCAAAGAAAACTGATTTACAAATGTAGCTGCTTTTCTTATATTTAGTAGTTAAACTCCAATTAATATAATCAAGATATACGAGGCCAAAAAGGTCTTGTTGGCAAGATCATCAGGATTGAAGGGTATTGGTAGTGCCTGTGGTAATAATAGTGAAAGCATATTGCTGAGCATTGCTGAAATAATGATTTATATTTAATCTGCCTGCTTTGTAACTTAATTTATTTTTATTTATAAATAAAGAGATCCCCCTGAGCCTGCTGTGTTCCAAGCTGAGCAGTCCCAGGTCTCCCAGTCTCTCCTCATGGAAGAGATGCTTCAGCAACTTGGCAGCCCCTAGCTGGATTCTTCCCAGTATGCCCATGTCTCTCCTACAGTGAGGAGCCTAGCACAGGACCCAGCACTCCAGATGTAACCTCACCAGTGTTGGGTAGAGGGGAAGGATGTGCTGTCAGCACTCGTCATGGTGTAGCTCAAGCTTCCTTTCCCTAAGGCCACGTTGATGGGTCATGGTCCACGTTTGAGACATACCACATCTCTCCATCAGGCTGCTGTGCAGTCTGAATTTGCTGACATTGCCACTAAGCATGTCCTATCCACAGTGATTCCTGGGGCCTGTGTGTCAGTCTACAGACACCCACAGCCTTATCTGATGTTCCTGAAGGGTTACAGAATAAGAAAATCTGTGTTAAACCTTCTGAGTTCCCAACAGCCTGAGAAGGTCATCAGAGCAACAGTGGGGAAAGGTGTCATACCTCCAGTCCATCACTGTGGAGGCCCATGCAAACTTTACTCAATACCATTTTTAACAATCCTGAAAGAAAATTCTGAATTTGGACATATTGTATTTCTTCTGATGGGTGACATTAGAACTACTCTGTGCTAAAAGTCCTGTAATTTGATTCTTGTCTATAAGAAAAGCAGCACCCACCTCTGTCAGTAGTGGGTTACTTCTTCTCACTGCTTGAAAACCCAATAAACTCTGGAGATGAGGTACATTGCAGAAGCAGTCAAGACATGTTACTTTAAAGGTCAAGTGTGCAAGGCGTTGGTCAGGCTTTCCTGCAGCTCTGATGGTGAGAATCCTCATTGTGAAGTTTGGGATTTCATACCACTTTATCCCTTTCAGAACGACTCGGTGACCCTTTGGACTCATCTGGGAATGATCAAATTAGAATTAATATGAAGGACCAAATCCTCACTTCATGGTTGTGGAGGAAATCAGCTTCATTGGACACAGCTGAGTGTGCAGGACAAGATCTAATACGTTCCAAAGTGTGGCTGGCTACACTAGTTATAATCAGTATAACGTCCTCAAGTTAATACTGATCCAACTAGGAATTCAGGAGGCAACTTTAGCTGTGGATCTCACCTGGCGCAGGGAAATAAGGTGCAGAAAATCCTAGTGTATACCACAGCTGCAGAAACTTGAATGAGCCTGGCTCTCTGCAGTGTTTTCATCAATTGTACGGTGCTGCTTTTCTCTATTGGGAATATACAATGTACTCCTTCAAGAATTTCCAGAAAAACAAATATGAAATGCTTTTATGTTAACCATTTCTATAATGCAAGAAAAATTACACTTGAAGGAAAGTTAACATTCAAAGTCTGCTTTACTTGCTTTTCATTTGTGCAAGTATTCATTTTCCTCAGCATCCTATCTTTTTAATCCTTTACTTTCTACTGAAACACCTGTACCCTCACATCAGTGTATGGAAAGTGATATTAATTTCAGGCAGACTAATTCTTCACTCTGATACCTTGGTTTTATACCAGAGAAATGCCTTTGAAATCAAAGGCATGTAATTGCCTGAAAAATCAAACCTGATATCTACTTCCCCTAGATACATAAAGAATCTAACAGACTAGATCCATCCACTGATTTATGCTGCAGTCGACTTTGGTGTCAGAGGTTTAGCAACTTGTACTGGTGACTAGAATGACCCCTGAAATCAAAAGGAAGAAAAGTATTCACCTTCTCTTTTGGTAGAGTAAGAAATTCAAAGATCCAGGGACAGTCAGGCACAAGTTTATGTCTCATAAAAGAGGCGGCAACCAACTTAAAACTGCCCTTACTTTACATCAACAATGAACAACTATTGAACTATGAACAATGAACAACTTGCTGAAAGCTGTCATATTCATAATAAATACTAAGAATTTCCACATACTGTAACTACGGAAAATACAGAAAATATTTTAAAATATTTGATTTTATTAGTTAGAAGCTTCAGAGCATAGATTAACATGGCATTATAGCAGCTTTGTTGTGCATCTTGCATTTGTTAGCTATCAGCTATGGAAGTTTGTCGCCTTCCCTGTTAAACCTCTGATGCTGAACACCAGAGGAAAGGGGAGCTGGAGCAGATGCGTTGGATTTGCTTATAAAGCATGAAAAATCTGTGGGCCCTATAGAGATAAACTCATAAAAACCAGAATGACTAGGTTACACTGAAAATAAAGAATCCCTGCTTGCTTTTGCAGTCTGACATAAATGCCTCCAAAATTTGTTTCGGGGTGAGTTAAGAATGGGAAAATGGACTTTATAGATTCACATTATTTAAATATAATTCTCTAACTTCATATCTACAGTCCTTGAGGTACAATATCTCACATTTAGCAATGTGAAGAGAAATCAACGTAAGAATATCTCAAGTCAAACTCTCTCCTTTTCCCTGATTCTGTAGGTATTTGGATTTGTCCATCTGGGTGCTTATCAATGGAAGCTGCTTCCTCTCCTCTACTTCCACCGTAGTCAGATAGGGCCAAAGCTGCCCGATTTGGCACGATCCTCAGCAGATGGTATGATCTGAATGTTGTTCCAAGGGTTGGCTCTGGTGGAGATTACAATTTAACATTGCCCTCATTCTGCATTGTGATCACTGTAACACTGAGTAAAAATTCTAGAAGAAATAATTCCATTTAGATCCCTTTAACAGCCTGAATTAATGTAGTAGTAAAAACACAGTTGTGACACAAGGAACTCTCCAAGACTGCGGCTTCCAAGCTTTGTTTGAAGCATCCATGCCTGCAGACGTTAAGCATGGCAACACGCCTTGTCATGATTTATCATCCGTACCAAACTGTCCTGCAGGCTGAATGCTACGTAGGTAGATCCGGTCCAGTGAAAATCAGAAACATGTCCAGCAGGAAAACCTCTTCAACAGCAGCTCATCTCAACAAGCAATGGGTGCCCAAGCCAGCACAGTTGTGATGCCTCAGGCCTGAGTTGCTGTTGGCATTTACATAGTCAGCTCTGACGTGACTGGGACCGAGCAGAGCCCTGGCCCTGGTTCACCTCGCAGGACTCTCTCTTCTGAACTGCTTTTGCTGCATCTACACGAGGCATCGCTGCTTTGCGGGGACAGACTTTTGGGAATTGTGAGTCCAGCCCACACAGCAGAGTTTTGTGCCCAGTCAGCCTGGTGCGAGGCCAGATGGGTGCCTTACTGCCAGTGGAGTGACTCTGGATTTTCCTCATTACAGTCACCACGATGCACCTGGATTTCAAATCCGGCACTGGGAAGTAATTTCGTGGGTTGTGGCAGCAATGCGGGCTGTTGGCAGAAGTGCGTTTAGTAGATGTATGGTACCTCTTTCCCCACACAATGGCTGATCTATCCAGACTGACACTGAACGGGGCGTTTCCATCAGCAGGATTGCTGCTTGTGTGCCGAGTTAAGACCGTGCACTGCACGGCACTGTGCTAACATTGCAGAACTGCCAGTAAAGAATGTGAGACAGATATTTATGCAAAGCATTAAAACAACACTAATAGTATACCAGCAACTGATTATTATTGTGAAAAGGTGCTGTGCTTCTTGTTCCAGCTACAGTAGACAGGAGTGAGATGTGGCCGCGGCATTTGAAATTCCAGTGCTGTGCGAAGGGTTTTCCAAGGTACTGGAAATGTTTAGGGTTTTAACTGGCTTTCCTTCTGCTTTTGACATCCATTACTTCCAGTAGAACAAATACATAAAGTTCTATCTGGGCCCTGAGCCTCAACTTTTGAACTACAACAAACCCCTCATTTTGTTTATTTTTACTGACTTTAGTAACTAGGAAATCCAGAGTGCAGTAGTATATTGTGATAAGCTTAAATAACATCCTGCATAGAGAGTATATGTTTACAAATTCATTTTTGGTGTGATTTCAGTAATGGGATACAATGAATTTGACCTGAATGCGACAGAAAGTAAATGAAACCTATATTAATGCTTTATAATGGGTTATAGTTAAATAAATTTTATGAAAGCATAGGGGTCTCGTTGCTACCAAGCCAGCTTTCCCCACAGCAATATTTTCAAATGATTAAGTTAGAGATCAGATAACCACCTTATGCAGTATATACCCAACAGCAATTTAAAAAATTCAATATCGACTGTATTATTCTAAAGACTCATTCCATTTTCAATGCAAAATGAGTACAAAATAAAGAGATAAACTACATATGAAATGTAAAACATGGAAAAACTTATCACTTGCAAACATAAAAGCAAAAAGGATAAAAAAAGAGAACAAAAGCAAATGGAGTCTATAAAAGAATGCAGAGAAAAAGATAAATCCGCAGTGTTGCCTTTTCCATATGTAGTCTAGCTGGGCTTTTATTAAGGTGCACACGCTTTAGTACAGGAATATAATCATCTCTGTAATGCACTTTACTACTGCAGGCTAAATTAATTTATGCCAAGCTGAAAATGTTCAGCCCCGCTGGATACAAAAGGGCAGGGTGTGTTATCCAGGCAGTGAAGCAGGCTGCGAAACAGTTGATTTCCCTTCTCATTGAACAGAGTAAGCATGCAGAAGAACTGCAGGCTGATGTGCTGGGGAGAAGGGCAATGCTGGGGGTGGAGTGGGGTCAGGGCAGGGATTCGTGTTGGCACGGCTGTGAGCCACCCAAAGCACAACACCGAGCAGACTGGTGGGTCTGGCCAGGGCCGTGCCGGAGCTCCTGTTTGTGTTAGTGGGTTGGAGGCAGGAGGAAAATCCTCGAGGCAATCGATTCAGTCAAAAAGGTTGTTGTGTGTATTCAGTAAGCCTTCACTGATCCCATCACAGAGAGGACTACACAGGTAATTGGCGCCTCCCCATCAGCCTACGGTTCCCATATGTGATTTTTTCTTGTGGTAGCATAAAAGCAAGGTGATGTTCACACACAAATGTTACCCCGTGGTCCAAGGTGCTGCCACTGAGCACTGAGGTGTGGTACTCACAGCCATTGAAAAATGGCCCCGTACCAATCTCGCAGTGTGAAGACGGGAAAATGTTGGGGAGGAGGAGGAGAATTCAACTACCAGCTCTCTGCTGGTGGCCCAAGTAAACAGCTGGGTCTCTGGCTCTCATCCTTCCGTGGGACCACTAGTTCTGCCAGGACTGTGGCAGGGAGCTGCTACCCTCTCTGGATTTGGGGTCCCAGCCCAGCCCTGCCCATGGAGAGCGTGGCCCCTGCACTCCAAGAGCTGGCTCTTCCACTCCTCCAGCTATTGATGGGCAACTGGCATTCACGCCCTCATCTCTCGGACACTGGAGAGCTGGCAGATTTGCAAAGAACCTTGTGTTCCTTAATTCACCGTAGCAAACGCCTAACACCATTTTGTTCCTATCACTGTAGTTAAGGTTGTGCCAACGATTCCATTATGAACTTGCTCTCAGGAGTTATAATTACTATATTCTATCTGTAAGAAGTTGCCCTGAGCTGACATTTTGTGTAGATGGTTTTCACCCAGGCACAAATTGTTTTGGTTTTGTTCCTTTGCTAAATTGCTGCTCATGTCACAAAATCTGGCCAGTTGTATAGTTCATAAACATAACAACAGATTTTTCAACTGGCACTCTGGGTTCACACAGCTTTTTTCTCAGGAAATATAAAGGTATTTGTGGATACCACCCCCGCCCCAAAACCAAAAAACCTTTCATAGAGAAACTGTACTGTGCATTATCCAGTGACCCTCATTTCAAATGAAATAATTGCTGTCCCAAAGTTACCCACTTTCTAGTCACTTTTGCTCTTGATAATTTGCTATGTCAGAAATAAAGAATTATGAAACTGAGGCAGTAGAATGAACTGTTAACCCTTAAAACTGTATTCAGCAGTATCGGAAGTTTCTTGCTTGAGTAACAGATTATACGAATTCTGCCTTCCAGTCTTTCTCATGCTGATGTAGAGCATAGTCAAACTTTTGATGAAGGCTGACATATCCTCTAGAACAAACACTGAAAATAGCAGTTTATGGGACTTCACATTCTAGAGCATGTCCAACAAAACCACCCATGGTGGGCAGGTGACCAGAAGAACTCCAGAGCTGTGCCACCACCACTCCTCTCCCACCTCGATCCTGCGTGCCGCTGTGGGATGCAGGGGATGCAGACCCACACTGGCATCATCCCCACAGCTCGCTCTGGACTGCCCACTGCTCTCCCAGGCTGCCTGATAAGGTATTGGGGCTGCTCTTTCTGCAGTGAGATCAGGTTCTCCTACCTCCTGACAACCCCCCAGCATTGCGGCCCCAAAACATCAAGACGTCTGAGTGGGGATAGGTAATAAATTTAACATGTATGCACAACACCCCCTGCCCTTCGTAGTACTGTTTTTTTCTTAAATTTACATAATGCTAAACAGTATCTTGCTCACATTCCCATGGATCTTAGTGGCTTTGTTGTCGTGGATACTGGTACCTACCTTGTTTTCTTTGAGAGATCTATCAAATATGTGCATTTGGATGTTTGCTATATTTGCCTGAATGTTATAAGCGCATTTTTTACACTAGTAAACAATATTAAGCAACTGTGTAATTTATGCTGGAAGAATAAACACGCTTTAGCTCAGAATTTTAACACCCTTTTTTCACCCTTGAAATTTCAAATCCAAACACTCTGCCCAAATGCTATTCTTGTCAAGACAGAGCATGACTTGCAAGAAACTCTGTTCTTTCTGTAAGATTTTACTATGAAGGACCCTGTCATGTGCTAACCACTCTCCAGCCCACAGATGAGGGAAGAAATCAAAAACCTTGTTTTCAGGCATGAGCTGGTTCCTGTCAAGGTAATGTTTCAAAGAATACTCTCAAAAAAAAAAACTTTCTGTGTGTCATAAGCATGTACCTGTTTAGTGGAGACAATAAAAGCATTACAGGCTACAGATACCGTGGGGAAATTTTGGAAATTGGTCCCCACTCTCTTCCCTTCTTGAAAATCTGATCTCCCACATGAAGATACTGTTTAATGGAAATGGAAGTTATAAATTCCAGCAATTGCAGAAAATCCAGACCCTTTTGCTTCATTAGTCCACAGTAACCTTCATGGCATCTCTGTTCTCGACAACATGAGGCAAAATATCTCATGAACATTGAGTACCAAAAATTTATATCTTTCAGTGACAAGGCTTCATTAATTTCATGAATAATGTACCAATGACGAAGACTCCCTATCCTGGGACTGAAGCTGGTAAAAAACTGGGGAGGAGATCTTAGTCTCCAGTTGCTGAGTCAGCATCTTATTGTTTGGTTAGTTAATTGATAACAACGAGTACAATTCAAGTAGCTCAGAGTAGCTAATGGGCTTGCTCCTACCGTTTACATTATTAAATTCAATTAACTTTCATTTATCAGCAGTAGAGAAAGAAATTGAAACAACAACAATGGGATGACAATATTATTAGTATAAAAGCAAAATTTGTCATGATTAAAGTACAAAATTACTATAGAATCAACTCCCTTACCTGCAATTTGAGAAGTAAGGCATTTATCAAATAGGTATGGGATAAATATTTGGTATATGCATGCACAAACACATGCCTCTGAGAGAAACCCACATTTTCCTTGATGTGATGCCTTTTATTGCTTTAGAATTGCTTTTAAGTCACACCTGAGGCCAACACTGAATGTGTTTTTCTTCCTGTTGCAAATAGCTGAAGTGAAGTTATGGCACTCCAAATGATATTTTATCACAAAGATATTTTCCCAGGAGAAACAAGTGCAGTAATTTACTGTCATCAGAAAAGGGTAACTCATATGTTACCCTCATATGTTATGTCTCCAAAAACACAGAGAAAGAAAGTGGTCAGGAAGACAGAGATGGGTGTTTTGCTCTTACCCTGGAGAGTCTTCCAGAGCTTTACTGAACCAAAGAATGTGCATCACGTGTTTGCAAGCATGTATGTGCACACATGTAAGTTTATGTGCAAATACTTGTGTGTGGGTGCGTGTCAGGGGGACTCAGTGGCTTCTGTAGGATTTCTCTGAGCCCTTCTATATATCTGTGCCATAAACACAACCAATCCCTGTTTTGGAGTGAATAAACAATGCTGAATAATCCAGTTTCTGGCTATTTGTAGTGTGATAGGAAGTGAAAGCCTTTTCTGCAACATTGCCAGCAAAAGCCCGGGTGGCCGGCTGCCCTCTCTGCAGAAGCCCCAGGTTGGCACTGGAGGTTAAGGCTCCCAGGCCAGAACTGCAGCAGTATTACTTTGACTTCACTGGAGTAAACAAAATCCTTTCTCCTTGCTGTGACTAAGTCTACACACCTGCAAGGTAACGAGAGCAACACTTGCTGCCAAAGAACCATCCAGAAGTTAAACTCAGAACTGTATCAAAGGCTGCTGTTACTGTCGGAATAAAAGGGCTTTTTTAATTCATGGGCTGCTTAATTTAGAGCACACAGACAATATACGTTCAAAGTTTTGCTCTAAAAGGTGCTCTATTTAGCATATATTGAAGAGCAGCTACTGCAGCCAGGCTCATTCACAAACGGCAGCACGCTCTTACTACAGATGAGCGTTTCTGCCTATCCCAGGAATACTTTCATTTATATGCATCTGATAACTCAGTAAAGGGAAAATGGGAACGAGTTGGCAGGTGGCCTTTCTAATGAAAGGGCACATGGTAAACTATCTGTTTGCTGCTTTCTCACCCTGGAATACTAACGATGTCACACAGTATGTATATTCCTTTTCATTTCTCCCCTCACCTGTCCTTTATATAGTTCATATTCCAAAGATTAAACATAATTAAAAAATATATAGATAGGTAAGATACATTTGGGGCTGTTTATTGCATTCACAGCATGCAAGTTCTGCCATTTATCCTAATGGCCCATGTTAAAATACAATGAGGATTACAGCATCAGACTTTATGAGTTTGTAAAATATACAAATTAGAATAAGTCTTTACTCTGTAAGCAGGATGTGAAAACAAAATTAGTGCTGCTTCTTCAAGCAATTACCTCCAGGTACCGTCTCTTTCTAACCAGCAAAAAGCTGATGCCAAACTTCGCATTTCCTTTAAATTTCAACATTCCTGCTCATCTTACAAGCAGCAATACCTACACATGAAAAACCATCAGATATCAACATTAATATTTTAAATGACTAATTGTTTAGTTATTTACATTCACTGAAAGTGAAGCTATCACACCGATACTTCATTTGTTTGCATTCCACAAGCTTACAGCTGCACGTATAGATGATGCCTTCTAAGGAGAAAAGAAAGATCCTGAGTTGCTTGCTGGATTTGCACTGCACTAGCTCCACAGCAATTAGTCCTCATGATGAAATTGTTAACACCCTCTGCTTGGAGTTTCTGAAGACTTTTTTGAACAGAGGAAGGTCAAAATATAGCAAAATAATAACTTTCTTTTGCATACAGTTCTCCTGTATGTGCATATAGTGACTCCCATAGCTGAACCAAGCAAATAAGTATAACTCCTCTATTTGCATTTGTCATAGTTATGATTAATTTTAACTGCACAGTTTGAAATGTTCTTAGTGTCTGCCTTCTACTAAATATTTTAAGGATGTCAGGAGGGACAGATAAATATCTGAATCTCACACAGTGGGCTTGCAATTAGTGTATATTAATTACCAGCTGACATCTGATCACCCCTGCACTGAAAGTAAACTAGGGTTACTGCTGAAATTGGTGAAATTGCTTAGTGTTTTAGCAACATAAAAGAGATGTGAATTAGTCCACATCATTTCTGCTGTATGAAATATTTGTGAACTTCAGGTAATTACTGATCATGAGTCAGTGGGAGTCTGGTCACAGCAAGAAAGGAGGGATCTGACACAGCACGGAATCCATGAAAAATGGAAGAAATTAAATCCTTAATTGAGAGTTAGGGCTCCTTTTGCACAAATAGTTGGTATTCATTTGCTAATCAGGTTTCTGATAGTGGGAGGAGCTCATTGTGGGAGAGAAGGAAGATCATGAGTGTGGGATTTATGAGGAGGATCTGAACATTGGCCCTGATTATTGCAAAGGTGGTGATTGCAGTAGTGGTTCTGTAGCTAACAAAAGAAAACATGAAAAGTCTAGTGGCTGTTTGCTGCAGCAGGTATGCAATCAGTTGGATTACTGGGTTTGGGTTTGGTGTGGTTATAGCTAGCTAGAAACTCTGGGAAAAAGCCGCATTTATGAAACCAGTCATTTGTGTTTTGCTTTTGCCAGAGTATAGGAAGTTTAGTTAAAGCTTGGGGTGAACCAAGATCCATGTCTATGTTGCTCCTGTGCTGCAGGGTCAGCAATACCCAGTCCCTCAAGAACTGGTGGATGCCAGGGCAGAAGAGGCGAGCGCTGTGCTGCTCTGGCCACATTATTCTGGACACCCTGCCCTGCCAGCTGCCAGTTAGGGAGGCAGAAACTGTCTCTGTCCCTGCTGGGTAACGCTGAAAGGGTTTCTTCTCCTCATGCTTCCCCATGTAGACTTCTGACACCCAGGTTATCCTGACACTGCAGAAGCACAGGGCAGGAGCGTGGTCTGGTATGGGGTGTGGGTGACCTGTATAGAGTCAGCACTCTGGCAGGGGAAAATATTCCTGCAGAGGAGGAAAGACAGCAGGCTAGGGAAGGGTTGAGGCTCGACTCCAAGCTAGAAGGTTCAAAGTACTAATTATTGCACCAGAAAATACGTGCAATAACAGCCCACTGTCCTGCCTTGCTCCTCCAGGAGCAGAGCCTGGAGGATTTAAATGAAATGGTGTCTCTGGTAAAGGTTGTGTGTCTATCCAAAACAAGGAAGAGAAACTGTTCAGAAGAGGCACTGTTGCTGTCAGTAACAAGGTGTGGATGTGTACGTGGCTGAGAGAGCCTGGCAAATCCCAGAATCTCTGTATTTTATTGGTTAAATGCATTAAGTATAGTTTGTTTGCTTGCAGTGGGTCATCATGGCACAGTGCTCTCTGGTTTCCTGGTGATGTGACTCAGTCTCAGCAGCTGGGAAGACCTTTTACTGAAATGGACTAATACAATATTTATATTGTCTGCAGCCTGGCTTCCTCTAAAACTGACTTCAACTCTCTCCTGGGTACTATTTATCTGTTGCTGGTGATCTCTTACCAAAGGGGAAGCAAAAGAGTGAGCAGGCAGAAAGTTTAAAAAAATGATCTAGGGAAAAAAAAACAGCCTATGATTTTCTCATTTGTGAAATAAGATTTATATGTTACGCTGCAGTAATTTCTCTCCTGATGCTGCTGTTTGATCCCAGAGACATTTAGGTTTCACGGTTTAGATGCTATGCGAGCTTAATTAAAGTCAATTACGTACATGCACAAGGAGGAGGACAAGAAAGGAGAAATACAGCTCTTGTTTTGGTGTTTCAGTTCCAGTTTGACATCTCCTGGTCTCAGCAGTGGAGAGAGCCAGGGTTTCTCTCAGCCAGCGGTGCTGCCTCTGCTTTTAGAAACCTCCCTCCCCAGGTAGTGCTGGGGAAGCCAAAAGGACTCACTTCAGCAGCAGCCTGGCTGGGCAGAGGCTTTGTCCAAACAGCATCATTACAATGATCCTATCATGCTATCCTTGTGTACTGTCCCTGCTTGCCCTACTTTCAGCAGCTTCATTTGCTGTGTCTGCCTTGCAGTGCCAATGCTGTCTTGGGTTCCTGCATGCTCCTGGTAAGATGCAGCAGCTGCGGTTACTTTCTGCTTGAGCTCAGTGGTTGGTACGCTGCTGTGCAGAAGGTCTCTCTCACAAACTTAACCTCATCTCGATGGAGATCATTGTCACTTTAGGCACTTCATTCATCACAGCTCTAATTTCTCATCCAAAGCCATAGACATTTTGTGGGAGACAGCAGCCAAGTTGTTACCTGTCTGCTGGTCCTTTTTAAATGGGATATTTTGGGGTCTGAATGCATTCCAAGGTTCAAACCTGCTTCTATTAATGGTATGTCTGAGTGAGCTTCTGAAATGGCCGCTGCAGCACTCCTCATGCAGAATGTTCACAGAATGACATAAAAATCTTGTGGCTGTGTTAGTCTATGGTGAGTTTTTGTGCGAGCACAGTGTCATGAGGAGTGGCTGCTCTTTGTCATAAACAGTTGAGAACATTTTTATATGTTTGAGAATATTTAGCATGTCACCAGAAGGGGTTTTTATGATTGGTCATTTGCTAGCCACTCCTGTGTAAGGGTCTGACCCAAAGCCCATTAAAACTAATAGAAAGACCCTGGGTGACACCAACGGATTGGCTGACTAATTTGCCCAGCACATTAACACAGTCCAAAACTGTTCAGCAAGATGGTGATGCAGTACTGCAGCCAAGAGAGAGGCTGAGCGGGTTTCTGCTGCCTGCAGCCTGGTGATTTCCCTCTTGGTGATGCCGACCACTGCAGCCAGGACAGCTGTAGGCTATCCAGACTTGGAAGCCAACGCAATGACAATTAAAGTTGATTTTCAAAGCAAAGTTCAAAAATGGGGCAGCACAGTGGATTCTGATTGGGATTCTCAGGATGCTCAAGGCTGCTCAGCGGAGCACTGAAATGAGTAAAGTGGAAATAGAAAAGAAAGATAAGTTTGAGGAAAACACTGTTTTCTAATATTGCAGATTCATTACTAAAAGGCTGGAAGGTCCAGAGAGCAGGAACAGGAATTTTGGCGTACGTTTACTTGCTTTTTATGTCAGCTTGATAAAGAAAAATTTTTCACTACCTTGTACAGGTTTTTGGTTAACAAATTGTACAGATTTTTTGGTTGCATAATTTTAAAGATGAAGTGTATATGTCAGCAAGTTTAAGAAGAGGAAACAAGCAGGAAGTTGGCAAATATTTTAGTAGGGTTAGAAAGGTATTTCAGTTTTTATCAATGCTGTACTCTGCGCCTACACCCTGTGAGCATAATTGCAAGTTAACACGTACGTGAGAGCTGGAGCCGAAAAAATTGTTTGACTATTGATCATGTTATGAGACTGAAAATGAACATAAGAGATTCTTTCATGGCAGAAGATGCTGCTGCATTTTAAAATTTGCTGTATAAATGGTTTCTTAGTTCCTTGTCCTGAAAACTGGTTTCCTAAAGCAACGCTATGGGCAGTACTCTGACAGCTTTATCATGATGAGAGAGAAAGGGCAAAATACTGATGTGAATCTCAGCAAGTCTAGGAAGAGGCACTATTGGTGGTACTTGGCTTGTGACTCATCTACCTAAACATCGGCATTTGAGGACCTTCCTCCCATCCTAAAGTGTTTGAGACATTGCAGGCAGCTGGCAGGCAAACCCATGCTACTGCAGTGCCTGGAGAGCCGGAGAGAGATCCTCAGGTGACCAAACCATTACTAAATATGGCTGTAAGGACAACTGAATCTCTTGTCATCTGAAATGTAACCACCTCCAGCCTACCCACAGCTATCCACTTCTGCTGGTGCACTGGGCTACATTTGGAGGCAATGCACGGGTGGACTGCTGCTGGATTCCCAGGAGAGCTTGTCTGAACTCTGCTGGCATCCACGATGGTTAAATTGCCAGATGAGGAGTCAGAGGAAGAAGTAACTTACAATAACCTCACCCTCTTTAATTCACTATTTTCCTTCAGTTACTCCTTGAACTCCAGCTGGCGTGAATGCACCTTAAAGACTTCTTCAGTTGAGCGTGGTGAACATGTGAAACAATGAGAGATGGCAGAAGGAAAAGGGCAGAAGCCAGTACACATAGAATGAATTTGGATTGGTGCCTTTTCCACAGCAAGCTTCTACAGTATTTCACCTGAAGGGTAATTTTTTTTGACCTGAGGTGCTAACATTTGAGAAAAATCTTTATTTTTATTTTGGCACAAGTGGAAAGTATTTCCTCCGTCAGTGCTTGGACGCTTTTTCTTATTAAGGAACAAAAATGAGTTTCTAGAAGAGTCTGATAGGGAATCTCTTACTTTCCTCCCTGTTCTCTATCCAGTTCGACTACAGTTCACTTAGCTGGGTTGTGAAAAGCAACTATTATCCAAGGAGAGTCTGTCTGGGGGACACGCACCAAGTTGAGGTGCTGATGGGAGCAAATAAATGTCCACATATTGTTTGCTGTGCAGATGTGTTTCAAGGATTGTTTTACTGTGTGTGGCTCAACTCTAGCTGGACTTCGGAAGAGCAAGCCAAAATAGCCTTTGATTTGTGGTAACCTTGAAAGCCCACAGTCTCAAGAAGCTTGACAATGCATTTAGAAGAAGTAGCAATAACCATGAATTGATCTTAACTACCATAGTTTTTATAACCAGATCATTTCAGTATATTTTGAGCAAAAAGATGGTGTGAGAACATTGTTAGCAAACTCTTTAGTCATCTGAAACTGCCAGGCAAAAGCCGTGAATGGCAAGAATTATATTTGATAAGAATAGTATTTGGAAAGACAATGTTTTGAGGGCTTGGAAAATGTGAACATTTAGATGACGTTAGTATTACCAGTTGACTTTAAAACCTGGACAGATGATGAGCTTACATCAGCAGCGCCTTTGCACCTGGAACTTGCCGTAGCCCTGCACGATTTTCACTGGATGAGCACTGCACAGTTTTGGTATTTCTTTGGATATCTCTTTAGTAGGTCAGCAGTGAATGAGGCACTCAACATAAATAAATAAATGCTGCTTTGAGCCTGCCTTCCACTATTTATTTTCCATCCTGTTTTTATTAACCTTATTCTATAAATTTACCTGGGCCTGTACTGGCTGGATGTGATAAAATTTTTGCTACTACTTCTGTCAGTTCACTCTTCACATTTACAGGTTGTCGTTATTTCTGCAGAGGGCTTTCTCCTCCAGTGCAATTTTGCTTTTAGTGGATCTTACGTGAGCTATGCTGGGACCTCCATGTAAATGTAAAGGAACTTTCCAGAAACTCTTTGTCAGAAACCTGAAACTGCAGCTCATGCAGAGCATAGAGGCCAAATACACAAGCATGGTGTAAATAATTTGGTGCAAGTACATGGGAGCTCTTTTTTAGATAAATACAGATTTATTGTGAAATATCAAGTGTGTCTGGAGTGCCTGAGGGCCCTCACAAGTGGCTTCCATATCTGTCTTGCAGCCAAGGTCCAGAGGGGAAGAAGCTCCAGAACAGAGTGACACGTAGAAAGCCCCTTTATGACAAAGACAACGCAATGTGATGCATACAATAGAAAGCAAGAGGGGTTGGCTACCCTAGGAAGGAAATAAAGAACAGGCAAAACAACAGCATTTTATGGTTCATTTTCTCTTCCTCAGTACCACAGTTCTTTTTATGTTCTGTAAACAAAACGCTATAGGCTTTTTTTTCCCCCAGAAAAATGCACCCCCCCAATAGGTAAGTGGCAGTTCAGCTTCAAAGTAACATGCTCAAATAACCTCCGACATTCACTATTTGCTATATTTGCACACGGCCAGTGCTATTAATGATAGGAGGGTGTGATCAAGCATGAAAGTAATTATTAAAATGATTTTATGAGCGATATGGTGATAGGAGATTGCCCATCTAATGCCAGAATTAGAGCCCAAGACACAGGAGAAAACGATCACTTCTTATTTATTCACGGTAACAACGTTTCTGTTTCAGTGGCACAGAGAGTGACATCCCCCCTTCTGCTCAACCCAGACACCACTTTTCCTTCTTTTAAATCTGAACTCCTTGTTTGGTTTGGCTGTTGCCTCTGCAGCAGAGTTGCACAGCCTTTGTACGGCTAACATTCACGCCATTCCCATTGCCAAGGACTATTTGTGAATGAGTGGTGAGAGCAGTGGGTACTGGCACGGTGAATTGCTCCAGCTTCTGTAGCTGCTACAGTCCACAGCACCACTGTGCTGCAATGTGCACCTGTTTGAGTTTGCACTGTAAGAAATATCTGCATTATGTTCTGTATAGTCCTGCACACACAGTCTGTTGTTTGCTCTGAGGATGGGGAGGGGCTATATAATACCAGTTCCAAGCTGATAAACTGTCAGGTCTCATCTAGCCAAACTGTGGAAGTTAAGCCATAAACCTTAAAAACCACATGCTTGTAGCACAATTTTCCACAGTTTCTGAACTAGAGGGTAGTGTCAGATACTTCTGTAAAACATTGTATATATTTCTGTACATACACGCAGATGCCTGCTATAGATTCAAACCAGTTCAAAGGCTTTGACACTGGCCCTTCAAAGTTAGGAGTACTGAAATGCTAGGAAGATGACAAGTGGTGAGCTGGTAAGTGCTATGCAAATAAACCTGTATTTAGATTTCAGATTTGGTAGGTAATAAGTAATAGCTGGCTTGGAAACACACTGGGCTGGTTCGTTTTCCATGTGGCTGTGAGTGAAGGGTGATACTCTGCCTTGCAGAGGAGCCACAGCAGCTGTTTGTCGTGGGGATTTAACACTGAAGTGTAAGAAGTCTGTGACTGTAACTGGTACCTTATGTGGCACAACTCTGTTTACTATTCATGGCTCTGGGTGTGTTGGTGAGGAAGCAAAGCTTTACAAAGTGCCTCTGAGGGATTTCTGCAGGTGCTTCTTCCACATGTGGTCTTGAAGCAACGACTGGGATCTGAGTGCAAAGCACACCACCCAGCGAAGGGTCTGCCTCTATCACCAGCACCTACCAGGTGTTTGTATTTTCCTCAATGAGACTGTAGAACATGATGCATGGACGTTGGTTTTACATCCCGCATCCTATTTTTGTGTAACAAAGTAAAATGCAAAAAATTAAAAATCTAGAACGTTAATAATATAGAAGTCTGGTTGCAATATCGAAATTTTCAGAAGCGGGGGTTGACTTCATGCATATCCCTCCTGCAGCGTGGATCTCTGCCCCAGAAGATGGAGAAGAGAGGAAAACCAGAGGGTCCCGGGTTCACAGAAGGGTCCCTTTGCATCGTGCCTGTCTCTGATACTGCCCGTTTTCTCCCTGACATCTCCTCTCAGTGCTCCACCTTCATAGTGGGCTAAGTGAGAATATCGTGAGCTTCGCTTTTGAATTTATCAGTGCTCAGACAGAGCTCTGAATTGCGCTAAGCTCCTTGGCCTTGTGGCATTATCATAAAATAATCTTTGTTCAGAATCCATCTGCCTCAGCAGTTCCTGCAGGATGCCGTACTTGAAGTAACTGGGGTTTTAGCGTTGTTTATAGTCACTTTCCCTTAAACTCTTGCAAATTTGTGTAATTTTTTTGCTTCTGATTTGAGCTTGCCTCTCAGGTGTGGACAGAGATGGGTAGAACCTGAGGAGCGTTGAGTTCAGAATTTTTTCCTCTGCTAGGTTCTGTCTGTGCTTTCAGAGGAGACCAAGGTGGACTCTGCCTGCCAGATGAAGCCCTTTCCGTGTCAAAATTTTGAGTGCAAGCCTGTACTCCTGCAACTTCATTATTGCTCTCTGCCTTGGGGAGCTCAGTGACCCCTGCAGCAGCAGTTGCCCTTGGGGAACCCCGAAGAATGTATCTGCCCCAGGGAGAATGGAGAAGATGCAGTGATTTCACCCTCCCTGTCCCCTCTGCCTTCACCCCAACTTGGTGCTGATGATGCCACTTGTAGGGATTGTTATGACCAAGACGTGCGGATGAGCAATGTGCAAAATCTCATTGGTAAAACCCGTGTTCTAGCAAATCATATTTGATTCATTTTATTTTTCAAAACTGGATAGAAAAAGATGTTGAGCTATGACCACAATGAGATCTGCAGGCCCAAACACCATTTTAGAAGCCTGTGGCCTCTGGAGGAGTATGATGAGGTACGTAACTGCTGGATCAATCAAGAGCAGCGTCACAACCATACTGGCGTTATGACTCTCAGAGTACAGGCTGTGACTAGATCTAAGCTTTGCTGTGTCAAGGTTTGCTGTGCCCATCCCTGCCCCAGCACCCAGACCCCCTGCCTGAAGCAGCCGCAGGAGCATGCTAGGTGGCTGCAAACTGCAGCAGCTGCCAGGATAACCTGCTTCTGGGATAACCCACTGCTGCTCTCATCGGCAGGGCAAGAAGGAATTTGCTTTAGATGAACGGGTGGATGAACAGATTATTTTCATTCAGGGATTTTACGTACAATGCTGTATGTACACTGATGTCTTTAGATGTCAGTGTGGTGCCTTTCTCTTTGCTTCCTGCCTTGCTGCTGTTTAAAGAATCCTTTCAGGAGGAGAAACAAACAAAACTTGGCAGCAATGCACAGATTTGATCATGAGGTTGTTTTGATTTTTCAGAAAAGCTTTGGAGAAGTCGGTCAAGTTTGGAGTCATTGCCTTATAAAAATCATTTTTTTCCCATTCTATGCTGTATAATTGGAAGACTAATCCAAATAATCTTTCTGGCTGGTTCTTCAGGTGGTGTGCTGGTCTGTGCTCTTCCTCAGAGATGATGTTGACTTGTTTTCTCTTTGTACGTTTTATGTTGGGTTTTATTTTATGTACTTTTTTTACTGCCCCTAAGGGAAGTGATGTGTATGAAAGGTGTATACTGGATTTGAGACATCTGGTTTGAGACTATCTAAGTAATTAATGGGGCTTTACTCTCAGGCAGCCAGGCCCATATCTATTTGATTTATAGAATTTGCATATACCAAATACGATTTCTATTTTTTTTTATTAATGCAACAGTATGGTTTATATTCTGTTGAGACCATCCACAATGACCAGGTCTCTCCTCTTGTGTTTAGGGCAAGACACTTTCTGGTCTTGCTGCCTTCTCCCAGATCAGAGGATGCTCCTACATCCCATCATTGAGCTGCACCTCCTGGGCAGTTTCCACGTGAGCCGCCCTGGCTGTTGGTCTTGGTCAGACCCGGAGAGGTTTTCTAGGAGTGTATGGGAAGTGTCTAACAAGAAAGCTTCCTTGTGCTTTTATTTATTGTCAGTTTAAGAGTTTCCTCATCCATGCTCTCATGCAGCCTCCAAAGATGTCTGCTGCCTTCTGCTGCTGGTTCAAGGTGTGAGGGGCCAGGCTGGTGCTGGCTGTGTTTGTCTGACCTGCCCAAGCCATCCTACCAACTACAGGGCTGCTCCTGCCGCTGTGCCCTTGGGGCTTCAAGCACTACACCCTGGGGAATCTGTCCTACACCCTGTGCTCAAGGTGCTACCTGCAGTTTCACATCTAACTTTTGTCAGACCGACCATGAGGCTGGTGAGACGGTGGATTTGGTGAAACAATGACTGTTGACGTTGGTTGACCTGGACAGCAGTGCGCTGTGAGGCTCTGCAAGTCCAGATGAAAACAGAAAAAGGTCTGGAGCAAAATTCTGATCTTAACTGCGTTAATGCAGCTAAATGCACTCCTAATTATTCTTATTAATAATTTCTGCTGCTATATTACATCCTGTATGACTTAATCATTATTTTGAGGAATTTGCAGGCTAAAGCATACTTTGTGTCTTGATTCTTTTTATAGATTTATATGTTTATAAAACTATAGATTTTATATGATGTGTTGTCCTGCCCAGCCTTCGTGGTTTTCCACTACCATTAGTGGTCTTACCTACTCTGGTTCTTGGATTATCTAGTCAGGTAACATGTGATAAAATAAATAAGACATCTGCTGTGAGTAGACTACGGCTAACACTCCAGAAGGCTCCAGCCTTCATTTTTTTTCACATGTGTAAATTGGAGGATTAGGGGCATACAGATTTTACTTTTCTGTTTCCACATTTTGAAGGAAAAAAATCTGACAACTGCCTTTTCTGTGATGGCACCAAGATATGGATTCCACCCCAGAAATCAGCTTTGCTGCTACATCTAGCACCAACATGTGCTGGCATCATGACACAGGTTTACTTTCATGCCAGAATTCCCTGGCATTCAGGGGACGCAGCCAAGGTGCAGATGCCTTTTATTTAAAATTACATAAAAAAAAATTTGAGTTGAGTTTGACATCAAATGTCATCTTTATCTCTCACTGCAACTGGGACCTTGAGGGAGTTCATTAACACACAGGAAAAGGCTGGGAAAAATCTTCGGATTGTAGTGCTGAGTGTGAAACCTGAAATCCATACTCTGTTCAGGTTAAGAAATAGAGAATGGGAAACTTCAGGAGCTGGAAGGTACTTTCAACATCTACTCCTTAGCATTGCACAAAGCTGCAAGAAATATTAGTTTTGTTCTGTTAAAACTTTCAAGGTTTTTTGTTATAATTTGACTTTGGAATGAAAACTGAATCAAACCTATGAACCATATTGTGACTAGTACCTTGCCCAAGGGCTCTGAAATTCCTTTTAGAGGAGCTTTCTCTATGTCCAAACCAACATCTCACCAGACCAGCAAGGCTGGTGTCTCATTGTTAATTTTAATTTCTAAAATTAAGTTGTATGACTATTCCAGAAGTGGTTTTGATACTTCTATAAGCATCCTTTTCAGTTTTCAATTGGTCACATTTCCCAGTTTTCTTTCTTTGTAATGAGCAGAGACACATAATGCTTGCCTACAAATTTCACTACTCGTCCTATGTATCACTGAAACTCTTTGGTTTTGCTAAAGAACTTGATCTAATTGTAACTGTTTCATCACAGGTGTTCCAAGTGGTTCTGTAAAAGAGAATTGCCTGGTTTTGTTGGGTTTAGTTTGCATTTTTTTGTTACTATCCCTATATTTTGTACTTGCTTTAGTTATCGTCGGTGACATTTTGAGAGTCTACAGCATGCACTGTTGTCAGAGAGGCTTGATACCACTAGCAGAAGAGGAGGAGAACTGGGATATTAGGAAGCCCAAGGCTAGTTCTTCTGTAGAGGGAGATACACAGTCTGGTCCACGAACGTTGCTGACAGGGAGAGCTGAACCAGCCCTCAATGGGCAGCGCACATGCACACACGCAGGTGCAGCACGAGGGGTATGTTGTACCCACTCAGCACACCCTTATTGAGACCACTCCACAGCATTTAAGAGCTGAGAAATTGTAAGCGTCTCAAATGCTGAATTTTCACAGCACAAAGTTCGCAGAGATGCTTCTGTAACTGATAAAGTGGGAAACTTCACAGTATTGAATGGTCCTCAGATTCACACTTCCACATGTGTCATAGTCTGGTGTTAATATACTTTGAGTAATAACATAAAACATGAACACGTACTGGCTGGGCAGCAAACCCTGCCAATTTCTCCCATGCTGTCCATGCTGTTTGCTTGTCTTCGGGGTTCTCACCTCGCTGAGAGTGATGGAGAGCTTTGCAACAACAGAGAGTGCAAAAGCTGCCAGTGCGCTGCCCTAGCACCAGAGAGTTTATTACCTGCAGAAAAGGCCCTTCAGCCAGACGTGTATGGTGCTTGTGTTTCATGCACCTTCCTTCCATTTGTAAAGCTTGTCTGTCATGTTGGCATTTTCCCTTTTTAAATGGGGCAAGAGAAAAATCCCAGCAGGGTTTTTTGGACTGTGAACCTTGCAGATCCATCACCCTGAGTTGGATGTGTCCTGTAATATGTTTCTGACAACTCTGGGTAAATTCTGTATGGAAAACTTTGGAAATTGGGGTTTTTTTTGAGAAAATATTTGACATCAGTGCAGCACAGCCAGGTCAAAAAGGCAACTGTAAAAATACAGTCTTCCATAACGAAATGTAACCTTACAATTCCTCTAAAAGGAAAATGTGTCTTAAATCCTTCCATTAAAAAAGAAAATACAGACAAGAAAAAGATGCAACCAAATTACACAAGAAGAATATTCTAAGTGATGGAACAAAAAAAGTTTCTAATAGGCACAGGGAAGATCTTAATGTAAATATTATGGTTTCACCATAATTTTAATATGGAGAGGAAGCAGTAGGCATGGAAGCCCTGAAAAAATTTGAATAAAGGATGATTTTTAACCAAAAGTATCAATGCAGGTAAAGGAACGAGAGACACACAATAATGCAGGAAGGAGGGAATGTGAGATGCAGGTAATTTCAGTAATAGCTTGAAGTTGTTTCAGATCATCCTGCAAATCCTCACAGGGAAATTGTTGCTTCTTCTGCAGATAAGTTTTCCAAAAGAAGCCATTTCCCTCATGCCCAAGAGCCCACCTCGCAGAGCTGTTGGTGCAGGATTGTATGCTGAACAAGGTACGCCTGCACAACAGCACAACCAGCCTTCTTTCGTCAGTCCAGGGATGCTTTCAATTTCATTGATTATTGTTTTTAAATAAAATCCATAGTGAGGAGTAGGATGACACAGCACCTTGTGCAGTGAAGAATTTGCCTTCAGGAAAGACTAATCCTATACCTGCCTGTAAAGTGGGTGCTACTTCTGGTCTCACAGAATCACAGAATCACAGAATAACCAGGTTGGAAGAGACCCACCGGATCATCGAGTCCAACCGTTCCCATCAAACACTAAACCATATCCCTCAGCACCTCATCCACCCGTGCCTTAAACACCTCCAGGGAAGGTGACTCAACCACCTCCCTGGGCAGCCTGTTCCAGTGCCCAATCACCCTTTCTGTAAAGAATTTTTTCCTAACGTCTAGCCTAAACCTCCCCTGGCGGAGCTTGAGGCCATTCCCTCTTGTCCTGTCCCCTGTCACTTGGGAGAAGAGGCCAGCACCCTCCTCTCTACAACGTCCTTTCAGGTAGTTGTAGAGAGCAATAAGGTCACCCCTCAGCCTCCTCTTCTCCAGGCTAAACAACCCCAGCTCTCTCAGCCGCTCCTCATAAGGCCTGTTCTCCAGCCCCTTCACCAGCTTTGTTGCTCTTCTCTGGACTCGCTCCAGAGCCTCAACATCCTTCTTGTGGTGAGGGGCCCAGAACTGAACACAGGATTCAAGGAGCGGTCTCACCAGTGCCGAGTACAGAGGGAGAATAACCTCCCTGGACCTGCTGGTCACGCCGTTTCTGATACAAGCCAAGATGCCATTGGCCTTCTTGGCCACCTGGGCACACTGCTGGCTCATATTCAGTTGGCTGTCAACCAACACGCCCAGGTCCCTCTCCTCCAGGCAGCTTTCTAGACAGACTTCTCCCAGTCTGTAGCCCTGCATAGGGTTGTTGTGCCCCAAGTGCAGGACCCGGCATTTGGTCTTGTTAAACCTCATGCCATTGGACTCTGCCCAGCGGTCCAGCCTGTTCAGATCCCTTTGCAGAGCCTCCCGACCCTCCAGCAGATCGACACTTCCACCCAGCTTAGTGTCGTCCGCAAACTTGCTAAGGGTGCACTCGAAGCCTTCATCCAGATCATTGATGAAGGCATTGAACAGGGCTGGACCCAGCACCGAGCCCTGGGGAACCCCACTTGTCACTGGCCTCCAGCTGGATTTCACACCATTTCCCACCACTCTCTGGGCCCGGCCAGCCAACCAGTTTTCCACCCAGGAGAGTGTGCGCCTGTCCAGCCCAGAGGCTGACAGTTTCTCAAGCAGAACGCTGTGAGAAACTGTGTCAAAGGCTTTGCTGAAGTCCAGGAAGATACATCCACAGCCTTTCCCTCATCCAGCAGCCGAGTCACTTTGTCATAGAAGGCGATCAGGTTAGTCTGGCAAGACCTGCCTTTTGTGAACCCACGTTGACTGGGCCTGATCACCCGGTTCTCTTGCATGTGCTTCATGGTAGCACTCAAGATCACCTGCTCCATGACTTTCCCTGGCACTGAGGTCAGACTGACAGGCCTGTAGTTTCCTGGGTCCTCCCTGCAGCCCTTTTTGTAGATGGGCACAACATCAGCCAGCCTCCAGTTTCCCCCTGTTAGGTTTCTCTGTCCCTGGGAAGAAGCAGACCAGGTTTTCCTGCACCCTGGCATAGGCAGCAAGTGGCAGGAAGGGCTTTTTGGTGCAGTTGGAGCAAAGTCCATGAGCAGGTGCTCACCATGGCCCATCCCAATGCTTTTCCTAGTTCCATGCCCCGGTGGTGCCAGGATGGCCTGGGGACTACCCTATGGCTCTGGTGTGGCATTCGGCACCGTGACTGCAGCTCTGACCTTTTCTCATTTTCTTGTGCACGTACAACACACTCAAGTTTCTGCTGAAGATGGGTTTCTGCCTCTGCAGGAGTACATAGAAGTATTGGGTATTTTAAGTAAAGATCACCAAAAAGAAATCCAGCCAAATGTCTTTTTTTTCTTTTTTTTTTCCAGAGAACAGTCAATATTTTTTTCCAACTGATAGAAAAATTGCATAATATGTTTTAAAGGAAAAAGTTCCAGAGGCAGGAATGAAATCTAAACACATGCTTTCTGCAAACACTGCACATTTCCCTACATTTTTCTTTTTACTTTCTGTGACACACAGTTCTGTGAAAGCTTTTGGTGATGCCAGAACTTGCTGAAAACCCTGTGGAGACTCAGATAGTTTTCCTTCAGCCTGCTGAAGGCGTGGGAATAAAAGAGGGACAAATTGGATTTGTGACGTGGGAGCCTGAGTTTTTCCATGCGGGAATCAATTCTTTCTAACCAGGAGCAACATCTAGTCTGAACAACATGGGCGACATTAAAAATTTTGGTGGGTAATACACTGGGGAATGAGTATCTTAAAAAGCATGGACTAACATACCAGGACTGAAAAACTGTGAAAAGAAAAGCAGATTCAGTGCTAATGAAGAATGGGATCAACTAAACTTAAAACTGACTCAAAAGTCATGAAATATTGCTGTCCTCTTTAAGATCTGACTTAAAATGAATGTATTTGAAGAATTTTTAAGTTTAATTTTTAAAGTTACCTTAAGAACAGCACACGATAAAGGAAATAATCGGAAAACACTTAGTTTCATCTGGCATTCCTGCTAAGATGCTAAGAGAGTTAGTAAATTAAGTTTCTGAACCTCATGATAGCAAATTTAGGAAATTTGTATGGAAAATTGTTGGAGTCAGCAATATAGTGAGAAATGGATGTAGAACTAATATTTACAGAGAAAAGAAGACCTGTCCCAAGTAGGGGGAAAGTGTTAGCAGGCACTGGAATGGGTTAGCCGGGGAAGTGGCTGAGTCACCATCCCTGAAGGTATTTAGAAGACAGATAGATGAGGTGCTCAGAGATATGTTTTAGTAGTGGACAGGTACAGTGGGAGTTGATGATCTCAAAGGTCTTTTCTAACCAAAGAATTCTATGATTCTATGGTTTCACCTTCAGGAGACTGGGGGCATAGAGGGAGGAGGAGATGCTCGGTACCCCAGCCCTCAGCAGTACGGCTGTGGCCGGAGCATCCTCCAGTAGAGCAGAGCTTTCAGGAGATAGCCCAACAGGCACTGGGGTTGGGGCAGTTGCTAAATCCGCTCTGCTGTGTATGACAGGGAGAGGCTGCAGCAGCTCTGGGAGCCCATTCACACTGTGGTGTCTTGGGAAAATAAATATTTATGAGGAAAAGCCACAAATTGCCAAGTTATCCTACATATTATCAGAGAACTGGAACATACTGTGGAGGGAAAAGTTATTTTCTGAAAAGACCTTTCAAGCACAATGCCTCATCCTCTGAAATGTTCATCTTCAAAAACTAAGAACGGGGAAGGATTAATGGTCCAGGAGCCTGAGAATTCATACTTCCCGGAACAAAGAACAAAGACGTTAAGCCTGTCTTCAAATGTCCCTGTTTTCTACAAAGGAATATAATTTTGCTTCTGTCATCGTTTCAAGAAATACTTTCACCACAATGATTTCTTTTCCAAAGTCAAAGAGCTGAAATCTTGCAAAAAAGAGGGGAAGAGAAAACTCTCATTTTCTGAAAAAAAACCCCAGCAACACAGGCTCTTATTTTGCTGGCAGAGGCAGAACTTCTTGAAACAAGAAGGAAGAAGGAGAAGCTGAACATGTTTCAATTAAAAAACCCCATTATTATCTCACAAAGGAAGAGATAAAAAACCAGCTTCCTCTTCGACAGAGTGAGGGATGGCCTGCAGTGAGTGAGCAAGCCGTACGCTTGTCGCAGTGGGGCCAGAGGGTGTCAGCTGCCTGGCCAGGACACTGCTGGCTGAGCAGTGGGGATGCTCTGGGCTGTTTCTCGCCCTGCCCAGGCATCCCTCTCTGCTCAGCTGAGCTCTGCTGGACTCTCCATGGATGCTGTCGTATCCCAGAGGACATGGCTGTGCATCTTGTGCGTTCCTGAAAACTGGGGAAGGGAAATAACATGAGGAGCCTAGGATGAGTTTATTTTCTTCAGACCCTTCTGAGGTCATTCCTGCAGCATTTGTGGCACTGAACCTGCTGCTGGCTGTAGCCTGACACACTGCTCAGACTGGAAATAAAATCATTTGTCTGCACTTGGAGAAGAGCTGTGACGTTTCTCATGCTGCCACGAAGAGGACATCGAGGGATGACCTCAGTGGCCCTACTACCACTGCTCTGGCCAATCCTTGTGCTTGGGTAGAGGGCAGAGGGTGTTTCTCTGCAGTACATGTCTCAGGTGTAAACAAATGTATGAACTTTTACCCTGTGGCTTTGATGCGTGGACAAAACGAGGTCTCACTGTCAGGCAGAGCCTATGTTGATCGCTCAGTTCATGTTCATGTAGCGCATCGTGCAGAATTATTGGGATAAAAGGAAGTTCAGATGAATCACCAGAAGCCATGTAAGAAATGAATCAAATTCATACTTACTGCTCATGATAAGAGAAAGCCAAATGTAAGGAATAAGCACTGGCAGCATCATGTACTTGATGGTCATTGGAGAATCACTTCTGCGAATACCTCTTAATTTCCAGGCACATGTCGTGGGCATATAAATAAGTAATAACATTTCATCTGGAAATAGACTCTTAGGAAACAACATTTTTCTAGCTGTAACATTGTTATGCAGAAAAAACACTTTGTGGGTAACAGCCTGACAAGTAAAACACCTGGCAATGCTCACAGCTGTCTCGGACAGGCTGATAAACTCCATGGCTTTTGAACTTTACTTATTACGAATGAAAAATTGATCCCTACTGTTCTGAAACAGTGAGGTACTGCTGAACAGAATGAGCACCAGAGCGTCTAACGCGGTGACCTGCGCGACTACCGAGCTGTCAGTATTTAGACTCTTGCCATACAAGAGCCATCATGTTAATTCATCCTTTTGGACAGCTGTACTTTCAGGAATGACACCGTTACAGAGTCATACAACACCAATAAGCTGTCACTGCCACATTACTCTTAGAGTTGTCATCTCATGGAGGTGATGTGGAAGGGTGGCTATATGATTTAATAGCAGTGAACAATCCAGGGTTCAACATTCAGGATTAAACCTGGCGTTCCCCTTTAAGCTGACCTCGGTATGTTGACCGGGAGAAGCGCATAACAAAAGCCCGGAACTCAGCGCTGGAAAGTCCCTGAAAGGGCCGGACTAGCTCCTTTCGCGCGCTCAACCCTCTCGAGCCAATCCTGTAACTTTTAAGGTGCGCGGACAGTTTAATTGGACCAATTGTAAGTTGCTTGTTGGCGCATGCTCTGTTGGAAAAGTATATAAGGATTGTTGTGTTTACGAATAAACGAGAACGACCATACTCACATTGAGATTCATCGTTACTCGGGGTCCGGCTCCCACACCCACATCTGGTAGCAGAGGATGGTTACTCAACCAACTGCCGCAGTAGCAAGAAAGCAGAAATATCGGGACGCGACATCATCTTCTGCTCAGCCTTTTCGTGGGAAATGTTACCGATGTGGGAACGAAGGGCACCTGAAAAAGAACTGTCGAGCAACACTTTGGTGTGACAACTGCCAGAGGCCATCCCATGCGACAAAGGCCTGTGTGGGAAACGGAGAACTGAGCGCGCTCAGAGGCCGCGTGCGGACACAAATGAATCCTCTACAGACCTATCAGCCCAGGAACCATGTTTTCTACAGCAACACCAGCCAGCAACCCGAGGGAGCTTGGGAGTCGACGTGGAGACCGCAGTAGATATCACTCTTATAGACTCTACTGTACAAAAGATTCCTACCACGGCTCATGGCCCACTTTATCATCGGGACAGTAAAATTGGGGGTTTCTTACTGGGTCGATCGTCTGCTAGCATGAAGGGAATAATTGTCTTACCTGGACTGATTGATGCCGATTTTACAGGTAATATACAGGTAATGGCATATACATTGCATCCACCTATTTTTATACCAAAGGGTAGTAAAATTGCGCAGATTGTCGCCACTGAAGGTATTTTACCATCGCCGCGCCCTTCACAGGCCTATAGAGGTGATCAGGGTTTTGGATCTACAGGACCTGCTGTCTGTTTTACTACCAAAATGCATCAACGACCTATAGTACCAGTTAAACTGTCATGTCAGAATGAAGATCAGCAAATTCAGGCCATGCTAGATACCGGTGCAGATGTGACAATAATCAGTCTAAGAAAATGGCCTCAACACTGGCCAGTAGAACAGCCTTCGTCATCTATAGCTGGTGTGGGGGGACATTCTGTCCCTATGGTCAGTCGAGATCCTGTTCAATTCGAATTCCCTGAGGGCCAAATAGCTGTCCTTAAAGTATACGTGATGGCATTACCAGGCACTTTAGAGGCTCTTATAGGAAGGGATGTATTGAGTCAAATTGGAGCAGTTTTGACAACACGCCCTTTTTAGTATTGGCCGCTGGGGAGCAGTTGCCCAACCCGCCGCTGACTTGGAAAACGGATGAGCCGGTGTGGGTTGACCAGTGGCCCATGACTAAGGAGCGACTGCAAATAGCTAGACAATTGGTTGCTGAACAGCTAGCAGCAGGACATATAAAGCCATCCATTAGCCCATGGAATACACCTATTTTTGTATTACCAAAAAAGAATAAGGAAAAATGGCGGCTGCTACATGATCTTCGCAAGGTCAATGATCAGATGTTACCTATGGGGGCGTTGCAACCTGGTCTGCCCTCACCTAATATGTTGCCAGCTGGATGGCATATTCTAATAGTAGACTTAAAGGACTGTTTCTTCACAATTCCGCTACATTCACAGGATACACCAAGATTTGCTTTTACAGTTCCCGCCATAAATAAGTCCGAACCTGCAGAGCGGTATGAATGGGTGGTTTTACCACAGGGAATGAAAAACTCACCCACCTTGTGTCAATTGTACGTTGCATGGGCCTTGCGACCCATTCGCCAACAATGGTCAAAGACAATTATCTATCACTATATGGATGATATACTTTGTTGTCAAGAGTCCCCCTTTGGCGACATGGCGTTAAAAACCTTAATAGACATGTTAGCAGCAAGAGGGCTTGTTATTGCACCTGACAAGGTACAAAGATCAAGCCCCTGGAAATATTTGGGTTGGCATATCACTGATGCTCAAATTCGGCCTCAAAAGATAGAGCTCAAAACTTGTGTAAAAACAGTAAAAGATGTACAGACATTGCTAGGTGACATTCAATGGGTACGTAACTGTGTCGGGATTTCAAACACTGAAATTGCCCCGCTGACTGCGTTATTACGCAATGCGGACCCAGCTCATGAGATTGAACTTACTGCAGAACACCATAGCCTGTTGCAAAAAATTGTTTGCAAATTGCAAACTTCTTGGTCATCTCGGCGAATCGTAGATATACCTATTTCACTTATAGTGTGTAATGGTTTAGAATCACCGTATGCCGTCATTTGTCAGTGGCAAAACAAAAAGGGGGAGACAGTCTCTACCTTACTGGATAGTAATGCCACTGACAAAGACGGGTTTGATGAATTTATCATCTTGGAATGGGTATTTCTAAGAGTGCAGCCAAAAACAAGCATCCAAACCCGACCTGATGCTGTAGCAGAATTGGTACGAAAAGGTAGATCTCGAATCATTGAGCTCACTGGACAAGTGCCTGCAGATATTAGCATCCCAGTTAATGCTGTAGACCTGGAGTGGTGGTTACGAAATGTAACGCCAATTCACGAAGCCCTATTAGGATTTGTAGGGAAAATACATTCACAGCATCCACAAGGGAAAAGATGGCAAATATTGTGCTGAAATCAGTGGTTGGAAAAAACGAAGGTCAGCACACAGCCACTGACAGACGGTCTTACTGTCTATACTGATGCCGGAAAACGGTTGCATCGTGCTGTCTGTGTATGGCACAATGGCAACGCATGGCACAAACACATTATAGAGGGACAATCTCAAGATTCTCTCCAAACTTTGGAATTAACTGCTGTAGCCTGGGCCTTGTTAAATTGGTTGAACGTTCCTCTCAATGTTGTTACAGATTCACTATATGTGGCAGGAGTAGTGCCCAGGTTAGAAGATGCTCTTATAAGAGAAAGAAACAATCCCAGACTAGGGACATTATTTATGCAGTTGCAATCAACACTTCAACAACGTATTGAGCCTTGTTGTATTATTCATGTTCGTAGTCACCAACTTGACGTGGGGCTGGGAGAAGGAAATCAAATAGCTGATAGTTTGGTTAGTCCAGCTCAACATATGCCGCCTATGGATAAGTTTCGTCAAGCAAGGCAGAGCCATGAGCACTTTCACCAGAATGCCAAAGGTTTAAGACGACAATATGATCTAACAGAAAATGAAGCCCGCAGTATTGTACAGGCTTGCCCACAATGTGGAAATCACGGCCCGGGAATAGGGATAGGAGTTAACCCTAAAGGTTTAAAATCCTTAGAACTTTGGCAAACAGATGTCACACATATTGCGGAATTTGGAAGGTTGAAATGTGTTCATGTAACAATTGATACCTTCTCGAAATTTGTCTGGGCAAGTGCATTGCCTGGGGAAAAGGCACAACACGTTTGTAAACATTTGTTACCTTGTTTTGCGGTAATGGGGGTGCCTGAGAACATAAAAACGGATAATGGGCCTGCCTATAGTAGTCAAAAGATGAGGATCTTCTCGTCTAAATGGGGAGTTCGACACCTTACAGGGATTCCGCATTCCCCTACTGGACAGGCTTTGGTAGAGCGAACGCATCAAGTTTTAAAAGATTATTTGCAAAAGCAGAAAGGGGAAGACATGGATGTGCAAATGAGGTTAAGTAAGGCATTATTTACTTTGAACTACTTGTGTTTAATGGGTAACAGAGAAGAGCCATCAGTAGTAATACATCATCAGAGTATAAAGTTAAGTGAGAAAACAACTATTCCTCGCTTTTGAGGGCTATATAGGGATCCGATAACTGGGGTATGGAAAGGACCTGTTGCTGTTATATTCAATGGTCGAGGATATATGTGTGTTTCCACAGAGGGTGGTCCTAAATGGATACGAGCTAGAAGCATTCGACCCTATCGAGAATCATCTATGGCACGCGACCAATTGCCAACACAAAAAGACAATGCGAGTGAATAAATGAAGAGATCAGAAGTTTGTTATCTTGATGTTTTGTGTACTTGTAGTAGTTGGACTAATGTTGTTGATAATGGTTGTTTTAGGGATAGCACTTTTTAGCTGTGTAATATTATGTGTAAGAAAAATGCTGTTGCACGTAATGATGAAGCCTGGCTTGTTCAAAAACAAAAAGGGGGAGTTGTGGAAGGGTGGCTATATGATTTAATAGCAGTGAACAATCCAGGGTTCAACATTCAGGATTAAACCTGGCGTTCCCCTTTAAGCTGACCTCGGTATGTTGACCGGGAGAAGCGCATAACAAAAGCCCGGAACTCAGCGCTGGAAAGTCCCTGAAAGGGCCGGACTAGCTCCTTTCGCGCGCTCAACCCTCTCGAGCCAATCCTGTAACTTTTAAGGTGCGCGGACAGTTTAATTGGACCAATTGTAAGTTGCTTGTTGGCGCATGCTCTGTTGGAAAAGTATATAAGGATTGTTGTGTTTACGAATAAACGAGAACGACCATACTCACATTGAGATTCATCGTTACTCGGGGTCCGGCTCCCACACCCACAAGGTGACACATCCGAGAGGAGGTGAAGCGTCAGCAGTCAGAGTACCCTTGTTGTCGGGAAGACGTGGGTTGGTGCTGGTGTGCAGAAGCACCTGAGAAAGCAGTAGCTCAAGAGGAACACCTTGTTTCTGCTGTTTTACCATTGAAATGTTTGGCTGTGCTGGAGAAGAGATGAGAAAACATGAAACCTGCTGACTTTTGGTTTCCTTCCTCCACAAAATGCTTCCTCCTTCACAGGCCAGCGTGCAGGGTTCTTTTTATCCTGTTGTGAGTCATGAGCCCAAATGCTACATGTGCTCTGTGGACTGCCGTGCTGGATAAAAAATGAGTAAGGGGTGGCAGCTGAGTAGCATTAGCAACAGAATCGCAGCATTGGTGACCTTCTTCTTGTTTTTCTGTGGAAGGCTGCTTGCAAAATTGTGGGTGGAAAATGTGACTTTTAGTCTAATAAACACAATTTTAATTCCCCTTTCCCTGCTCCTTTCTAAAGTGAAATCTTCTGGCTTTTTTACCCAAACAATACTTTAGCCAGGGTTCTGCGTATTTCCCCTAAACCAGAAATGCCAGACTTCAAAGTAATTATGAAATGTGTAGTCAGTCAGAGTGAAATGTTTATAATTTGGTCTGTGAACTTCTCAGACCTCTACAAATAAAGCAGGTGCAATACTAGCCATTGCTTGAATGAGAGGTCACCAGAAAGGGAGCAAGAAAATTGACTTGAAAACTGTGTGCTATTTGATCAAGAGTTCTCACTGCTGCATGTAGTTTCTTTAGGCACTGGGCTTCCAATAACAAAGGAAAATTTCTTCTAATCTACCTGACCAAATCTTTTGAGAAATCCCATCTGCCACCAGTCCTCAGGGTAGAGAACAGCTCCCTGATGCCCTGCTGTGTGCCCCGGCCCATGGGATGCCTCCCTGAACTCTGCCAGCCAAGGCAGGGGACCCAGCAAACACTGCGATCTGGGCTTGGGGTGGCTGGGTGGCTGTGCCATTGGGAAGGGAAGAGGGGCATGGGGAGAGCTTGCTGCCACCTCCAGCGCCACAGAGGAAAGAGCACAGGGAGTTCACTAGTGTCAAAACATTGCCAACACAATTCTCAGGGATGGAGATGACCAGGAAGTGACAAAAACTCCTCTTGTCACTAATCCTTGTTCCTCTGGGGACGGTTTTTAGGATTTTACACCTTTGGGATTGCGATAGTGTCATTATGAACTTTATACCTGAAGTTATAAGACAAACATGTGACTGCATACAGCTAAACCTCCCTCCCTTCCTGTCTTGTATAACTGAATAGGCAGGTTAATTTTAATGCCCTTTCTGAAGAATTATTGATGATTTTTACTCAACTTTTAGAAGTGGCAATGCTCTTTAGGATAAGAAAGGTGGAACCGGCTCTTGTCTAGACAATAAACAGGACTTTTTGTCTGCTGTCCCGGTACGTGTGTATAAATTAATCATTAGCCTGCGGTGGTGGAAATGTTCCCATTTGCTTGGCAGCAGAGGGATTCAACCCTTGCTTCATGAATTTTTTATTGCTAGAACTTATATATCATGTAAATTAACCACTAGTGCCTGCAGCTTACAAACGAGAGTGGTGTGTGTATTTCCTGGTTAGACCTTGCACCTTTGAGAGCTTGTGATCAACAGCCAGGTGAGGAAATGTAGACACTTTTTGAGATTTTAGCTGGAATCGTTTGTTCTTCCTGAAGCCTCTACAAAATTTCATTCAGCTGTAACCTTTTCAGACCATTTGCTGTATATGCCCCTGTGGGACCAGGTGTTTCTGAGTGTTGGAATGGCCAGGCAGGTGACAGGCCAGGTCTTGAGTTGGGCTGGGACATGGAGCTCAGGCAGGACCAAGGGCCCTGTCCTGGGCTGAGGTGGGCTCCTAGGACCTGGATGGGGGAGACATAGATGTAGATTTGGGTTGTTACAGCCTCCTGGAAGACATGCTAAAGCACATGGAGGTGGTTAATGGCAGCCAGCATGGCTTCACCAGGGGCAAGTCCTGTATGACCAACTTAGATGCTTCCTATGATGGAGTAACCACAGCAGTGGACATGGATAAACCAACAGATGTGATCTATCTGGACTTCTGCCTTTGATAGGTCCCCCACAACATCCTTGTCTCTAAATCAGAGAGATGAGGATTTGTTGGGTGGACAGGTCAGTGGCTAAGAAACTGGTTGGATGGTTGTATTCAGACAGTAGTGGTCAATGGCTCGAAGTCCAGATGGAGACCCATGACAAGTGGTGTCCCTCCAGGGTCCGTACTGGGACCAGTGCTGTTCAATATCTTCATTAATGATACTGACAGCGAGATTGAGTGCACCCTCAGCAAGTCTGCAGATGACACCAAGCTGAGTAGCGCAGTTGCCACACCAGAACTACGGGATGTCATCCAGAGGGACCTGGACAGATTGGAGAAATGGGCCTGCGAGAACCTCATGAGGTTCAACAAAGCCAAATGCAAGGTCCTACACCTGGGCTGGGGCAATCCCTGATTTCAATACAGGATGGGGGATGATGTGACGGAGAGCTGCCCTGCAAAGAAGGACTTGGGGGTGCTGGTTGATGAGAAGCTTGACATGAGCCAGCAGTGTGCTCTCGCAGCCCAAAAGTCCAACCATATCCTGGGCTTCATCAAAAGAAGCATGGCCAGCATGTCAAGAGAAGTGATTCTGCCCCTCTGTTCCTCTCTCGTGAGAGGCCACCTGGAGTATTGTGTCCGGTTCTGGAACCCTCAACATAAGAAGGATATGGAACTGTTGGTACGAGTCTAGAAGAGGGCTACAAAGATGATCAGAGGGCTGGAGCAGCTCCTGTGTGAGGACAGGCTGAGAGAGTTGGGCTTGTTCAGCCTCGAGAAGAGAAGGCTCTGAGGAGACCATATAGCAACCTTTCAGCACCTGAAGGGTCTTCAAGAAAGCTGGGAGGGACTGTTCACAAAGGCTTGTAGTGATAGGACTAGGGCCAATGGGTATAAACTGGAGAGAGGCAGATTTAGACTAGGCATAAAGAAGAATTTCTTCACCGTGAGAGTAGTGAGGCACTGGAAAAGGTTGCCCAGGGAAGTTGTGGCTACTCCATCCTTGGAGGTCTCAAAGGCCAGGTTGGATGGGGCCTCGGGCAGCCTGATTCAGTGGGAGGTATCCCTGCCCATGGCAGGGGTGTTGGAACTAGATGATCTTTAAGGTCCCTTGCAACCCAAAGTATTCTATGACTCTATGATTCTGTGATTCTATGATTCTATGATTCTATGATTCTATGATTCTATGATTCTATGATTCTATGATTGAAGTGGCTTACAAACTAAATGAATTAATTAAATCCAGCCAAAGGCTTCTGCAGAGGAATAGTCTGTTATCACATTACTCTAATCTCCTCATTCAGGTCCCAAGTGAAATCCTAAAACAAATGACGCTACCGCAGAATTAGCATTCTTACATCAATAAGGTCTAGATTTCATTCCAAGCTACCAGCCTGATGAGTTGTAATGTTTGATAGATAACTTTGCTCAGATCTACAGGTAAAGACTTTCTTCATGCGTATGCATAAAAGAATCCTTCTCTTTCCAGCCAAGGCTGCACTGTTTGAAATCTCAGGCACTAGCAGACACAGGGATGTCAGTGATTTCCACTTAAAATTCAGTCATTCCACGGCTACAGTGAGCTCACCGCACATAGAGCAGCGAGGCCACAAAGCTAAATTGTGAGGGAGAGCTGCCACTGCTGACGCACCAGCTGTCCCTCAGGGCCATCATTTCTCACCTTTCCGATTTTATTGCTCATCTCTTTTTCTTCCCATCAATGCTTCTCAAGTACTGAAGTGACAGAATGCCAAGGACAGAAATGAAGAGTATCTGATGCAGAACCAATTAGGCAAATAAACAGTTACCCAGACAGTGAGAATTAAGGGAATAAGGAGATTTATTTTCTGTATAAAAAATCATTTGAGATTCCAACCGCGTTGTTGGAACTGAGGCCTCCTTACGTACCTGTCAGAAAGGTGCCCACCTCCTGGAAGGAAAAAGGCGTGATTAATCACAAACACACATCCACAGGGATTAATGAGGAAGCTAAGCAGTAGCACTGCAGAATTACGAAAGTAAAAATAGGAAGTAAAAATTAAAGTCTCTCTCTAAATTTGACTTTCTCTGAAAAAGGCATTACAATAAGGAGCAAGTCAAGGCACAGCCTGAGCTCACCAGCTCTTCCACAGGGGCAGGCAGAGTTGGAGGCAGCCTGCTGGCCACAGCGACTGGCCTGAGGTGGCACTGGGAAATGGCACATCCTGAGCATGCAGCTGGACCTGCCATGCATCATTTTTATATCACAAATATTTTATACCACAAATATCTTTGTTTGCCACAAGAAACAGTCCTGGACAAACTTCAGCAAGGGCAGCCTCTCCCCAGTCTTTTTTTTTGTTTTAAATCTCTGTCAACTGAAACAAGATGGGATTCATGCAAAAAGGGCAAGGTCAGCCAGTTACAACAGGCAATGGGAGCACTCAGTAAAGGGAAAGGACGATAGCCCCAGCAGGGCCAGAGCAGAGAACACAAGAAAGGCAAGCGGTAGACCTGAAGAAGGAACAAATGCTCAGATAAGGAAGCTGGAGGCTTGGGCAAGTGTCAGGTAAATGGTGCTTGGGGCAGTGCAGTGGAGAAAGGACTTGTAAGAGGCTTAGGTGAACTGTAAGAGGCTTAGGTGAACAAAGCATTGCACTCCCACTGGCAACAGGAGAAAAGACCAAAATAGTTCATCTGGAGTTAAATCTTGCTGATTTTTTGATGCTATGTGCTCTTCCCACTTTCCCTCCCCTTCTACACCCAGTATTCAGCCTCCTCCCCTTCACAGTTTGTCACTCCCATCCATTTCGCATCAGGCAGCAGGAGATTTTCTACCTCCTGCCCCTATGGTCACGCTTTTCTCTCCATTCATCTTATGCTGATGCCCTGTCTCCCTTAGGAGCTCACCTCAGAATCACACCCAGTCTCTTTTCTTCCTTCTTTTCTACTTCTCCTCCACCTGCTGCTGTCGTCCTTCTTCACTGCTGTCCCTCCACTGTGCCCCATGTTCCTCCTGCTTTCCCACCCACCTCAGGCTCCTCTTTCAGCCTCTCAGACCCTCCTTACTCATTTTCTTAGCTCTTGCAAAACCTTCTCATCCTTTTGCTTGGCCAAAAGGAGTCCCACTGATTTTTTTGCCCCGACACTACCATCACCACATTTCTCGCACATGAGATGTCCTAAGAGAGGAAGTTCCAGGTGGAGTTGGAGGCCCACAATCCCATCCCCTCTCCAGAACCATCCTCTCCCATTTCTCATCCTCTTCTTTTGTTTTTGAATACCGTACCATATTTCCCGGTGTCTTCCTGACTATCTTCACTCTCATAACCACATATTTTCTCTTCTTCGTTTCTGTACTCATGTCTGGTCTCCATTTTGTCCTCACTAGTTTCCACACTCTCTTCATAACATGGTAAGATGACTAACGCTGAATCTTTGCTTGATTTCTGCTCAATACTGCTTTTACTTGGCTCACTCTGCACTTCATCTCTCCAGGAATCTACGTGCTTTTCCTCATTGTTCTCCATCTTTGTCTTGGGAGGGGATGGCTTTTTGTCCAGACCCATTGCAAAAATGCACCTATTAAAAAAAAACCAAGGAGAACTGGGAAGTATCACATTTTTCTTTCTGTGAACAATGGAAGGGCAGCAGACACAGCTGTTTAGCTCTTTATCAGAAGTAAAACCAGATATTTATCTGCCTTTGCATTGCCACTCAGATAACACGGTTACTGATAATGGCTTATTTGGAGAAGGACCCTGAAGTTCTCAAGTGCTCCACAAACATAGAGGCAGCTCCTCCTTTAAGGAGAGTAACATTATCTGCACTTAAAGGCAACAATTGAAACATAAACAGATTAAAATTGAAATTATCAAAACTGTCCATTAATCTCAAGCTACACCAAACATGATCTGTGAAGATATAATCGCAGAGAAAGGCAGAAGAGCTCATAGCTCATATAAGAGGCAGGTTTGCTCCAAATCCTGCTGTAACATCAAGTAAAGCAATAACTCAGGTTTTGTGGCCAACACTTGTTGGTTCTTTTGTTTTTAATTTCTCTAATAACTGTGGGGGGGAATGGGAGATTGAAATTGCATTCTTTTCAGTTTCTCTTCTGTTTTTCCTACCTAAGAGAAATGTAAACAGCTAGAAAACAAAGCATTTGAATGGCCTTTTGAGAGTGTTCCTCTTCTATAACCTGGAGTCACAACTTGTACAGTCAGGAGGCTCATGTAAGAGGCCAGAGTTCCTACTCCTGATTCACTTTACCTGCAAATGCCAAGAGCCACCCCCCACGCACTGCAAGCATCAGGATGCTATCAAAACTGGTTTTTTATGTAAGGCTTCATTACAATTACCCTCACGTTCCAGCTGTTCACAAACTACTGTGAAATTCACAACAATCAGTCTAGAAATCCTTTCAGTTTGTGGGCATGAAATGTAAATGTGACAATGTGACAATTTCTGATAAAGGTCCTACCTTTTAATTATTTGTTCGTGGTATTTTTTTCAGGGACCTTTGAGATAGTGAAGCACTTTTCCTGTAGAGAAATGCTGGACCCAGGCAGCAAAAAACTCTCTGTGCAAGGATCACAGCATCAGCATAGAAATCACTGCAGTGTCCCCTCTTTGTGAATCAAAGCCTTAACCCAACAGGGAAAATCAACTAGGATCTTTACTGAGAATCAGAGTGGGTATTTAACATGTGGATGTGGTCCAACACGCAAAATAGGAGTCAAACATAACTGCGTCCAAATAATTGCCATTTATGGAGAGTATCTGGTTAATGGAGATGATTTTTAGTCACCAGGCAAGGTTGGCTGGACTGGCAAGAAACAGGAAAACTGAGATATCACTAAGATTAAGAGGGGAAAAAGAACAGAAACTGAGGATGACTCAGGAAGATATTAATTCCTGGAAGATTATATTCATTATGAAAATTCACTTCAAGTCTCTCTAGAAATCACAGAGAAGCTGAGATCTGGGCATTTCCTAAACTCTTTTGGTACTATATCCGTTCTGAATGCAGATACTTTTCACTACTTTGAACATACTAAGGAATTCACTTAAAGAAACCATGTTCAGTGTTAGATTGGAGTGGATAAAGCATGGTACAATAAAGCAGATTTTTTTTTCTTGGAATTGAGTCCTTATCCAGAAAACATAGTATAGCTCTATGGATGGTCTCTTCTTCCAACTGGTTGTTGCTCTTTTAAAAATTACTTACGAAAAGAACGAAAAAGTTTAAAAATCACCCATGTGTGCAGAAGTTTACTTGTCTAGCATGGCTTAACAATCTCAGGATTTTATTAAATGTAAGGTTTCTTGGCAAAATGACAGATGTTGCTCAAAGCATGGACTTTTGCCCCAAACCAAGAATCTTCTACACAGATTTGTTGTCTGAAACCTGGCTAACATTCAACACTATCTTATTCAGCAGCCAGGGGTATTACAGCAGAATCCCACCTTAGAGGCAGAGCTGTTTAAAAAGAAATTATCCTGTTCTCACAATCACAAAGAAAACCCTGAAGACTACAGTTAACTCAGCAGTACTCCTAGTATTTATTCCACTATCACTTCCACCAGAAACACACAAGCATCTCATGTATACCACCCACAGCTACTCCTCCACACTGGACTGCAGAGAAAGTGCTAACTGCCTCTAGACAAGCTGACAGATCCAGTGCAAACACTGTCCACTGCTCGGCGTGCTCAACAGAGAGACTGACGAGGCAGCACAAAGAATCATAGAATCATAGAATGATCGGGTTGGAAAAGACCCACTGGATCACTGAGTCCAGCCATTGCTATCAATCACTAAACCATGCCCCTCAGCACCTCGTCTACCCGGGCCTTAAACACCACCAGGGAAGGTGACCACCAGGTGAAAAATTTTTTCCTAATGTCCAGCCTGTCTTGTACTCCCCTGTCACTTGGCAGAAGAGCCCAGCACCCTCCTCTCCACAACCTCTTCAAAGGTAGCTGACCTGGATGGCATCCTTGGATGTGGGACCCTGAGGAATAAGCTCAGTTCTGCACATTTCTTAGGGAGCTGAAAAACAGACCAGGTTCTATAGAAAAGAAAGATTAAAAGCTCCTTCCACATTGAGAAAACCAAAGTATCCACGTCTGCCTCCCAGCCTGCTATTCTTGTGATGTTTGTACTCACAGCAACAGCTCAACCTGTCCACTTGCATTCCATTGAGGAAAAAGGTGAGGCTGAATGGGAAACCATGGTGCCTTTTCGAGACGAACTGGAAAGTCTCTGTAATCACAGAAAGGAAACGGATCAAAGGAAAAGGCAATGCCTTTCTATCAGCCAGTCGCAATCGTTGTGTCTCATCTGCATCACCACCAAAGTGTCCAGCACTCTGAGGTCAGGTACATGGTTCACAGGTGTATTAATTAGCTGATAAGACTCTACTTCCTCCCCACACAGCAGCCTTGTCTCTTCGCTGTCGAGGAGTACCAAGATGGACACCCCTGCGACAAGCAAATACATCACCAATTTGGCCACTCAGTGCTTCAGCAGAACCAAAACCAGAGCCTCCTGTCTCAAAAAAATTAACTGTCACATGGTTTACGAGAGGTTAAATTACGCACAGAAAGTTTAGGATTCCTGGTGTGTGCCTGGAGCTGTTTCAGCTGCTCTGCAGAGGCACCGTTCAGCATCCAGGCCTGAAGGGCACTGAGGCTGCTACCCAGACCCGTGCTGGGGAGAGTGGGTTGTACTTCCTTCACCCACAAGTCAGAGTATCCTTCCTAACTGACCCGAGCACGTTCCAGCAGGAAGGAAGCCCCACCGTACTCCAGCAGTTTCCCTAGCAGGTGTGAATGGGTCTGGGGACAACAGGATCACACACAAAGAACACCTTCCAGACAGCTGCAATGAATGCCTCTCTGTGGGCACACTGCAGTGCACCCATAACCTCAGGGTATATAGGGAAGTGCAGGGATCTCTGCACCATCTTTCCATAACAAGTGAAAACACAAATCCACACACAGTGTGTCCTGTGAGCAGGAATGAGTAGTATGGTCTGTGAAATCAGTCTTTTTCCTCTAGGCCATTTCCTCTTCCCAATTTCCCAGAACACAGTTCACCTTTCACTGATGTGATGGAATAGCAGTGGCATAAAATAAATGGGAACTGGGCTCCCGCTATGCACTTTTCCTTCTGCAGCAGTAAGCAACACACATTGATGCACTATTGCAAGTCAGAAACAAAGAACCCCTATTTAAGGACAGTTTACTGATACAACTGCTTTATTAATCACACATCTCTGTACAAAACTAGTCAAACCTACAGCATTTTGTTAAATCAGTTCTCTAAATTCATTCTTTTGTTATTTGAAAAAGTAATTGTAACATCATTTTCAGTCATGAAACAGTAGATAAGGTTTAGTCTGGAGGCACACGTCTTGACTGAGCTCAGCTGAAATCATTTCAGTATCACATCAACATTTTAGCCAATCAAGAAGATGTTACTAGAGTCAATACAAACTCTTTGACTCTTTATCCTTACCTCCTTCCAACAGCTTGCCTTTGTAGACACAAAGGTTTTGTCCTCCACAATGCTGCTGATGGACTTCAATTTCATCTCTGTAGTCAGTACTGTCATAACATAAATGCAAACCTTTTCCTAGGAAGATCATGGTAACAAATGCGTTGCTGTGTAACAAGGGCTTAGGGAATCCTCCAGAATTCTGCAGCAGAAAATACACAAAAAGTGCATTTGGCTTCCAGCTCTAATAAAAGGTGAACTCAAAGACCACATATATGTGGAATGCACTTGAGGTTTCCAGCCCTTTAAGACAGGCTTTGAGATGTTTAAATTGGGAAGAGTTTTGTAACATGCAGAAGGGCAATAAAATATTTTTAATTGAAAAGCCATTGCATTGAATTTCCCAGAATGGCAGGGACCAAGTTTGATTGTCTCTCCCAGTCCTGGGTTCCTACAATTTCCTTGCAGCAGTCAAGACTGGCTGGAGTGTAACAGAAGAAGTTTTCACACACTCACAGCATTTCCCCCATCCTGCTGAAGTTCTGGCACCAGATACAGTCAGAAGCAGGATCTTGACTAAGACAGAAGGATTGACGAAGACAGAAGGCCATGAGTAAGAGTTCCTACGCCTTTTTGTTCAAGCACCTTTTTAGCCCCAGCTGATGAAAAACACCCAATGTTTTAGTATACAGAGAAAAGGGTGGCAGCTATGTATTTTAATAGTTATAATTTTTTTTTCTTTCCAAAATTCAGGGAATCTTTATGCAAACTAGATAGCCACATCTTTCAGCTTTAGGCAAATACACCCACAGGGAAGGTAATGTAACAATAAACAGAGAAGCAGACAGGAATAACTCACCTTTGGTAAAAGCTGCCCTCTGTCATTTGCTGCAGTGGTGGGATGGAATAATCTGCCTCTCAGCATCCTAGTTCTCACTGCTCTCACTGCATTTACGCTCTTGTCTCCCTTTTGCAGAGCGGGAGGTGGCACTGGTATCATATGATTGCTGACTGGGAGTTGATACGGGGATATACCAGTTATGTATTCCACTGAATTCATAAGTGTTAACTCACTCCTCTCCCCCTGCAAAAACATGTTAACCAGGTTAAGTAGGTGACACAAAAAATAGCTACCAAGCATATTGAACTACTCATGGTTTGACTGCTCTTTACAATTAGTAACACTCATGCCTCTCGAACAATTTCCTCACTTGGTGCTTGCCATTACGTTTATGAAAACCTTTATACGCTAAACCTCTTCGGTTTAATTTGCAAAGCAACGGACAGGCGGCTTGAAAATGTGGCCCTTAGAGATCTAGACAACATCATTGTTAAACACATACTACTCGTAACCATGCAGAGTTCTGCTTCCAGGCAGGCACAATACTGCACAACCCCACAGCACTGCTGCATTCTTTCCGATGGCAAGCAAATTCCAAAGCAGTCAGCCAGAATCTTCCAACAGTAACACTATTTGTAAGACTGTGTGAAAATATTCCTGAGTTCTTGATCTTACCCAGATGGCTACTTCCCTCTCTACATAAAGGAAAATCTATGTAGAGGTAGAAAAATTTGCACATAGAGAGATTTTAGACTATAAAAGACAAGTCACCACATTTTTCCGGGCTGTGATGAAAAACTGGGCATTAGACCACTAAGACAATGTCTTGAAAATTAAACAGAGATCAAAAAGGAGCATTTAAATAAAAGCTGATAAATATTTGGAAGGCGTGTTGCCTGCAGTATGCAGTTCTGCGAACTGCAGTACTAAAGCACTATTATAAAACTCTCCATGAATCTGCATTATCTTCAGAATGAAATCCAGCCTCACCCCGCTGGCAAACTGCTGATCAGGCTCAAGTGTGTGGTGCTTTTGTTTACAGCTTGAAGCCTTTGGCGCAGACCCTGTGGCAGCAGAGATACAAACTGGCGGGAGGCGAAGAGGTTGTAGCGTATTTCCTGGAGCTGTATTTGGTAGCCAAGAAGTCTAAAAAGGAAAAAGAAAACAGCTACAAAATCTCAGTGGATCATTTCCAGTGCAGAGTAGACTCTTAAAATAAAATATAGCACTGATCAATATATTTGGAAGTGATGAGTGACTCTCAGGTATCCTGGGGAAACAAAATTTCCTGGACTGCCTCCAAAGAGCCAGACCACTTTAGGCATCTCTAACTGAGCATCCACAAACTGGAGCATCCAAAAGAATTCTTGGCCATAAATACAGTTTTTGCTACTGTCTCTTCACAGTGCAGCCTTGAAGCAAATGTAATGAACTGAAAGGAACTGTAGCAGCATGCTGTTTCGGTGGCTTCACCACATGGACATTCAGACAGTACACCACAAAAGCACTTTTGTGCTTGAGGCCACAGGAGCTTGAGGCCACAGCCCCTTGTCCCGTCCCCTGTCACTTGGGAGGCCAGCTCCCTCCTCTCCACAACCTCTTTTCAGGTAGTTACAGAGGTCTCCCCTCAGCCTTCTCTTCTCCAAGCTAAACGACCCCAGTTCCCTCAGCTGCTCCTCGTAAGGCTTGTTCTCCAGCCCCTTCATCATCTTTGTTGCCCTTCTCTGGACACGCTCCAGAAAAAAAAAGCATCTAAATCATCTGAAACAGAAACCTAATTTTGTTAATCCACTAATTGATATAAATGTGACCATAAATCATACCACAGACAAAAGCAGATGCAAAGACAGAAAGCAGCATTTCTTATAAGCTGCCTTCTCCATATACTTACCCCGCCACTGGCTCCATGCACTAGCACGCTCTCTCCTGCTTTGGCATGCCCTCTGAGTGGAAAACAGAAAATATTGGCATGAAGATTGCAGTACACAGCCGTTACGCATCAGATTGTATAAACCAATGTCAAATCTCATCTTTCACACAGTATGATTTCCAATTCATGTTATGGCTAAACAGGTACAGTCAGCTGGAGGCAAAATAAACTATATCACTTATAAATTTACGTACTGCACAGTTATGTTGTGCACCTAGCAGCAAGTCATGGTCTGGTACTGAACTTAAAGATTTTCACCTGTTACAGAACATAGAAGTAAACCATGCTGGTTCTAACAATTTGTTCCATCAAACTAAACCAGATGTCCAGACCTAAGCTCTCACCTAGCTGACATGAAGCCTGGCTTTAACTCATTACCCTGCCCTATGGCACAGACAGGGCTGTACATGAAGCCTCTCTGGCACAGAGGCTCAGGAAGAAGAGAAATTAGAAGAAGAAATTAGAAGAAATTAGAACTATTCCTGTTCTTCACTGGCTAAAGTAACAATTAGCACTGAGAGAGAGTTAGACATTTTATTACAAGAATCTTATTGGAGAAGCCTTTCCAGGCCTGTTCTCTTGAGAAGAAATGTGTAACAGGAGAACACAGTTGCTAGCTTCTAGGTGACAATGATATGACAATGCCATCAGCATAACAAATTTAACTTAAGAGTTTTAAACATTTCCACTCATTGATCTCCTCTCCTTTTAGAGGACAATGAAAATGTGGGCTTCAATATTTTAAATATTCATAAGCAAAATGGATAAACTTAGATTTGACACTTACTTTTGGAAAAGAGCACGATAAGCAGTGAAGTAGGGTATTGCAACTGCTGCTCCTTGTTTAAAGTCCAGTTTATCCGACAAAGGAAACACTTTATTAGCTGCAGCAACTGCATAATCTGCATATCCTCCAGAGATCGTACCAATGGTAAAAATCCTGTCACCTTTCTAGAAAGGAGGGAAAAAAAATAGAGACATTAATCATCTCGCTTATATTTTCTTTAATATAGTTTAAGAACCAGTTCACAGATGTTTAGCTGATTTCTAACAGCTCTCCTATTAAAACTAACCGATTATATTTGTCACAGAGAGGATTTTTATAATGCTAATACATACAATCCATGCAATACAAACCATATCATTTCATACACCTAAAGTGTCATAATTAGAACCCCAGCTCTAGAGGGTAACACACAAACCTACTGTCTCATTAATATTGACCTTAATGAACCTGAACACTAGAGAATTCCAAACACAGATTCCAAATGCAAAACCTAAAAAGTTTTCACAAACACAAAATAAACATTTCTCAATTATTTTTGCTTAAACGTGGAAAAGAGATATTCTCTTAATAAACCTTACAACACCTCAATATTGCCACTGCTCTGCAGAAGGGCCGGCTCAAGCCAAAATCCCACAGGCGATGTGGACATGCACAGCGGGCAGCACGTCACCTATGTATGCCCAGCGCCGTGGCACAACACCAGCTGTGGGGCCAAGACAGCACCCAGCCTGGCCCTTGGCCACTGGCAGAGCAATGCCAGGGCCCACAGAAGGCACAGATACACAGCTCTGAGTCTTCTGCTGCCAGCATGGTGACCTCCATAAACATCCAGCATGTGGATGGGGTGGGTCCGGTCTGCGGACACCGGGTAGTAACTGCTGCAGGGTAGTGCAATGGTTTCCCAAGCAGCTCGAGCATGCAAATGCACGAGCTTGGCCACTCGGCATTTTTGGGATGTCTGTCTGGGGCACACACACGCATTGCATCAGCTCTCACTCTGGACTGTCAGGGTGACCCCACTGTGTGCTGCCACTAGCTGGCAAAGGTGAAAAAAGCCAGCAAAGCAATAGAAACAGGATTAGCAGCAGAGCAACCCCACAAAGATGAACCCATAAACAATCGTGAATTAAAACTCAATGTATTTTCTACACCTACCTTGAATGCAGTAACATGTTCTCCAACCCCTTCAGTTACACCAGCCACATCTGAGCCTGGAGTGTAGGGTAAAGTTGGTTTTCTAGCATAAGTCCCAGAACGAATATACTGATCAAAAACTACATATTCAAGATGAAAAGTTTTGGTTTGTATTCTTCATTCTGTTCTGAGTACGCCTATTATCATTCAATGCCATTATTTCTGTTCACAGAACTCATATATACCTGATTTTCTTTTGGAACAGGAATTACGACGTCTGACTGGATTTTAAGCACTTCAGGGCCACCAAATTCAAAAACTCTGACAGCTCTCATCAGATTTCTTGTGGCTGCCATAGTTATCAGAATATCTGCAGGGAAAAAAAATATGGTATTGCCATCATAATTTATTTTGCATTTTCAAAATAAAGAAATCAAACAACCACCTGCCAAGCAACAGATTAAACAGAGCTTCACTCTTTATTTAAACTGGGGGAAGGAGAGTTGGTTTGGGCTTTTTTCCCAAAACTTGCAAAACGCAGAACATTTACCCCACCACTTGCAGGGCTTTATGGGTATTAAGAGAACCACATGCAAATAATTTTCCCATAGAAATGTTTCTACAGCAGCTCCTGTGAACAGGAGCTGTCACATCTGTACAGATATACAGCACTTTGCGGGGAAAACTGCTACAACTTACTGCTACACTCTGCCAAAAAAAAAGCCTGCTACACACAGGCCAACAGGGTTGTCTAACCAAGTGACATTCCAGTCACCGCTCCTGCAGGCTGTCAAACCTCCAGGTAAAAAAGGCAAAAAAAGTCTATTAATCAGCTATCACAAACAAAGGTACCCCTAGAACATTAAAACAAGCCAGGAAAGACTGAAATGCAGACATTTAAGATTCCAGTCCTTAATTCCACAACTGCATCTGTATGTGACAGCCCTGTGCTGCAGCTCACAGCTCACAGGCACTGCTGGACACAAGGAAAGCTTATCAACACAGGGAGGTGCAACTGCTCCAACCACACTCATTCCTGATGGGCTCCAACAAACCACCATGAGCATGGTTACTCCTGCTAGGAAAGTTACACTTAAAGTAGGATAAAACACTGATCATCGACTAATCAGGAACTAAGACTGAATGTAAAATTTCATGATTCTGTTGATTCTTAACGTATCCTAGCAACAGACCCGAGGTACTTGCTCAAAGGACCTCATGTGACAATAGGATCCAAGTGTGCTTAGGAAAAGTACATACTAGCTACCCTACCCAAGTAGAACATACACCTGCAACAGCCAAAAGACCATCATAAATCTTGTGAAAGACAGAAGAATAGGTTTCAGGAGGCAAGAAAGATATACCTGAGCGGTCAAGTGGAGATAAGTGCGGGTCCAGCCAAGAAAAACCGACGAGTTTGCCAAAAGAACAAGAAGTAATAAAGACAATGCGAGGAATACTACTTACTTCATCTGAGGAAGACTACTTACTTCATCAGGACGACCACCAGAGGGGGGCTACGCAGGTGCAATAGAGACTGATGTCGCAATAAGGCGATGAAGTAACCTACCTATACATATGTATTAGATAATGAAGTAACCTGTTGAATATACAATAGATTGCGAAACTTTTAGAGAATAAAAAGCGGACGCGATGTGACGGTCTTTGGAACCAGATCTGGGTGCGTACCCCTGGTTCCCGGGGCCTCGAAATAAAGCACCACATATAACCTCCTAGTGTGGTTATGTGTTTGTCATTCTGCTAACAGTTTTTGGCGACCCAGGTGGGACCTCGCGGGCATTGCTGAGGCGGCTCGCGCATCGATCCTGCTCCAGCTGGCACCGAGTGATTCTCGGGGAGCCATCGACCGCGACCGACCTCCGCTGCTCCCGACGGACCAGGGATATTGGTAAGACACGGTGCTTTATCTGGAATGGTACCATTTGGGGTCTGGTAAAGCCTGCCTGTCAGACGCGGCGAAAGCTGCGCTTGGTTGGGCTCAGGGGTCTGGTAAAGCCTGCCTGTCAGACGCGGCGAAAGCTGCGCTTGGTTGGGCTCAGGGGTCTGGTAAAGCCTGCCTGTCAGACGCGGCAAAAGCTGCGCTTGGTTGGGCTCAGGGGTCTGGTAAAGCCTGCCTGTCAGACGCGGCGAAAGCTGCGCTTGGTTGGGCTCAGGAGCTCCGACGGGAAGCCTAGGCGCCGTCCATAAGACAGTGGCGAAAGCTCTGCAGGTTCGGCATCAGTGGTCTGGTCTGGTAATTCCGGAATTCTGGTATTTCTGGTATTTTGTAGTTTTGTTCTGCTCTCAGTAGTTTATACTTTCCTGTCTAGTTAATCCATTTTAAGCTGTTTGTGGTAAAAAGAAAAAAAAAAAAAAGAGAAAAAGGAAGAAAAAAACTAACAAAAAAAAAAAACCCAAAAAAACTCAACCACAATGTCAATACCTAAGTCATCTCCATTAGGATGTATTTTGAGTCACTGGAAGGAGGGAGGATTTGGGCAGGATATGCAAAAAGGAAAGTTGATTGAATATTGTAATGTCTGGTGGACACAATATGAATTAGAAGACCAGGTTCATTGGCTAGAAAATGGGACTCTAGATTATAATACGATTTTTCAGTTAATGTTGTTTTGTAGACGAGAGGGAAAATGGGATGAAGTACCATATGTAGAACTGTTTTTTTATTTTAAGGCGGAATGATGAATGGAAAAGAGCATGCGGACTAATGGTTGTCAGTGTAAAATCAAATGGGCAACGTAATGGTTGTGTGGCTGAAAAAAGTGCATAAAATGTTTAGCAGTAGAAAATGCTTCACGACATCAGCAAGATGATGATTTTGATTTATTGATAACCCCCTCAGCCCCAGACCCCAGAAAGGGGGGATCGGGTAATGAGGGGAGGGACAGAAAGGGGGGGGATAGAAAATGCGAATATGAGGAGGAACAGGTTTATTCAGGTACTCCGATCTCTCATCGAACGCAGCAAAGAGAAATCCAGGGGAGGGAGGCTGGACGTCAGCCATCTAAGGCATTACTAGCACCACTGCATCAGGGGGTCGGAGCGGAGGGTCCGGTATATGTTAAAGTGCCTTTTACGCCAGGAGATTTGATGCTTTGGAAACAGTCTGCTGGAGTTTATCGAGAAAACCCAGACAAGGTAGCAAGGGTAATAAAAATGATTCTAAAGACTCAGAATCCTGATTGGGATGATATTCAGGTGTTATTGGACACTTTGATGGATTCTACAGAAAAGGAGATGGTTCTGGGAAATTATGGAAACCAAAGCTGACTAGATTTAGAAAGCAGTGAACCCCTAGTGAAAATAAAATTAGGAGGGGAAGAGGTGCAATTTTTGGTGGATACTGGTGCAACATATTCAGTTTTAAATGATTTGTATGGAAAATAGGAAACAAAACTACTACAATAGTGGGGGCCACAGGGAAAGAGGAAATACGGCCATTCATGCGACCCTTAGAGTTACGATTTGGGGGAAAGGAATTAACACATGAATTCTTATATGTACCCGACTGCCCGGTTCCTCTTCTGGGACGGGACTTGTTATCTAAACTAAATGCAAAAATCAGCTTTGAAAATGGAGAATTGATTATGCAAGTCCCAGAATCGAACGTAGGAAAGATTTCAGTAGTAAAGGAAAATCCCAAACCTCAGATACCCAAGAAGGTAAAAGAGGCAGTAATCCCTACAGTTTGGGAAACAAGTATACCAGGAAAATCAAAAACTGCTCAACCGGTAATAGTGGAGTTAAAAGAGGGAGCAAGGCCAGTACAAATAAAACAGTATCCCATAAAATGGAAGCCCGATACGGAATAGTAGAAATCATTGAAAAATTTTTAAAATTTGGAATATTGGAGGAATGTAAGTCAGAATATAATACTCCAATCTTTCCAGTAAAGAAACCAAATGGGGAGTATAGGTTAGTACAAGATTTGAGGGCCATCAACAATATTACGAAAGATATACATCCAGTCGTAGCTAACCCATATACATTGTTGACATCTGTGAAAGAAAAATATAAATGGTTTACAGTAATTGATTTAAAAGATGCCTTCTTCTGCATTCCCCTTGACAAAGATAGTAGGAAACTTTTTGCTTTTGAGTGGGAAAACCCATATAATGGACGAAAAACGCAACTCACGTGGACGAGGCTCCCACAAGGATTCAGGAATAGCCCAACTCTTTTTGGAAACCAACTGGCGAAAAATTGGAGATCTGGACTACGCAAGGAAAAATTCAGGTACCAAGAACACAGTATCTTTTGTTACAATATGTAGATGACATATTCCTTGCAACAGAACAAGAATCATTATGCACACAAGTGACTATTGAGATTTTAAACCAACTGGGCCTAAATGGATACAAGGTTTCAAGAGAAAAAGCTCAAATTGCATGCACAACTGTATTGTATCTTGGATGTGAGATAACACAGGGACAACGAAGGTTAGGAACGGATCGTGTTAGAGCAATTTGTGCGATTCCAGAACCCCGGAACTTGCATGAACTGAGGACATTCTTGGGAATGGCAGGGTGGTGTAGGCTGTGGATAATGGACTATGGACTTATAGCAAAACCTCTGTATGAGGCACAAAAATTGCCTAATCTCATTTGGGAGGGACCTCAAAAGGAGGCCTTTAAGAAACTAAAAGAGGCCTTGACTAAGGCACCAGCATTGGACTTACCGGATTTAACAAAGACTTTCCAGTTGTTCGTTCACGAAAGACAACGATTAGCACTGGGTGTCTTAACACAGAAATTAGGAAGCTGGAAACGACCACTGGGATACTTCTCTAAACAGTTGGACCCCGTTAGTGCAGGTTGGCCATCCTGCCTGAGAGCCGTAGCAGCAACTGTAATTCTGATACAAGAAGCCAGAAAATTGACTCTAGGAAAAAACATTGAAGTTTATATACCTTACATGGTGTTAACAGTCTTAGAACAAAAAGGGGGGCATTGGCTTTCCCCTAGCCGAATGATGAAGTTCCAAGCCATACTCACTGAACAGGATAATGTAAGTTTGAAAACAACTAACCTGTTAAACCCAGCAGCCTTTTTAGGTGCAGCAACAGAAGATGGTCCTTTGGAACATGATTGCATAGAAGTCATAGAACACACATATGCAACGAGACTGGACTTGAAAGATACTCCAATCGAACAGCCTGATCAAGAGCTCTTCACAGACGGGAGTAGCTTCGTGGAGAATGGGACGCGGTATGCAGGATATGCCGTGACCACACAGAGCATGGTAATAGAAGCACACGCCCTACCGGTGGGGACCTCAGCACAACGGGCAGAAATAATAGCCCTCACAAAGGCATTAGAATTAAGCAAAGATAAACGAGTAAACATATGAACAGATTCAAAATATGCCTTTGGAGTAGTTCATGTACACGGAACTTTATGGAAAGAACGAGGATTATTATCCTCGCAGGGAACCAATATAAAATACCAAAAAGAAATTTTAAACTTGATATCTGCTGTGCAATTACCAGAGCAGGCAGCGATCATGCATTGCAAGGCACATCAAGGAGGAGACTCTAAGGTGGCCGAAGGAAACACATTAGCAGATCGAACGGCTCGGTGGATAGCACGACAGGTACAGACGATGATGGCCTTGATACCTACCAAGGTAAGCCTTTTACATGATTACCTGACACAGAAACCGAAATACTCGGAAGAGGACAAGAAATTGGCCAATTTAATGAAGGCAAACCTAAATTCTGAAGGATGGTACGTAACTACAACTGGACAAATAATTGTACCTCCTGTCATTATGCGGGCAATTCTACAGGCAGAACATCAAAAGTGCCATTGGAGAGCAGAAGCATTAGTGACTTATCTGAAACGAAGCATAATTTCAGCACAGATGTTAACAATGGCAAAATCTGTAAATTCAAAATGTGAACTTTGCTTGAGGAATAATCCTGTGGTTAGGAGGAGAGTAGAAATGGGACACATCAGAGTAGGCATGGAACCAGGAGATTATTGGCAAATAGACTTTGTAGAATTACCTAAAGCTCAAGGGTACAAATATTTGTTAGTTGGGGTCGACACTTTTTCTGGATGGCCAGAAGCCTTTCCCTGTCGCACCAATCAAGCCAAAGAAACAGTGAAATGGTTGTTGAGGGAAATTATCCCTAGGTTTGGGGTTCCCTTAGGTCTATCGTCTGATAGGGGACCACACTTTGTAGCCACAATTGTACAAGAAGTAAGTAAGGCATTGGGAATTTCCTGGAGTCTCCATACCCCATGGAGACCACAATCTAGTGGACAAGTAGAAAAGATGAATCAGACGATAAAAAGACAGGTCAGTAAAATATGCCAAGAAGCTAAAATTCAATGGCCCCAGGCATTACCAATAGCCCTTCTAAGAATAAGGATAAAGCCTAGGAGTGGGATGGGACTGAGTCCTTATGAAATCCTCTTTGGGAAACCATATGAGTTGCCACAACCAAACCCAAACATGCATATTAAAGGACACCAAGATGTGTACAACTATATGTTATCTCTTGATAGAACTTTGACACAGCTACGAAGGGCCTTGATCTGGAACCGTCCAGTGTCATTAGAGAATTCAGTACACGAAATTAAACCGGAAGACTAGGTCTACGTCCGCGACTGGAGTGAAGAGCCACTGAAACAACGGTGGAATGGACCGTACCGGGTGCTGCTAACAACTTTCACTGCGATAAAGGTAAAAGGAATAGACTCTTGGATCCACTACACACGAGTAAAGAAGGCACCCAAGAACTGGAGAGTCGAAGTAGTCGGACCAACGAGGCTGAAGCTGAAAAGCAAGTAAAATGTCGTACTTCGAGTACGGGACTTTGATTATAGTTTGGTCCTTGATACCTATAATAAGTGTCACATCTCTAGAAATTTCATGTAAGAGAGAAACAAGCAAGTATACCATTGGACAAAATGCCATTCTGTCTTGCAAGTTTCAAAGTCATGTCCCAATGAAAAAGAAATTAATTCAGATTTTTTTTGGGAAAAGGTGTCTAGAACTTGTGGAGCACCTGAAACAATCTATAATAGCAAAGATTTGAGGTTAGATGGTTACAAACAAGAGCTATGAGGGACATGGAAACTTAAAGGGAAAGTATCGAACAAGTTTTATCCGCGAAATCCCATACGAGGTGAAACAAAACTGGAGCTGACAAATTTAACTTTGACTGACCAAGGAAAATATAGGTGTTTTGTGGGAGCAGGAAGTAATGTAGACTATGGAAAAAGAACACTGATAATAAATCCCCTTCAAGACCATGGAATAAAAGCAGGGCATACACATTATCCGGCTCCTCTGGGTAGTGAGGCACTTATTTACTGCCTCCTAGAGGACCCCCAGCCTGAGGAATTTGGATGGATAAAGGAAGAAAAAGCAGTTCTAAGTGATAAAAGACACTCAATAGAATTGAGACTGGGAGGAATGTTAGTCCAGATTATTAAAGGGATAAAAAGATCCGACTTGGGAACTTACAGATGCCAGTATCAAAATGCTACTACCTTTGGATATAGCGAAATCAATATTACTGAAGCCAGAGTGAAACGAGCCATAGAACTGACCCAGGCACCCCAGGAGATTTATGTTCAAAAGAAAGATACTGAAAAAATTTGATGATTGGGTTAATCAAGGATTTTGCTAGAATGCAAAATACAAGTAAGATTACAGCATGCTTGCCTTTACCAAAAATGGGTGGAGAACCGATAAACTGGGGAATATTGACTTTCCCACTCCCAGAGGTAAAAGAAAATAAAACCGAATGTAAACAAATAATAAAACCCATACAGGAAAAACAGAAAATAAGTATAAGAAGGGAGTGGAGAACTGCAGGAAGTCGAAGCGATTGTGAAAAATTACCAAATTATAAGTTCACACGTATCGGACGATTTAAAGATGTAGGATGGTGTTCATATGATGAAATAAAGGAAATAGTGAGGGAAAGAAATACAATGGAATGAGTGTGCCAGAAAAGAAATGATACAGAACAAAATTGGGACACAGTTTGGTCAACAAGTATTTTACAAAAATTCCAATACGGAAGAGAAACATCTTAATATTTTAAATGGACAGGAAAACAAAGTAGTGACAAATTACCAGTAAATGGCCGGATCAGTAGAGATCCTATTGATAGCGTTCCATGGTAGAATTATTCTAAAATTTTAGATTGTGACCTAGACCCTGAAGAGATCACCATACCTCCAGTTAAAATGGCTCTAATAGTAGGGTGTGCCTGTCGGGGATTTAAGGTCGGGGGGAAAGGTAATACAAGTACCAGTTAATAGAATAGACTGTAAATATTCGACAGTACGCAGTATGGGTAATTTTGTTTGGGCATCTAATGATGGAACTTGGACTACACATTTATCAATGGAGGGTCCAGTTAAAGAAATAACTCTGGGGTTGCCTACCCTGTGCCCAATTTAGAAGCGATTCCCCTTCAGAGGTAAATTGGAAACTTTACAAATTCGTGCTAAAAGAGACATAGAAAATGATATTAAAGACATAGATGACACTTGGCAGAAGCCTGAGACAGGAGTTAAAGTGAGATGGGCATTAAAATCCCTTTTTGCCCAAATAGCGACGTATCGTAATAGAGAAATGATTTACAAACTAATTGGACAAACTGAAAGATTGGCAAAAATAACAAAGAAGGGATTTCGAGATTTAAACTTGCAACTACAGGCGACAACGAAAATGACTTTGCAGAACAGAATGGCATTAGACATGCTCTTGTTAAAAGAACATGGTGTCTGTGGATATCTCAAAGATCGAACTGATCACTGCTGTGTGCATATACCTAATGTCACAGCCGATGTGGAATATGATATCTCGCAATTGGGAAAAATAGAAAGAGAAGCTGAAAAAGAGAAAGAAAAAATTGGTCAAAATTGGGTTGGGGCATTATTTGATAGATTAAGCATCCATCTTACTGGCTGAATACACTCTCTCATTCAAACGTTATTCACACTTTTGCTTATATTCCTTACAATCTATCTAGTGTATTTGTGTATCCGGAGAGAAATTACTCGCAAACAAAACTGGACACACAAAATTATTGGAGCAGTGACACGAGAATATCCACAGCACCCAATACCCCCATCAACTTACCAAGAAACAGTTACATGAAATGAAAATACTTGCTAAGGTGAAGTATTTTCAAAGGGGGGAAATGCTAGGAAAGTTACACTTAAAGTAGGATAAAACACTGATCATCGACTAATCAGGAACTAAGACTGAATGTAAAATTTCATGATTCTGTTGATTCTTAACGTATCCTAGCAACAGACCCGAGGTACTTGCTCAAAGGACCTCATGTGACAATAGGATCCAAGTGTGCTTAGGAAAAGTACATACTAGCTACCCTACCCAAGTAGAACATACACCTGCAACAGCCAAAAGACCATAAATCTTGTGAAAGACAGAAGAATAGGTTTCAGGAGGCAAGAAAGATATACCTGAGCGGTCAAGTGGAGATAAGTGCGGGTCCAGCCAAGAAAAACCGACGAGTTTGCCAAAAGAACAAGAAGTAATAAAGACAATGCGAGGAAGACTACTTACTTCATCTGAGGAAGACTACTTACTTCATCAGGACGACCACCAGAGGGGGGCTACGCAGGCGCAATAGAGACTGATGTCGCAATAAGGCGATGAAGTAACCTACCTATACATATGTATTAGATAATGAAGTAACCTGTTGAATATACAATAGATTGCGAAACTTTTAGAGAATAAAAAGCGGACGCGATGTGACGGTCTTTGGAACCAGATCTGGGTGCGTACCCCTGGTTCCCGGGGCCTCGAAATAAAGCACCACATATAACCTCCTAGTGTGGTTATGTGTTTGTCATTCTGCTAACACTCCCACCACAGGACAGTTACACACAGGTCTGTCAGGAAGCTGATCCACTCAGAGAGAAGCACTTTACTTGTGACCTAGCAAAAAATCACGGAACAGCAGAGGCACATAGGAACCTTATAGGTATCAGGAGATCCCACTGCTGGCCAGCTCCAGTTATGGAACTTCAGGGCTGCAGACAGAAGCAGGCTTTTCCCAAAGATGATAACAGCTTTCACAAGGACCTGACTTCAACATTATTTTTTTCCTAACTCTAGTCTGTAAGAAGCCTGCGTAGTTTTGGTTGTCTGTTCAAGCCAGAAAGAGCACTGGTCACAGGGATGTACACTACTAAGATTTCCCTTAGGACGTGGCAAAAATCCACTCTGCCAAGCAATTTCTGCAGTACAGGTCACTTTTATATGTTGTGATAACAAACCAAAAAGCAGCTTCTATTCTGCTCAGAAAAAAAATGGACCCATAAGTTTTAATAAACTATTCTCCAGCCTGGTAATGAACCTAGTATGGGGCCACCTTCAGAGGACTGGAAGCAGCCCGGTACTGGCTGGAGTGGCTGCAGGCAGGCAGACATCATCCCAGTGGCTCCAAGCACCTGGGGAACCCCAGACTCATCGGCACAAACCAGTTGCGGAATGGGGCAGGGCCCAGGGCCTGAGAGTGGGGGAAGCAGGGAAAGCAGCAGCAGCACAGCCCGTACAGAGAGCTCTGCCCCTCGGGATCATAACATCATAGAATGGCCTGCTTTGGAACAGACTTTAAATACCATCCAGTTCCAACTCCCCTGCCATGGGGGGGGACGCCTTCCACCAGACCAGGCTGCTCAAGGCCCTGTCCAACGTGGCCTTGAACGCTTCCAGGGATGGGGCATCCACAGCTTCCCTGGGCAACCTGTGCCAGTGCCTCACCATCCTCATTGGGAAGAAATTTCTCCTTATGTCTAGCCTAAATCTGCCTCTCTCCAGTTTATATCCACTGCAGCTAGTCCTGTCACCACAAACTGTTGTGAACAGTCCCACTCCAGCTTTCTTGTAGCTCCTTTCAGGTACCGTAAGGTCGCTAGAAGGTCTTTTCAGAGCCTTCTCCCAGGCTGAACAACAACAACTCTCTCAGCCTGTCCTCATAGCAGAGGTGCTCCAGCCCTCTGATCATCTTTGTAGCCCTCTTCTGGACCCGTTCCAACAGCTCCATAGTCTTCTTATGTTGAGGATTCTAGAACTGGACACAATACTCCAGGTGGGGTCTCACGAGAGAGGAATAGAGGGGCAGAATCACTTCACTCGCCCTGCTGGCCACGCTTCTTTTGATGCGGCCCAGGACACGGTTGGCCTTCTGGGCTGTGAGTGCACATTGCTGGCTTATGTCGAGCTTCTCATCAACCAGCACCCCCAAGTCCTTCTCTGCACGGCTGCTCTCAATCACGTCGTCCTCCATCCTGTATTGAAACTGGAGATAGCCCTGACCCGGTGTAGGACCTTGGCCTTGTTGAACCTGATGAGGTTTCCCCAGGCCTATTTCTCCAGCCTGTCCAGGTCCCTCTGGATTACATTCCGTTCTTCCATGAGGAGCATGGATAAATCCGTTTTAAACTACTCCTATATGAATATATTTTCGTACCTTGAGAAAACACGCTTTTTTAAAAGCAACGTTATTTATGATGAAGGACTGTTTTCTTTACACAAAATCAAAGATCATGTATCTGTAGTGCCACTTTAATTCTTTCTCTCTATCTCCAGGATATAAACAGGTCTGAGATCCAGAAGAAAAACTGCACCTGGCTCACGGTAACACATGAAATGTGTAACAAAGACGATGTGGTAAGAGGACATTATGGTACAACTTCTGTATTTATGTAATGCAGGATTCCTAATGTCATGATAAAAATGGCATGTAAATGGAAAGAAATGTTCAGGTGTTTTTATGACTGTTACTGAGATGAATCAGCACTCTAATTTAAAAATAAACTGTCCTCTAGTTGCTCTACTTAACAGATTCTCAAGAGCTGTTTTTAGGAGAATGCTTTTAAGCTTAAGACCAAGTTCCCTGCGTAGTTGTAAATGCAGCCAATATGAAATGTGACTGATTTTGTATGGTCAGAAGTCACATAATCCCCACGTCTCAATAGCTTCTCAAGAAGTCAGGAATAGGTGTTGCTTCTGTCACAGAACACTGACTTTCAGAAAATGATTTATGAAAATCTCGGATGAAGTGAGCCTTGGTTTTGCAAAGCCGTGGCTCTGTTCAAAATGAAAGCTGTCCTGTCCAGAAGTGAAATAAGCTCAGTTTCTGTCGAATGCTTGCTGGTCTTTGGGCAGTGATATAAGAGTCATTAGCAGGTGCCACAGGGTGAAATACAAAAAATGTATTCCTCACTGACACCACAGTGACAATTGCTGTATCAAACCACGCATTTCACTGGTGGAAGTTCTGTATCAGGCAGCATTGAGATGATGCTTTCTGGAAAAGCAGCGCTCCAGAGAAAATAGGAATTACTAACTGAGCTGTTCAGAAAGACCGGCTTCCAACTTAAAATAAGAACATTTACAGAGGAGATTCTACACAAACACATTTAAGTAGTTTTCAATTTTTGAAGGAAAGTGGAGAGTGCTACTTCAGCAGTTTTCTTTTATGCCATCATGTCTTAAAAAAAGCATATGAATCTGATTATTTTATTGAATATTTTCATTTTGCAAGAAAGATGAGAAGGGCTGGACAAGACAGCAAAGGAAAGGGTAACAGCTGACATCTTTCCAGTTAACGCAGCACATTTCTTAGTGCTGTAAATTGAGCAAGTGAAGGCAAACGGTGGGGGATGGTGCTTCTGGTTAAATAACCATGAAATGAAATAAGTCATATAACTGCCTCAGAGCAACTTTTCTGAATGGAAAAATGTAGTATCAGCCCTTAGAGCCGCTCTGCAAAAAAGATAGCATAGAAAAGTAGGAAAATTGTACTGATAAGCCCTGTGGAATATCATACAGCTTTCTCCACGCTTGCAAATCCAGGAAAAATTGCCATTAGTGTCTCAGTCTTCTGGCACAGCTCAGGGGGTCTGAAGGTGATGTCTTGCATTTTACAGTTATGAAGTTACTTCCCTTTTTTTGTTTTCCCTTGTCTTGTGTATTTATGCATCTAATTTCAACTTTGACTTTTTTACCTTTGTAGGTGTTATTCTTTAAACTAGGATTCAAACGTGATCAAGTCTGTTAGGCCACAAATTTAATCTGCTGAACCTGAGAAGAGTTTCTAAAGTTGAGGAATGTGCTTCAGAAGTAAATGTCTTTTATTTTAAAGAACAGCTTTAAGTAACTGAATAGTTGTGCTCGGGTTTCACATGGTTGCAGCAACACAGCCCTCAGTCTGTGCTGTCTGACTGAATCTATTTGTTTGCATGTAGGAAGACACAAACAGAGAAGCGTACATCTTTAATGTCTCTCTTGCTATGAATTGCTATCAAACCTCAAGCTTAGCAAACTGAATCATGGAAATCCATGAGATTTCTGTGTATTACAAGCAATGAAAAATTAAAAGCAGCTGAACGTGATTCCTTGGAGTTCATGGGCTGCATTTTAATGCTTGTTTCACACATGGACTAGGTACTTTTTTTCTTTCTTTTTGTTTTTGTTTTTTCTTTCTTTTGTAGCCCATCTCCAGTGTTAATATAAATATTTTAGTGTTTTTTCCAGATGGCAGCACTTGAGAAAGCTACTGGTGATGTTGTGCTCAAGTTTGAACCATTTGTTCTTCACGTGCAGTGTCAAGAGATGCAGGATGCACAGCTTCTGGTAAAATTACATTGAGTAACAGTATCACAATATTGTTCTCTTATATTCCGTGCTGCAAAGGTCAAAGTGTTGGCTCCTGAGCAAGCTCTAGCACTTTAGAATAGTCCCAGATGTGCTATATGTTTAATAACCAAGGTATTAAAAGTAAGCTAATGAAGAAAACACAGCTTTAAAGTGAGTAGAGATTTTGCTTTCCATTTTAAAATCAAAATTACTCAACTGCAGCTTGGTTTGCAAGCTGAAGCAGATTGCCTGCTAAAAAGCTTTTCCAGCGATCTCAGGTTGCTTTCATGGGCTGAAAGTGACGGTGTTTGTAGACAGCATTTTGCTGCCAGCCAGGCCATTTGGCTCCTGTGTTGCAGCTCATTGAATAGTACCTTTGCCTTCTGCTTTTCTAGCCTGACTCCAGAGAGTAATGCATGATGCGTTTGTTCCTTCATTGATCTAGAAGAGAGCTGATTAGCTGCTTTTATAGCATTGCTGCCCTTCTAGCTGTACAAGAGTAGCATGACTGAGTGCATGGCTACCAGATAATGCAGTGCCGTGCCCAGAGAGATGGTCATGTCCCATCTGCAGTGACGGGTTTAGATTGGACAGTCAGGATTGACTGGAGCTCTCTTAAAACTGCCCACTATTTGTGACACTACATGGGTTTGATCTTAAAAACATTTTAATGTATCTATTTTCCTGTATTAATCTGGGGAGATGGTTTGGAATAAGTTTTTTGCAAAACTGAGACTGAGCTGCATTGCAACCTACTGGGAATTATTCCTTGCTGTGAAAGTGTGTGAGACTTGTTTAAGGTATCTTTTTTTTTCCTCAGCATTCAGTGGCTGTTGATTCTGGGTTCAGGAACTCTGGTATTACAGTTGGCAGAGGAGGAAAAATTATGATGGTAAGGACTTTTCTACTGACCTGTAAGGAATATAACAGAATCCCATCATTACTTGTAGCCTCAGTTTTTTTACAAGCCAAGATCTGTGCTGTAACGTGATTGACTGCTTTCACAGGCCATGCTGTAGCACTGCAAATTCTTTCTGCCTCATTTGACAGCAAACTAACCAATTGTGTGGAAGAGTGGTTTTTTTCCTTTAGTAAATTCCCCATAATATTCAAACAACCTTAATAAAATAAAAAACTTTATTCTAGAGAAGTCTTTCTCTGTGTGTTTTTAGGCTGTCCGGAGCACTCATTGCTTAGAAGTTCCATTGAGCCACAAGGGGAAATTGATGGTCTCTGAAGAATATATTGAATTGTTGGATTCCACTAGCCCTGTTCATTACATCTAAATCTGAAAGTGAAAAATGCACAGGAGAGATTGTTTAAATAAAAAAAACAAACCAAAACACAAACTAGACAGCTCTTACAAAGTCTAAAATACAATTTCAATTAATTGTTTGAGCTCCAAAGGCTATAAAGTATTTAAGGAAAAACCTGTAAGCGACATGAGTTTGCAGACTTTGTTATTAAGTGTGGTTTGAGTTTCTTTTCTCATGTTAACAGCATTTGTTATTCTAACACAGTGGCCATCTCAGCAGAATTCAGGTGGCAATACATGCTTTAAACCACTAAATGCTTTGTATAGTTTGCAAAACTGAGGATTTTTGAGGGTGGTGGAGAGTTACACACAGTACAATTGTGTCCAGCTGAGGAAGAGAACAGGCAGAAGTGCCAGAGTGCGAGGGACACAGATACTGGTGAGGCACCTATGTATACGTAACCAGAGGAGTTTCTTTTTATATGTCCACTGGGAATCTCTGTAGTGGTTAAAGTTAGCAGTGACTGCTCATAGCAGCAGTCCATCTGATTGCTAATGCTGTCAGTCATTAGACATTTAACCTGATACCGTTTCTAGTTTCTGTAAGGTTAACAGGGTCTTCATGGCACTTGAGTGCCTCCACCACTTGATTGCTAACATCCAGGCATTACAGAGTGGAGTAGCAGGACACGCACAAGGACACGCCCTGGTATTTCTGATTATCCTTCCAGTGTTGGCTAGAACATCTCAATGTCAGTAACAATTTTCTTCTCTTGGCACATTTTGGTGATATTACAAAAGCATTTGTTTGTTCAGTTTTGCAGATTCTGAGCAAACCTACAAAAGTAATACTGACATAATTTGTTTCTTTCTAGATTCTACAGAAGCTTAGAGTCAGCTTTGCAAACTGCCGCTGGTGCAAATGACTTGCATTCTGAGGGGATGGAGAGGAGTCACTCTGTGTATGTTCGTAGAAGGAAGAGGAAGACAGTTCACAGACAAAGTGTATGCCCCTCTCCCAAGGATCAGCATGAAGAGCTAGAGCCTGAGGATGATATAGAAAACAGTCTTGATATTTTTGCTGATATCATGATCTAGACTAAAGCAAACTGAATAACAATTGTAATGCTCTTTGTAAGAGACAGAAATACTGCTCTGTTCTAAGCAGTAACACTCCTATGGATGTTTACCAGGAAAAAGGTAATTAAACAGGATTGTGCACAGGTTCAATGCCAGAGAACAAAACCTTAGAAGGTTTTGGGTGTTGTTTTTTTTAAAAGCACTGTCTTTTACTCTGTCTGCTAGTCATCACAGAAATAACTGTTTTGGTACAGCCTTTGGCTATGTCCTCAGTGGTGGTGTTTTGTGTCCATATGCTGAGTTTAGGCCTTCTGATTTTCACAGACCAGAGAAACTCTAAAAGCCTAGTTGTTATCCCTGAAGGTTTTTAATCCCTGTAGGAGCTTTGCCAGCAGTACAGATGCCCGTCTCAGAACAGGACAAAGCTACGTGTCAGCCAGCTGAAGGACAGTTGCTGGTGTGGAGATAAGAAGTTGGGTCCTGCTCTGTGCCAGCTTCAGCCACTGTGTCCTGGATCCTTTCTGGCCGTTGCACTGGGCAGCAGTGTTGATGTTGTTTTCCTGCACTTTGCTGTGTTTCAGGCTCTAGCCCCCTGTGTGTTGCCATGTTCTGCTTCCCTTGGCCAGTGGCCGTTAAGTGTTATTTTCCTTTGAGTCTTGTAGCCAGCTCCATACATTGATTTTGCTCCCTTACATCTCATTCCATGTGGCTGGTGCCCAGCCTCCGTTCTAGCTGTCGGGCATAAGGTCATCCGAAGTGTACCCTAACAGGCTTTCTTCCCAGGCTGTGAAGCATCGGCACTCAACAACTGTTAAACACAAACCAGCACAATAATGTGCACATTCCTGTATTGCACCCCTGGAAAATTCACTCCTTACTCCAGGTGTATTTTGCAGAGCAATGGTGAATTTGTGAACATTTGCAGCAATGGATCCTGAGCCTGCCCTGCTTTTTATGCCCCTAGTAATACACTAACACTGCAAAACAAGGCCCTGACTGAAGGAAAATGGTTTATTTGGTGCGGTAGCTCCAAGTTCACAGAGCAGGGAGTTGTCTGTTGGGAAATGGTTAAGTGAACAAGGACATGTTCCCTTGAAGGAGCTGTATAAACCATCTCCCTGATGAGCTGGGAGCAGCTGGCTGTACAAGCTATTCTTTTTGATAACATTAAGCCTGACTCTAAGATAAGTCAGCACGTAGCCTAGAACATTGTAACCAAAACAGGACTTTTTGTCCTTGAACATAGAAACTATAGCAGGATGTTAGAAGCAAAATAGCATGTAGTAGTTAATGAATATTAACATAGGGGGCAATATGAATATGGCCAATGAACATGTATTTGCATGCTGTTACTAACCAATGAAATTATAATACGATGATGTAATCAAGTAGAAGAAAAGTATATAACCTGACTTGTTTTGAATAAAGACAACCTTGCTTTATCAATCATATTGATTTGACTGCTTGAGTCCCTCCCGCCGTGGCAAGTGGCGCCCGAACAGGGACCCGAAGACCTGACTGGACCGGGACCTGATATGGTCACCATCCTGACCGGCAGGAGCTCGGAAAAGCACCGGTAGCAGCGACCAGGGGGCAAAAGATCGACGCTGGCTGGAACAGGTGCCTGAAGAGACCTTATAGAAGGGGTTCGCCGTCCGACGAGGGCCAATGCAAACGTAAGGCTGCACCATTTATGTGATATAGGGAAAGTTACCGGTAACAATGGAAAAGCAAGTGGCCCTAGGTTTACTTCAATGCTTTTTAGAAAAGCGAAAGGTACAGGATATAAATCTTAAAAAGGAATTACCAGGGCTGACAATCCCTTTGATCCGGGTCCGACAGACACCGACAAGGAGCCCAATCCACCCCCTCACTGTCCTTCAGACCAACAGGCGCGAGCCAGGAGGGAGGCACAGCAGCAGGGAGAAGTTGAAATATTGCAAGCTTTGATCTGTGTGCGGCACGGCAGTCTGCGCTGGGGACTAATTAGTGACGAAGCGATGCGGGGGATGTGGGCCATTCACAGGGGAGGTTTGGGATGCAGGGGGTGCGGGACGGCAGCGGGTGCAGGGGTGGCTGCGGTGCAAAGCGTGGGGGCAGGTTCATTCCGGCACTCCAAAACTGGGAAGAAGGGAAAAAGAAAATGAAAAAGTTTAGTTTGGGATTTTGTTTTACTGCCTTTTTCTACCTCTAATGGAATTCGTAGACCTAAAATGATTTGGCAGAACATTTTTCACCCAGCTCTAATCTTGATATTTTAAGCTGCTTTTGACATGGAAACTACTGAACAAACAGCTCTGAATTGCTACATCCATAGCTGTGAGGATTGGCATCGTTGCCACACAGAGGTATTATTGCCTGTGCCTGTCATTTCAGATTTGGCTTTCTATCTTTTAAAATGCATTTTTCCAATTAATTTGTGAGTTACTTTAGTTTTCTGTGTGTTCATAATAGTAGTAATAATTCCAACAATTATTATAAAAATAGCATACGGAACTGGTAGTTACAATCAGCTATAGGAAAAATCTGAGGCATACCTGACATTAAGCTCACTGAAAAGAATGTGTCTATATGACAACCAAAGCAAAAAAGGTGGCTTTGGTTTCAGCTATTTCAGTAAGAACATATGTTCAATTTCTTGTAATTCTTAATATACCTAATTTTTCTTAAATTTTTGAGCAATTAATGTCATAGTTTTATTTTCATCCTTACTACTTATTTTTTTATTTAATTTTGTAAGACTAGCTTTTTACTTTGGAATTCTTCCAGGCCTCAGACTGTGGGTGGGAGGCTCCAAGGAGGAGACATGAATCTCCTTGGTGACCAGTCCTTTGCTGTCTCTAATTCACTCCAAGCTTCAGGAACGGTGGGGTTTTGTTTTATTTTTGTTTTCTCCCTGGCAAGGCTGCACATCAGGACCCCTTGGTGGTCAGCCTGCCCTTTGCTGTGTCTTGTGCTGCAGTTTCAAGCCCAGGAGCAGTGGTGTGAGTTTGGGAGTGGTGCTTCCAGCTGTGAGGATTGTAGCTTGCTGGGGCGCTCGGTGTGGTGTTTGCCTGTGAGGCAGTGCCATTTGGCTGGTGCCCATCGATCCCGCTGGCTGTGCCGCAGTTTGTGGTAGCTGGACTTGCCATGTCTCTTCCTCGTGTGCAGAGAAGTCAGCCACAGCACAGTCCCTCTGCCCCCCAAGAATCAACACTGTGTTACTCCACTGCTTTTCTCCTGGCAGACTCAATGAGATTTTCAGGGGACCGTGATGAGGATGTCATCACCACTTAGCCCTAAATGCACCTGGATCCTTTAGCTGTTTTAGGATTCGGGCTTGGCAGAGCCCACATGGTCACTGCTGTGCCTGTGTCCAGGAGTCGCTGCCTGGGGAGCAGACCAACAGTCAGGCTACAGGTATGCCAGTCCTGTGGGTCCTGCAAAGCAGCTGGAGGCATTCCTGGCCCTGGCTTTGCTTCCTCTTCTGCTGCAAGATCTCAAAAGTTCTGCAGTCTTTGTTACCTGGTGCTGGGTTTTCCCTGTCCTAAACTCATGGTGTTGTCCTTCCTGTTCTGTGCATAGTTCCAGATGCTGAGCCATACATGGCACTGCTGCATTTCCAGGAACTCCTGCTCCTCTGATATCTTACACATCCTTTGGTCAAACTATATAATAAATTCATCTTAGAGAAATTATTGTTATCATCAGTTAATTTCTTTAGAGAGAGGGAACAAATAATTTTCTCCCGTGCCTTGTCAGCTGGCTTGGCACTGGCTTTCAACAAGGAGCGTTGGGTCCAGGGGCAGTCTGAGCAGGGAAGCACATAGCTCAACAGGAACAGAATTGCACCAAAAGCAAACAAAACAGCATTACAAGTGCAACTTTCTCTGTGTTTCAGTGCTGTTAGTGCTGAGCCAATGTAGGTGTATCTGCAAAAGCTGCTGGAAGTGACGTCTGTGCTAAACCCTGCAAGTGGTGTCCCATCTGTCCTGCTCAGAGCAATGTCTGCTTCCCCTCCATGCTCTCAGCTCCCGGGCTGTGGCACTAATGCTGCAGAAAGCTCAGCTCCTTTGGCTTCTCTTGGACTGAGTCTATGAGGATGAAACTTCTCTCAGAAGAGGGCCCCGCTGCCTCCAGGTCTTGACACTGGCAGGTTTCTCCCTGCCTGTGGCTGCTGGGGTCCAATGCCTGGGAGGCAGACACCTGTCCTTGCAGGGATCCACCTCCCCTTCTGGAGCCAGGCACCTCAGGGAGGCCGAGGTTGTGTGAGTCACTATCCCTGGAGGTATTTAAAAGACGGGTGGATGAGGTGCTCAGGGACATGTTTTAGTGGCTGACAGGACTGGTTGGACTCAATGATCCTGGTGGTCTTCTCCAACCTAGTGATTCTGATTCTGTGATTCTGAGTGCTCTGCCTGCAGTGGTGGACACCTCGCCTGGATGTTTTGGTGCACTTACTTCAAACATTAGTGACCTGGCACAACTGACCATGGGCACCAGGATTTTGGAGACCAGCTCTCCCTCTATCCTTTCCCAAGACAAGGAAGACTGACTGAAAATGTCGTATGAGTTGGTGGAACGAGAAGGTGCACATTCAGCATACAAATCTCAGTAGCAGTTGACACAAAGGTGTTGAAGAAGCATTCCTGGATAGATGGGGGCTGAGCCTAGGGCCCCGTGGTGGAGATGAGCCTGAGGCAGCTGGGCAGCAGGTAAGTGTTGTACTCACCTGGTGCTACGCTGGGAGACAGTGCTGAGCTCTGGACTGCTGGCATAGGACTAAAGGACTGGTGTGACTGCAAAACACAGCACATAAACTGCTTATGCTGCTGAAGACAAGGAGGGACCATGAGTTCAGAACCAAACATTTCAGGAGGGGTAAAGTGAAAAGGTATGGTGGGCTAGCCACTCCAGAAAAAAATGCCTTAGAACTTGGTTTCTGTGAAGTTAACTGTGCATTGCTTTACAGTGTGTTAGTCAGCAGTTTACTGTTCAAAAGCAGAAATTGCAGCTAATTTCTGGAGGAGAAACAAATTCTTGTGTAATACTGGCAAGGTGAAAACCCACTGTAGAGTTGTGCCAGTCTGATCCTGGATTGTACGCCTGGAGTTTCCTCCTTGTGAGGTTGCTAGAGTGAGAGCACGTTGATCCCTGGGGAATGATGACATTTGATTCACTTTAAACAAAAAGAAAAGTTAAGAGTTTTTTCAGGTGTTTTGGTTATCACTAAAGCCCTTTGCTTCTGTAGTGAAGAGTTAGCTTCAGGCTAGCACAGCCAAGATAACTGGCACAAAGGCAGAGCCCTGAGCTCTGGGGAGAAGGGGAGGTCTCAACCTCTGCCTCTCTGGTCTCGTTTTTCCTGTGTGGAGTAGTTACACTTTCCAGAGTCACAGTGCTGTGCCGCTGTCAGGGCTGTTGATTTCCTTGACATCATTTCTCCTTAAGGTTAATAGTATTTCACTTTTTTGTTTAAAACTACTAACAGCATTCTCTGTGTGCACTGGGACTTGGATATCTGAATTATAATGTCAACAGCCTCTGCTGTTTTACTTTTGTGGAATGAGCTGTAGTTACCAGAACCCAAATTACACCCTCTGCTTCTGCTTTTGCTCAGATCTTTCCTGTGCTACCTTTCTTGAAAACTTATCTGCGTGTCCTTTCCTTATTTCCTCTGGGCCCATTCCTGAAGCTACTGTGGATGTAACTGTGTGAACTGGGGATGCTCACACAACTGCTTTGTTTGTTAATTAACATCCAGTGACCTAGGCTGCAGATGGTGAAGGCGAGTGATCATAATCATCAAGCTGTTTTTCTTTCTTTTCAATATGAAGAGTTTGGGGGTAGGAATGGAGGTGCCTTTGCAAAGCAGTGGTAGAACCAGCTGGCATGCTGAGGGCACAGCAAGGTTGTTTGCCTTTTTTAGCTTGGTTTTGGAGACAGGTTTTATATCTCCATATGCCACTTTGATTGAGTTATCTTTATTGTTTGCCTCTTGGTTTTTTTAGTTTCCACCTTACTCTCTAACGGTGGAAAACACACATGCTAGAAATTTTCCATGACAGGAAGTTCAAACTCGGTACAAAGATTCCTTCTTGGGAAATAGCTGAGGAAACAGGTTTTACTGTGTGCCCTGAAGATCAACAGACCTGGATCACCATCAGTCAATGACAGAAGATAATTCCAGAGTCAGGGGGCTGAAAAACTTCATCTTTTTTTCCTAGAATAGTTAAATTCAATGGCAATGGACCATTAGATCGTATGGAAATCCTAGGGTCTCTCAATGCCTGAGCTATATAAGACCCCAGTTAGATGACAACAGAGAGAAGGATGAGGTAAGATGCTAGGAGAACTATGCTGAAGTAAGTCTGCAATTGACAAACTTGCTTGAAGAAACTGTGCTTTCAAGATTGACTTCAGTGACTGATAAACTTAGGTGACACATTTATAAAGATGTGAATGAATACCTGGCACTTTAGACCGCCTGAAATTTCTACCCTGAATTTTTTATTGGCTGCAGCTCTAAAATAGTGGAAGCCATTTATGTAACTCTCTGAACACCCTTGATAGGAGTGGCTATATATCCTATTCCTAAACAACTCTGCATGAAAAATGGTTTTTATTTGACTCTGCAAAGAGGCTGGAGAACTCCACAATGATACGTTGCATACCCTTGAAAATTAGCAGAAGTGGGAAAAGAAAGGTAGTGCAACAGTAAATCACAGATTCAAGGGGAGCAAGCTAGAATGGTAAATCCCAAATTATTGAATGAGGGTTCATTACTATGTGCTGTGAGTGCTGTGCGATTAAAGAATTGCGCCAGATTGCCTATGGTATGCTGGTATAATCACATTGATTTTATCACAGCTATGCCAGTGTGATGCAAAGGAGAATGTGGTCCTAGAAATGTTTATGGTTAAGTGTTAGCAACTCAGAGGAAGCAATCTAATTTTGTGCCTTCCAACGAGACAGAGCTCCTGGTGAAGTCAGCCGTTCAAAGTGGCGTGTCGCTTCCATGAATGCCTTCTGTGGATGGCAATGCTGGGGAGCAGCAGGGCTAGCGGCTCAGAGTGCCTCCTTCTGTTATGTTTCTCTTGCATCAGGTCCCTGCTCCCAACACTGACAGAGAGTTGTGCCTGACAGTACCACAGGGTTCAGTCCTTCAGCTGCAGATGAGGAGTGAACATCTGAAGTCAGTTAGTCAGGATGGCTCTTCAACAACTGGCAGCATCTGTGCAACATTCATGGCAAGCACACAGTTTTAACAGCTTAGTTCTCAGCCATACCCATGCTTCTCTGTAAGACTGCAAAGCTGCAACAAGCTGTCCAACACTTTTGCAAGCTTTTACATTAAAGTGGATGATAATAAACCCATTTTTTTTTGAGACCTATGCATGTCAGCATGTTTTTGTAGCGACATGCCTTCATACCTCCCGTTCCACCGGTGATGGAATTTCAGCAACTGGCTTTTAGTGATACCAGAAATTTCTGGTGCCTCTAGGAAGCCCAGTGAACAGCTACAAGAAATGCAATTGTAGACACCTGTGATGAATAACAGCATTGATGTTATATGGTTAGCGAAGGCATAACTGCTCCTCTCTTGTACTAATTTCCCAGCCCTGTGCAGGCAGTGACTGTGAATGCACTCAGGCAGTGTGTCTATTAGCTCACTTCAGTTAGCATCGTAATGATCGACTCGCTAGGATAACCTATAACCATTATAAGGGATTTTCAGCCTTACTCACTGTGTATTCTTTTGCAAGGATGCACACTAGCAAACAGTTACTTTTCCAGATTGATATTGACCAGAGAAGGTGAAGCCAAAGGTGGGAGAATGGATCTCTTAAAGTCTCAAAAGCAAAGATTCATGTTTGATTATGTTTTAACGCCCTATGGACAGTTTGTTGCGATCAGTAACTTCTGTTCATCTGATATCCAAAGCCGCCTTCTTGAATCACTTTTCCTTTGTGATCTAGAGTTTGCCAGTTCTTTTTTTAAACTCAGGTTAACTCCTGCTGGCATTACATGACACTACATATTATGTTAGAAGTTTGTTTAACTCCGTACAGAAATATGTGGTGACAGATAGTTCCTCAAAGAGCTCATTGCTTTCACCGATTCTCCAGCTTGACACTTTGCTGGCTACTCAGAGACCTGTTTTTTGGCAGGGGTCGTGGATGCTACCAGAAGAGTATTTGAAGAGCATTTGAAGGTGAGAGTCAACAGTCTCCTGCTTTGCCAGCTATGTATAGTGCCAAAGTAAAGCTATCATATTAAAAGAAAATACACTCTAGACTTTTTTCATTTATTTATTGAAGCTAAAAGTGACCAGTACATTCAATGGTACAAAATGTGAGCCTAAACTCTGGTCTTGTTTTCTTCTTACAACACTCTGGGGCCCTTCTTCCTAAGGAAATTTCCTGCTGTTGTGTAGATTTCAGCTGTTTGAGCTCTGCCTCCAGATGCTCATGGAATTAAATGTTCAATATTGGCTGTCAATGGCAATGAGTGCTGCTGGTCGGAACCCCCATTCAAAGGGGAAAACATAATTTCTTCTCTCGGAGCTTGTTAAAAGGCTGCTTGGCTGACCAGAAGCAGCCACATATAACCTCCATGACGGTAACCATAGTGGATTGAGGTTGGTGCTGTGACTGTGTGTGGGAGAATGGGGTGCAGCCCTTACTTCTCCACGGTGACTGCCAAAATGACTCTCCCAATGTGTGAATGCCACCGCTTTCCCTCTTTAAACTGGGTGCCTAAAACCCCACGGGCTGCCTTTTGGCATGACAGGATTTGGTGAATCCACTAAGAGCTCACACACACTTAAAATCCTCAGGCTGGAGACGATGCTGCTGATTGTCTGCTGAGGATAGCCTGGGAGGTCGAGCATCTCCGGGTTGAGAAAGGAGTGCAAGCTGGCTGGGTGCAGGCAGACTTCTGTCCTCAGGGAGGGTTTTGGCAGGTGCCTTTGGTGGAGTGGAAAGACCTGGGCTGGAAAGAGCCTGTGGTGAAGGGCCCTGGCAGTGTCAGGCATGGGGAGGGTAGTGAAGCATGCATGTGTGCTGCCCTGTGTGCTTTTCTTGTTCCTCTTCCCCAGGCTGTTCATCAGTGTGTGCAAGCGTCTATATCACACTGGGACATTCGACTCCCTTCACCTGCCTTTCCTGGGAAACAGTGTTCATGGTGCTGACAGTTGCATGTAGGTAAGTCGTCTTCTGGAATGCTCTGGGTGGTCCCGGTGCCAAGCTTTCTACCCAGCCCTGTGAGTGATGTGTGTTCTGGAGGTGGCACAGAGCAGTCTCTGATACCACTTGTCTGCTCTGGAGCCCTTTGCTACACCACCCTTCTTCAGCAAGGGGAATTTTCCTTGTCTAGTTTGGATTTTACTTTTGAATGAGGTTTCCAGTCTTGGGCCTTGGGTAACCTGCCTGCTCCAAGGAATTACCAGTGCTCAGACTGTGGATGTGGTTATCGCCTTCCTGTGTGGGCTCTGCCTCACCAACATGGTAATGACATTGCTGTGACTCGTTACAGGCAAGCTTCTTTAAATTATAACCCCCACTGATAAAACAGAATAATGACCTCCCTATGTCATGCCAGCCAGAGGAGTCCCACTGGGGGCTATTGAGGTCAAGGGCAGTAAATTAGCAAATGCCACGACAAATAAATGAGAGTTAAGGGAAAAAAATCTACGCACATGGCACATTCTTGCTGAGTGTAGCCCACGATGGGGATTGTGAGGCTTTTATGATGCAGTTTGGGTGGGTGATTGAAATCCTGTAGTTTTGGAGAAAGGTGGAACCTTCTCCTCCCCACCCCCCTGCCTCCCTTGATCCCTGAGCTGGATTGATGCACATGGAAGACCTTCTGATGGGCTCCTTGCTAGGCTTCTCCTTTGCGAGCCTGAAACTGTCTAGGAGCTGCGGAGCTCCAGTTCTGCACATAGAGCTGTATTCCTGCTGAGCGGCTTAGCACTGTGCTTCTGCAGCACCTGTCCATGCTGAGTGCCTGCTCTGTACAGTTGGCATGGAGGTCCCACAGGCAGCTGGGGCTGGGCAGGCCACGCAGGCAAGCTGGAAGGGGTCTGATCTGACTGATAGTTGAGAAGCACAGTCCCCAAAATGGTGATCTAGGCAGCCTGTGTGACCGCATGCCGGTGCTGAGGAAGAGGTGGTGTGCCCCGAGCTCTCCTACCTGCGTCTCCTGGGTCATACGTGGCACCACCAATGAATCATAGAATCATAGAATGGTTTGGGTTGGAAGAGACCTTAAAGATCATTCATTTCCGACGCCCATGCCATGGGCAGGGACATCCCCTGGACCAGGCTGCCCAAGAACCCATCCAGCCTGGCCTTGAACACTTCCAAGGAGAGGACATCCACAACTTTCCTGCGCAACATGTTCCAGTGCCTCACCACCCTTGTTGTGAAGAATTTCTTAAGGTCTAGTCTATATATTCCCCCCCTTCCCCTCCCCCCTCCCAATTTAAAGCCATTCCCCTCGTTCTATCACTACATGTCTCTGTAAAAAGTCCCTCCCCAACTTTCTTGTACACCCTCTTTGGTGCAGCATCCCTCTGCATAAAGAGGGACCAGAGTCATTGCAGAGGAGAGAGAATGAAAGAGGGGTCGAGAACTGGCTCTTGGGCATTCAAACATGGTGTTTGACAGTCCTGGGATCTGTTCCCAGTGTCCCATGCTACTCCTGTACATTGCCTAACACAGAACATAAAAGTTGTCTTGCTGCCAGACACGTGAAGCCAAGAGGTGGGTTTTTTTACTGAGAAGTGCCCAGAAGTTAGGGTTTGTGGTACCTGGCTGCTTGTTACCTTGGGCCAGGTCCAGTAAAGCGTGTCAGCAATACGCAGTTCGTTAAGTGAAGGTCTGCGATCTGCCACACTGCAAAAGTGTCTGTGTGCTGTGAGTCATTACACCAGAAGCACACCCTAAGCAACCAAAAGTGCATTGCACTGTGTCAGGCATAAAATTTGGACAGGAAACAGAGGGGTTTTGGCTTCAGCAGACAAATCGAACCCCTTGTGTAAAGAATTTGCAATTTCAAGAGGAAAACTTGGAAGGAGGGAAGAATGTACAAATAGTGCCAAGAAACAGACTCACTTATCTGGCACAAAATATGAAGAAATCTTTCCAGCTGATGGTGAGATACCCAAAAGCACTGCAGCGGTCACAAGTTAGCAAACTTATTTGTCTCTTTGTTCCAGGTAATATTAGTAATTTTCCAGTAGATTCTGAGGACCCTACAGTATGTTATAAAATCCCTTTTGGGTGACAAGAGCAAGAACATAAAGCAGATTCTAAGTTTGTCAGGCACATATATTCATGTTTCACTGATGAAAACCAACAGAACAGAAAGTTCTTTTGAGCTTGGCTGTAGGTGTATACAATGAGCTCATGTAGATCCAGGTGCAGCCATTAAGGAAACATTTGATATTGTGAAGTTGCTTGAACTTCAAATACTGATACTTCTAGAAAGTGTGTTATTTAATATAAGTGTAAATACCAGGAAAGAAAGGGAACTGCTTTTTTTAGCTTGGGAAGTCATGTGCTTTCTCAACAATAAATACAATTAACCACTGACCTCACTTTGCACACATGAAGTGAGATGTAGTGAGGTGTAATGATGTAGAACCTGTGACATTATCCCTCTGTGCATTGCTGATAAATGAACCTATGACAACATTGCTAACCTACCGAAAGCCACGCTTGAGCTCTCTTCTGCCTACAAAACATAAATCCCCTGCTTCTGATCCTGTTCCCAAATGTTTCTTTGCAGAGCTCATCTTGGTGATTTTCCTGCCTTTGTACCTCTAAACTCAGGAAAGTGTCAAACTCATTTCATGTGCCAAGAGGTGGCTGCTGAGCAGGATGAACTTGGCCCGGGGCTGGCCAGCCCAGGGTGGCAGTGTCCTGGCAGGGACCCTCATAGCTGTGCCTGGGGAGAACCGAATGCTGCTGGGGCAGCTTCCCTGAGCTTAGCATTTTTCCTTCAGCTGTTGAATTTCAGTGTGGTGTGCTTGGTACATGCCTGTTGAGAAAAAGCTGATGGTTCATGTTCATGAATGCGTTGAGGATCATTCTTGGCTAAGGAAGTTGTATTACTAAGTATTAATAAGAAAGACAGGCCTCCTCCTGCACTCCAAATTAATTTGTTTCAACATTGTAAAGTAAGAATTCATATTTTTTTCACTGTTTTGTCTCCTTTTTAAAATTATTTCCAACTTCTAGTGGCCTCTAAAGTCGGTAAAGAATTTAGACAGTATGTTGCCTTCCTTTGTATTGGTGTTAAGTGGAGGCGTCAGCATAGTTTACAGTCTTTGTGGGGAGAGTAAAATGATAGATAGTTGGTCAACAAAACTTTAGACCAAACTCTTCTCTCTGCAGATATTTGTCCTTTGAAATGCTGACACCAAATCTCTTCAGATTTTAAAGGCTGCATGTTACTCTTCAGTTTCTGGTATTAAAGTCAATTTCTCACAAATATTGCCTAGAAGTCTTATATTCTTGCCTTCATTGATGTATTTAGATCCTGAAATGTATTGATCATATCTTTTAAATTCCTTTGTGCAAGACTAGAAATAAACTCCCCTAGGTCAAGTTCTGTTTATACAGTGGACTGTTCTTGCAGAATTACCTTCTTGACTTAATAGCTTCCTTTTGGATGACATTTCTGCCAGAAAGAAGACAAATTGTCGAAGGTCAGCGTGCAGATCAGCTCAGAGTGTGGGAGGAGATTGTAGCAGATCAGCTAAATTGCAGCAGGCCTGGCCAGCAGCGTTGGGCAGCATGATGCCGGCCAGCGGCAAGACACTGTGGGAGCGCAGCTCCCTCCCCACACTGTAATGTGCAGCAAGAGCCCTTTGGCTTTTGGATGCTATCAGGCTGTAATTTGTCCCGTTTAGTCTGTTCTTCAGCCTGAAGAACTTAACTGGCACGGTGACAATGAATTAGATCAGCATAGCTGATCCTTTCAGCTTAAATGTTGACAGGTTCAGTGGTCCTCCAGACTCTTTACATTAAACCTAGCAATTACCTGGCTGTACCCAAAGTAGTCACGTTCGTTTGCAGATGTTACACAGTGCAATTTTCCCTGCACCTTGCCTCCCACTGATTCCTGCAACCTTCTTTGAAACTGTTGTCTTACAAATAGTTGGGAGCCGAAACCTCGCTGCTGAATCTGCTCTCCTAATTGCACATCGGCTGTGATGCTGAATTGTTCTCCTGATGTGTAACATCAGGGAACCAGGACTAAAGGATCTCATACCATAACCCTACTCTTGGCGAACTTAATGCTGGTCCATATATATATGTATGTTATATAGAACACACTATGTTATATAGCACACATTCTATATACGATACATATACGTTACCTATGTTTTTTGTTTTGTTTTTATATATATATAAACAAATAAATATGAGTTGATAGAGAATAGTTCTGCTGAAGTTAAGGGCTTTAAATTGTATGAAGTTTATGGTAAGAGGATAATCAGGGCTGCAAGCACCAATAGAAGTGGCACCAAAATCTGTGCATTTTGCAGATGTACTTGAAAAATGAAGCTAAAACTTGACTCCATGCTTGTCTTGTCATATACTGTGTTCATTGAGGTGGGGATCAGTGTTTTTCTGTGGCATTTCTAGCTACTGCACCTTAATTCTGTTTAAAGTATGCCTCCAAAGCCTGTGCACATAGAGGGAAAAATGCTAAAGCACAACTGCGTCATAATTAAAACAAGGGAGTTGTCTTTTCCCTTTGCAAATTCTTCTATTTATTGTATGTTCTACAAGAGAAGAAATATAAAAGTCTCTTCTAATTAAGCTTTTTATCCTTTGAAGTTATTTTGGTTTTTTTTTCACATTGGTGATGTAATTTATGTAAATAATCATCTATCTGTGAAAGGAGTGTGTCTGTCAAAAGCTAAAATAAAAAACATCCGTCATTTTGAAGTGATTAACATTCTCCAGATGTTTAAATCATCAGATTCCTGGAGTTTCCCTTTGTTGTGATAATGATATAGTATCCAGAACAAGAATGTTTACTTTTTTGTATGGGTCAGACACAGATTTTTCACAATCTTATTAAAGCATGCAGTTTATTGTAATTGTATGTGCAGATGAAAGCATATGCAGTTATTATTATTTCCTTTAATTGTAAACTGCTGCTGGTAATTTTACTGTACTGCTGAAACAAAAGGAGTGAACTTGAAAGGACCACCACTGCCCACTTGTGTAATCAATTTATAGATGTCAAGTCTCTACAGAGATGGTTATCCTGCTCTGTTCGAGGAGTGGTGACATGCTACCACCCTGCAGCCAGCCCTCTCCCCCTCCTCTGCTTTGGGGGAGCTGCTTGGGCATACAGTAGATGTAGCTGATAATATTAAGTGACAGTTCTGAACCGTTGTAGTCAAATGTGTTCAGCTTGTTCAGCTTTAGACTTCAGGGAAGAAATCAAACATGCATTCTTCTCTAATGCGAGGGACCTCGTGGTTGATCAAGAGAGATTTATCCGTCCTGCTCCAGCCAGCTCTCTATGGTAACTGGAGCCTCAAAGCCTCGCTGGAGGTTAAGGGCAGGGGGGGTTACAAGCAAGGAAAAGGGCTACACGTGGATAAAACGGGTCATTTCCTCTCCCTTCTGTTGTCATTGCAGAGCAAGACCCTTCAATTCATAAAACTAGCTAACGTACAAGAGAAATGTGCAGATCTTGTGTGTCACCACCTTGGCAAACTTTTCTCAGTGCTGACAAAATACACCTGGACAAAACTCTGAGCAGGCTGCTTGATGATGGCAATGAGCCGACATGTTTGTTTTTAAAAAAACCTCTCCTGAAACAGAAATTTTGCTAGATTCCCCTCAAAAAATAATAGATAATCGTTCCAGGTAAATAACCGCCCTTTCTTCCCCAAGATTTAAATTGAGCTGAAATGTTAACCAAAAAATAGTTCAAAATCTAACATTTTTTCAGTTGATGGAGGGTGCTTGTGAAATGAATAACTACGCCCTGCAGGATCGCAGTATTAGGTAGCCAAGGCAGGGACAGTGTGTGATGCTGCCTCCCAACACCTTCCCCACAGGGCTTGTTTTAGCACGCAGCTGTCCACTTAGTGGCTCCAAGCAAGCTTTTCTTCGAAAGATGTACAAATCTGTCAGAGCGATTTCTGCCTTGACCCATCCAGGACTCGTGTTTCTCAAAGGCTGCGCTTGGATGGGTCCGCAAGGGGGAAGCTCAGCCGGGTCCCAACATCTCATGTGCATTATGGAAAACTTGCCTTTCCCCAGGCATTATAACACCCTCCTCGGTGTCCTTTACTCCATGGGAAAAAGGCAGAGAAGCGAAAGCTGTGTTTTGTGGAAGAGGAGAAACCAGGATTTCTCTCTGTTCTCGCCAGTCCCCGCCAACATACTATACATGATTAAGTCTCTAAAATGTTAGTCTGTTTTTTCATCTGGATCCTTGGATTTGATTTTGCCTCAGGCAAGGTAAAGAGAAAAGTCATCGAAACACAGTTTTCTGTGGCACGCAACCTTTACAGCGTCACAAGGTACTTGCCTAGGATGGCCAAAATAATTTATTAAGGACTTTAAGATCTGTTTGCGAAGAAACCAGATTGTTCCACAGAAACCTGTGCTGCACCCAAAGGGCTGAAATGGTGAGCTAGATCAGCTGAGGAGCTGAGATGCGTAGGGAGAAAAACCACACACATGTGGTCAGAGCTCTGCGTGCTGTCCCTAGAGCAGCAGGAGAGAGTTGGTAATGAACAGACAGAGCTCATTGGTGGTTTCCTGAGCCCTCACCCATCAGGAAGTTGGGCACTTTGCGGAGTCTGACACCAGCTGGGGGCTCTGCTCTGCTGTGCGGGTCTGATTCTCCATCCCTAGAGCTTCTGTGCAGCTCAGCTGCTCTGCCAGCTTAGCAGGCACGAAGTCCTTCCTGGAAAGAACGGGCATGAGGATAAGGTCAAATCCTTCACCCTTCTCAGTGTGCTCCTATGCTCTCTAGAAACTGGTGGGCTTCAGAATATGTAATCAATTATGCAAATGTGCCTGTTACAGACTGGGTGAGCTGCTCAGATGGGCAAATGCAACCAGGCGCATTTGTCTAAGTACAAGGAGAGTGGGTGGACGGGTTTCGTTCTTAGCATTGGATCAACTGGGAATAAAACAGTTCTCACTTGGAGAGTTACGTCAGCGACATCAAGTGTAAATGATGAATTAAAGCCAAAGGCTCTCTTCTGTTTTGTCCTACCTTGGTATTTTCATACAATAGTGCTGTGCAGTGCACTCTGGACTCCTTGTGCTAATTAAGAAGGTAAATGCAATTATTTGTATTGGGGTCTGGGTGAGGGGTGGAGGAGGTGGTGGGAGCATGGGGACAGGAGCATGGGGAGAGGACGGGCTGGGCTCAGCAAGTGGGCAGGTGCTAGAGAGGAGCAACTCAGAGGCTACCAAGTCTGGGGAGGAAAAGCGGGTGTCTGGGCCACCACTCGCCGCTGCCACAGTGCCACATTTGTGCAGGACTATTCCTACCAGTCGGGGGGAAAGGGTGATGGTCCCTGTGCCCCGGGGTCCCCTCCTGCCCCTCTGCACAGCTGGGCAGCTCGCTGGCATGAGCAAGGGCAAGAGAAAGGACCTTTTTCCTTGGCTGAGCGCTCCACTTGGGTTGTATTGACTGTCTCCGGACCATTGGCCTGATGCTACTTTCAGGGTAAGAGGCGTGATGGTGCTCTGCAAGAATGTGTTGTAAATACAGGTGTAAGAAAGGAAATCATTTCTGCCATTGTGTGTTGGCTTCACTGTGCATTCTGTATTCCCTCTGAGTCTGACTAACTTTTTTTTTTCTCCTGAATAATGCTGAAACAGACTCTTCCTCTTTCTGGAGTAACTTATTTTTGTGAGTCTTCCATTACCTCATTCATATAAGCTTGCTAATTGGGCTGAAATATGAGCCAGTTGTGTGGTTTTTCCCCCCTTGATATACTGGACCCTCCTAAATGACAGCTTTGGAAAACAAATGATAGCTGTGAAAGTGAGTTAAAAATCTCCACTAAAATGGTCATTCTACTGCACTACAGCCTTTAGCACCCAGAAATACGAGTTCTGCTATCTTTCTTCTCCCTGGTTTTGTACACAGTAGCAAGTGCTGCCTTTCTAATGCAGCATTACATGAAATGGTGCAGTTTGACCTCTGTGCTCCCAGTGCCTGTCCCACCACTGCAGTCATGGATGTGGCAGCGCTTCAGTGCTAAACTTCTTTTAGAGATGTGCCAGTGGACAGTGGAAGTGTTACAGAGTTTCTCCCTGTGAACATACTCTGAAGCAAAATTCAGCTATTTCAGAGCAGTAGCAATTAAGTAAATTTATTTTAAAGGTATACATGGCTTCCTACAGATGGGTGTATGTGTTTCTGAACCCCGAATGCCTGTGAGTGCTGCAGGTTGGCACCTCAGTGGGGCTGGAGTTGTCAGTGCTGCCTTTTCAGTGCTGTGGGCTGGAGTGAACCTTGATGGTCTCCGAGGCATTTTCCCCTTGTACCAGGACCCCCTCAGGTGTGCTGCACATCTCTACAGAAAACTTGGGAGGGGTTATAAAATAAATACGATATGCCAGCAAAACAGATGATTTCTGGTAAGAAGTGGTATAAATTCAAGCTCTCGTCTTGAATCTGGTTCCCAGACAAACAAAACTCTAAACTCCAGCACCTACACACCCATCAGTGCTTTTAATTGACTTCAGTCATTTGAGCATTTCCTCATCCTTATTTCCCATGTAACTGCAGGTTTGTTATGTGCCATGGAGTCCAGATGACATCCCAGCCAGCTTCTGCTGCTTTCTTTCAACTTCATACCTGGAATTGAAGTTCACACAATATTTTCAGCCCCCTGTCCCCCACAAAAAAAAAAAAAAAGGGGAAAAAAAGGAAAGATACAGAGTGAGGAAGTAGAGGGGCAGGAGGAGAAAAGACAAACAAAAAATACAGTTTGCTTAAAAATATCTCTGCTTGATAGAGGCTAAAAGGTGGCAGCTGTGCCAAAGCAGTGGACCCTAAATCGTTGAGGAAAAGAGAGCAGGGAAAGCTCTGATTGCTTCTGGTACAGTGGTGAATGTGCGCTCTCAGCCATAAATCAAGCAAGCTTAAAAAAAAAAAAGACTCAATCAAGGCAATAATGGCCTCCACTTCACAATCAGACAAGTGCTCCTACTTCAGAAATCTTACCATTTAAGGCTGATTGCTAACCCTGGCCTCATTTCTAATCTAAAGGGCGAGTAATAATTTGGAAAAGGAATTATAACAACTTCCCAACCATTTGGTAAATCGTTATTATTTTAAAGGGGTGTTGGGAGGCTGTTGCTGTTTGTCAGACAGTTTGTCCCTGCTGCTGCGCTACCACTTCCACCGCACTGATTCTTGCTAATGTCAGACTAGAAGGAAAGAAATGCACAGCGAAAATATATAAGAAAGAAAAGCCCAGTGCGACATTCTGATCACAGGTCTTCAGAGAGTTACAAGTTTAGATGAAGGCACACAAAGAGAGAAGAAACGGCTCCTTTTTTGTTCCTGTACAGTGCCCACAGCCTTCTGTTGGGATGAGGGCTTGTGCGGAGCAGGGATGCTGTTTCTACTCCAGGAGCTCCTGCTGGAGTTGTCTTGGGTGGGAAGCTCTCCGCCTCAGAAAGGCCCCAAGCGCGCAGGGTGCTGCAGTGCCTGAGATGCTTCTGTGCCTGGGCTGCTGCAGTGCCTGGGTTGCTGTGGGGCCAAGGATGCTGTGGGGGTCGGGGTGCTGCGGCAGCCTCCTCGCAGGCCATCGAGGTGCTGGGGCAGCTGCCCCACTCCTGGATGGCGGTTGTGCTGCCTCGGCCCTCATGCTCAGGGGCTCCCCAGCCTAATGGGGACGAGGCTTTACTGGCCTGACACCACCTACACCGTTCCTCAGATGCAGTGCCACCAGAGATGATATTAATAATTTAACTGACAGGCTATCAGGAAGGGAAATGCAAGTTATATTAGTGTAGAACCCTGGCACCTTAATTACATTTATTGCACTTGTTTTCCCCTTTCAAGCATGCAGAACTGCATGTGTAAATATTTCAATATTTATGTAAATATTTATTTAAACATCTGCTCCAGATCTGTTGTGATTTTCATGTGGTTTTTTCTAGGGAGAAAGCCCTGAATGAGAGGATTTGGGCAATGTGCATTCCTGCCATGAATTTGGGGATTGCCACACCGCAGAACATGGGATTCCATCAGCCTCTTTTCCGAACGACAAAGCATTGAAAAACAGATGCAATGTGACCCAGAGTGAAAAGAATGAGGGAGATCTGTGCCCGGCTTTCCCTAGGTTACTGGATCCTGCTGAAATCATGACAGTGTTTTGATAACAGCAGGCATTTGTGACCAAAATACCTCTTATTTTAGAGAATCGAGGACAAAACGGGATGCCATAATTTCCCGCATGACTGTGATACATTTTGTAAATAGGCCTGTCAGTAGGTTTTGGAGGAGCGCAAAATTTCATTCACTGACTCAGGAGTTAAATGCAGCACCAGCTTTAATGCACATTATAAACCTTACTGCTGGTTTGCCTCGTGAAGGGATCTGCTGCCACGGTTATTTCAGTCTGTCTTTTAAACATGATTTGAAGACAGACTGATTCGAAAATTTTCAGCGACCTAGTGAAATCTGAACTGCTTATTGCTGGACAAAAAGTATGATGCTTCCATCAAAATAACAACTTGGAATGTGTTTTATTAAAGGGACTCCATCTAATATTACCCTGGAGTGCTGGGGATTTGAAAACACATTCTTGAATTTGAACTTTTGTATCTAGGTAATAGGAATGAGGGGGAAACGGTAATTTGTAATATTTGTAAAATACGCACATTTGGGGCCAAATTCTGATCCTGCGTAGAACCAGCCACAGTGTTGCTGCATATATTTTCCAAAAGCGGCACATCCCTGGGTGCTGCCTATCATTCCAAGGCGAAGATGGTGCGGGGAAAACATGCAGACCCTGCACAGGGCTCTGTAAAAATTGCTGTATTTTGCTCTCTCCTCACTGCTCCATTTCTGCACAATTTCTGCAGTGAATGTCTTTTCAGTGAGGGAAAAACGAAACCAGGTTCAGTCTCTGTGGAAAAATTCTGCCTAAAATATGCCGCCAAGGGATGGAAAATAACGGGAAAAAGTAAATTGTGTGCATAAACTCTGAGCGCATTTCACTTGTAAATATTCCTTGGGTTTTGTTAGCAATGTTATGCAAAAATATGTAAATCAGCGGATTATAAAAGAGCAGTACTGCCAGTTTAATATTGATACAGGACCGATCGGGACGTAGAACACTACTTAGAAAGCAAAGGGATCCATTTACATCTCAGTTAGTGGAGAAACAGCGGTCAGTCCCAGAAAAAACGGGTTTTGCAGTCGAGCTGTTTGGTATTTCAGGAGTTTAAATGATTTATGCGACACGGGTGGGACAACCCCCAGGGGCTGATTTTTCTCTTTGGAAGATGGTGGTGTGAGTCCAACCGGCCCCAGAGACCACTGAGCCAGGCCGAGGCGAGGCCTGCGGCCGACGAGTCCTGACGTCGAAGTGCAGTGACAGTTGCGTTGGGGTCCTCGAGCGAGGGGGCCGTGCTCTGCCGTCTGCGTTGGGACTTCTCAGCCCTGTACCCAGAGCCGTGTTCCATCTTTGCCTCCTGCCACTGGTGCCGTGTCGCTGGGTCACTGCGGCGCGCAGGCATCCCGGGGCTGGGAAAGGGACACTGCGTGGTCCTATTCCCTCCAAGCAGACAAACCCAGGGAACGAGAGCCATTCCAGCGGAACAGCCCGAATAAAACACACGAGGGTTTGTTTAGGGGCTGTGAGTTCCAGATGCGGGGGGACCCTTGGCTTAACGTCGCGGTGTCACTGTTGGAATGATCACAGGGAGGGGGATGCGGGTGTTCCTGGCATCGGTGTCACGGGCACCGCGAGCAGGACGCTTCCCGGTTTCGGAAGCTGCCTCTGCAGTTCACGCAGCGGGGCAGACGCGGTCCTGCTGAACGCGTCACGCGGGGCGCTCGGTGCGGGGTCGCTGCGGCGTCCGGAGGGCGGCGGGACGGGCACCGCAGGACGGGCTGGGGGCCACGGACGAGCCCCGGGGGGCTCCTCGCGGTGGGGAACGCGGCTGCGCTCCTACCCGAGGCGGAGGGCTCTGCCCCGGGTGATCGGGGCCGTGTGCGGGGGCCGTGTATCGGATCGGATCCGTGTGCGGGACTGTGTGCGGGTCTGTGTGCAGGGTCCGTGTGCGAGTCCGTGTGCGGGTCTGTGTGCGGGACCCTTGTATGGGATCCACGCGCGGGTCTGTGTGCGGGACCCTTGTATGGGATCGGGTCCAAGCATGGGTCCGTGTGCGGGTCTGTGTATGGGATCGGCTCCGTGTGCGGGTCTGGCTCCGTGTGCGGAGTCCGTGTATGGGATCAGGTCCGTGTGCGGGATTGGATCCACGCGTGGCTCCGTGTGCGGGTCCGTGTGCGGGACCCTTGTATGGGATCCGTGTGCGGGGTCCGTGTCTGGGATCGGCTCCGTGTGCGGACCGTGTCCGAGCTCTCCCCGCGGCGGTGGCAGCGCCGCCGGCACCTGCGACCCAGCGCCGCGCTCGCCCGTCACCGCGTTTCCCGTGCCGCGTCCAAAATGCCGTAAAATCGCATTTAAACGGTATTTAGAGAACTCAGCCAGGAAATAACGCGTTTAGGGGCATGAAAGAGCGCGTCCTGCTCGACCGGGCGCAGCCCCGACGCCTCGGCTGCCACCCGCCCCCAGCTCGGGCTGTTGGGCCCCCTCTCACCCCTCGCGACTCTCGGCTGTTGGATTTTACCCTTTCTGCTGCCCTGGCCGTGCCGTGTCGAGCCTCGTCCCAGCACAGCGCTGCGATTCCTCGGCTCCGTGCCGGCGGAGGGGAAAAAGCCCCGAGGAGATGCGCGTCCACCCCGCGGGGAGGTGCTGGGAGCGGCGCGGCTGCCGGCGAGGGAATGGTTAAACGACCGGCTTGTTCGCTTCTAGTGGTCGTCTTCAAAGAAATCTAATTACAGTCACTACAAAGCTTGATTACGGCGTTATTCGAGGGAAGAAATTACCTTCTTTTTGATAAAAATTCAATTGGCTTTGAGAACAGTATTTCTCTTCTCGTGGGGTCGTGCGGAATGAAAACAAAATAAGATCTATTTCTTTTCCCCGGTATAAAATTGACCAAAGTACTGCATCTGCTCAGTTACCAGAGAGAAACCTCATCCAGAAAGCAGAATAAAAGCTTATGTGTAGTTTCTGTGTGGAACAGGGTTATTGTCCTCTGTATTTAAAAAGGGCTGAGGATGCTCTGCTCCTGACGTCTGGATGTCTGTCTGCTGCTGTCGCACCAGAGCTGGGCGGTTTAAAACAGCAGTTTTTACAGGCTTTGCTTTCTCTTCCTGTAAAGAAATAAAGAAAAAAAAAATCGAGGAAAGTTTAGGTATACGATTATCTATTTTTTTTTATAGACTCAAATTTCTTTTCAAGGAGAAAAAGCACAGCGCACACCACTGGTGTTGCTTCCAACCGGAAAGTTAAATGTCCTCCTTAATATCACATTGTGTAAAATCAAATTGAGAAGATATTGCAAACTAATTGTGTATTTTCAGTAATCAGAAGTATTAAAGACTTTCTAAGACTCCAGGGCACGGTATATTTAAGAGTACAAAATTGTTTTAAAAATTTGAGACTAAATTTTATACAATTGCAAGTAGTTGTTAAGTGCAGGGAAATTCAAGTAAAGGATTAATAGGAGTGGTGGCTGAGAATGGATAACCCGTCCTATCCTGAGGCTTTAACTCCATTTGAAAACAGTGCTTTTTACTGCAATCTGATGCTGTTACTGTTATGTTCTTGTAAACTGATCTAAGTACTCAAGTTTCAGAGGAAGAAGTCGTTTCAAGCAAATACTTGTGCTTGTGACACCTGTGATTTGTATATAAAGCATTATTGCTGAGTGACTCCCGTGCTGAAGTGCCTGCCCGATGCTGTTTGTGAGCAGGACTCTAATGCCAGGAACAGCAACTTGAAGTGATTTTGTGGTACGGATGACAAATGTTATGGTGAGAGAAGACCATCAGTTACTGGAGGGAATGAACACAGCTGCCTCGCTAGAAACAATTGAATGCAAAGTGAATGAGACTGTACTTTTAAATGTTCCAGTATTTAGCAAAAGCAATTATGAAAGTTGGGCTGTAAATACCCTTTTGTTAACTATGGCTAAGCCCACTTAGAAGTGGTAAAGATTTGCCAGTTTCAGGAATCTTATTGCTTCTCAGTAAGTTTCTTTTCTGCCATGAACCCCAGAATTACCTTTCCAAAGGCTCCGTGCAGCCTTCCTGTCTGCTGGGATCCCTGCAGTCTGCAGTTGAGTAATGCATTTAGGGCATGACAGAATTAGTTGCAGGAGCTGGAGATAAAACACAGCTTGACAAAATTAATCTCAAAAGGAACTTGTGAAAGTCGTGTAAGACTCAGGAGAAGTGTGGTTATCCCCTAGAATTGGGGCTGATAGGGGCAGTGATGCAGGGAGCAAGGTGGTGCTGGCATTTGGCACCTCCCCAGCAAGGCTGCAGGACCCCTGAAACTCCCCTTGGTATCGCCTCTGGAACATTCAGGGGAGGAAAAAAATAAGAAAAACTTTGTTATAACTGTTTGATCATTTAGGCAGTGAGGTAACAGGATTCTCTAATTACACTGAGAATCACACAACTACATATTTTTTCTTGTTGTGGGGTCGTTTTGATTTTTTGTATGAGGTCCCCAACAGTCTGCAATAATTGGAGTTAACAGGTATAAAGCAACAAGATGGCCATAGTTAGGGTCAACTTTCTGGGTTAAGACTGTCAAAAAATGTTCCTGAATTTGATATATAACTTCTAAGAGGAACGTGGGATCACATTGCACTGCAGTTGCTGGCAAACCTTATTTCTGAGAACGTAAATCCTGTACGGGCTGTTACACACAGTCAACGTTTGGGCATTATTGTACTGCTTGGACTAATTTTTTAAAAGAAAACAAAAGTAAAAGGAGTTTCCCAAAAATGAAGTAGTTTCGCTAAATACCTTTTCCTCCGATGCACAGCCCCACAGCTCTGCCCGTGAAAGCACACTGGCATCCTGGGTTATACATAAAATTAGTATCCCTGCTCCCTCTCCCACCTTGCACAGGTGCAGTCATGACCATACACAGCTGGAAGTAAAGCCTTCTGAGTTCTGAGGCAGGCTGCCTCGGACACAGCAATGGCAACTCTTTGGGCTGGGGTTGAAGTCTGATGCAGTTTCTTCCAATCTCTGCTTTTTCAGTACTAAATTTTTATCTTCCCATACGTGGGGCAAGGTGACAGCACTGTGAAGTGCACGGCAATGGCTCCCGTTCATTAATGACATCTGCAATCCCTTGCAGGATTGCCAACAGATCAGAGCCAGACCTTGCCAGTATCGCTTTGGAGGTAGAAGGTTGTTCTGGCTGCTCCAAGCAAACCCTCTGCAATCCACACACACCCCGATAACGTGTGGCAGAGCCACATCCCCAGGCCTTGAGAGGCTGCTGACTCCAGCTGCCGTGGGGACCCTCGGCTGCTCCCACCCGTGGTCCTGCTGTTGCACAGGCTGCGGGATCCCAGGTTCACTTGTCCCTGTGGTGGCAGATTCTCTCTGCCCATTCCAAGCCCACCAGGACTCAGCACTTGCTGCAAGCCTCCCAGCAAGCAGCTCCTCAGCATTAGAAATGGTCTCCCCCTGGTTCAGTCAGAATTAAACAAGGATTAGTCCACCCAGATACGAAGGCTTCTTGCAATATTTCAAGATCTTATGTACACATTCACCTCACAAGCTGATTTTCTTTCATCTTCAAAAACTTATCACTAGTGCCTCACCCCCTCCACAGGAGGAAAATTGTAGCGACTACTTTTTCTGTTGTTTGTCCAATTTGTGCTTGCAGCCAGCAGCCAAGGGCAGCATCAGCCTCCAAGTACCTCACTTGACACAACCACAATCTTCTTGCATGGATGGAACCGCGTTGTCTTGATCACCTTGCCACACTTCTGCTGAGATCCTTCGAGCCACCAGAAACAGAGTGAAAGCACATGCACCGAACTGCTCAGGCTGTACATTAGAAACACCACAAGCAACACAAAAGGCTCAAGTTTATTTTTTCTGGCATGCATGCTGCTGGAAACACAGCCCAACAGGTCTTCCAGAATCTATTTAAAACCCCAACTACTTTTCCCTTTAGCTGCCACTTTGTATGTAATTTTTTTTTTTAACAGTGGAATTAAAACATCCCCAAGACACAAGTTTACGTAATGGAAACAATGACAACTCCCTGCTCTGTGAACTTGGAGCTACTGCACCAAATAAACCATTTTCCTTCAGTCAGGGCCTTGTTTTGCAGTGTTAGTGTATTACTAGGGGCATAAAAAGCAGGGCAGGCTCAGGATCCATTGCTGCAAATGTTCACAAATTCACCATTGTTCTGCAAAATACACCTGGAGTAAGGAGTGAATTTTCCAAGGGTGCAATACAGGAATGTGCACATTATTGCGCTGGTTTGTGCTTAACAGTTGTTGAGTGCCGATGCTTCACAGCCTGGGAAGAAAGCCTGTTAGGGTACACTTGGGATGACCTTATGCCCGACAGCTAGAACGGAGGCTGGGCACCAGCCACATGGAATGAGATGTAAGGGAGCAAAATCAATGTATGGAGCTGGCTACAAGACTCAAAGGAAAATAACACTTAACGGCCACTGGCCAAGGGAAGCAGAAGATGGCAACACACAGGGGGCTGGAGCCTGAAACACAGCAAAGTGCAGGAAAACAACATCAACACTGCTGCCCAGTGCAACGGCCAGAAAGGATCCAGGACACAGTGGCTGAAGCTGGCACAGAGCAGGACCCAACTTCTAGTTTTCTGTTCTTATCTCCACACCAGCAACTGTCCTTCAGCTGGCTGACACGTAGCTTTGTCCTGTTCTGAGACGGGCATCTGTACTGCTGGCAAAGCTCCTGGATTAAAAACCTTCAGCGATAACAACTAGGCTTTTAGAGTTTCTCTGGTCTGTGAAAATCAGAAGGCCTAAACTCAGCATATGGACACAAAACGCCACCACTGAGGACATAGCCAAAGGCTGTACCAAACCAGTCATTTCTGTGATAACTAGCAGACAGAGTAAAAGACAGTGCTTTTAAAAAAAACAACACCCAAAACCTTCTAAGGTTTTGTTCTCTGGCATTGAACCTGTGCACAATTCTGTTTAATTACCTTTTTTTTGGTAAACATCCCTGGGAGTGTTACTGCTTAGAACAGAGCAGTATTTCTGTCTCTTACAAAGAGCATTACAATTGTTATTCAGTTTGCTTTAGTCTAGATCATGATATCAGCAAAAATATCAAGACTGTTTTCTATATCATCCTCAGGCTCCAGCTCTTCATGCTGATCCTTGGGAGAGGGGCATACTCTTTGTCTGTGAACTGTCTTCCTCTTCCTTCTATGAACATACACAGAGCGACTCCTCTCCATCCCCTCAGAATGCAAGTCATTTGCACCAGCGGCAGTTTGCAAAGCTGACTCTAAGCTTCTGTAGAATCTAGAAAGAAACAAATTATGTCAGTATTACTTTTGTAGGTTTGCTCAGGATCTGCAAAACTGAACAAACAAATGCTTTTGTAATATCACCAAAATGTGCCAAGAGAAGAAAATTGCTACTGACATTGAGATGTTCTAGCCAACACTGGAAGGATAATCAGAAATACCAGGGCGTGTCCTTGTGCGTGTCCTGCTACTCCACTCTGTAATGCCTGGATGTTAGCAATCAAGTGGTGGAGGCACTCAAGTGCCATGAAGACCCTGTTAACCTTACAGAAACTAGAAACGGTATCAGGTTAAATGTCTAATGACTGACAGCATTAGCAATCAGATGGACTGCTGCTATGAGCAGTCACTGCTAACTTTAACCACTACAGAGATTCCCAGTGGACATATAAAAAGAAACTCCTCTGGTTACGTATACATAGGTGCCTCACCAGTATCTGTGTCCCTCGCACTCTGGCACTTCTGCCTGTTCTCTTCCTCAGCTGGACACAATTGTACTGTGTGTAACTCTCCACCACCCTCAAAAATCCTCAGTTTTGCAAACTATGCAAAGCATTTAGTGGTTTAAAGCATGTATTGCCACCTGAATTCTGCTGAGATGGCCACTGTGTTAGAATAACAAATGCTGTTAACATGAGAAAAGAAACTCAAACCACACTTAATAACAAAGTCTGCAAACTCATGTCGCTTACAGGTTTTTCCTTAAATACTTTATAGCCTTTGGAGCTCCTACAATTAATTGAAATTGTATTTTAGACTTTGTAAGAGCTGTCTAGTTTGTGTTTTGTTTTTTTTTTTTTTATTTAAACAATCTCTCCTCTGCATTTTTCACTTTCAGATTTAGATGTAATGAACAGGACTAGTGGAATCCAACAAACCTGCCAATCCTCCTTATGTTTTCTTCCATTTTCTGATTAGCTACATGTATCAGAAATTCAATATATTCTTCAGAGACCATCAGTTTCCCCTTGTGGCTCAATGGAACTTCTAAGCAATGAGTGCTCCGGACAGCCTAAAAACACACAGAGAAGGATTTCTCTAGAATAAAGTTTTTTATTTTATTAAGGTTGTTTGAATATTATGGGGAATTTACTAAAGGAAAAAAACCACTCTTCCACACAATTGGTTAGTTTGCTGTTAAATGAGGCAGAAAGAATTTGCAGTGCTACAGCATGGCCTGTGAAAGCAGTCAATCACGTTACAGCACAGATCTTGGCTTGTAAAAAAACTGAGGCTACAAGTAATGATGGGATTCTGTTATATTCCTTACAGGTCAGTAGAAAAGTCCTTACCATCATAATTTTTCCTCCTCTGCCAACTGTAATACCAGAGTTCCTGAACCCAGAATCAACAGCCACTGAATGCTGAGGAAAAAAAAGATACCTTAAACAAGTCTCACACACTTTCACAGCAAGGAATAATTCCCAGTAGGTTGCAATGCAGCTCAGTCTCAGTTTTGCAAAAAACTTATTCCAAACCATCTCCCCAGATTAATACAAGAAAATAGTTACAGTAAAATGTTTTTAAGATCAAACCCATGTAGTGTCACAAATAGTGGGCAGTTTTAAGAGAGCTCTCTTCTAGATCAATGAAGGAACAAACGCATCATGCATTACTCTCTGGAGTCAGGCTAGAAAAGCAGAAGGCAAAGGTACTATTCAATGAGCTGCAACACAGGAGCCAAATGGCCTGGCTGGCAGCAAAATGCTGTCTACAAACACCGTCACTTTCAGCCCATGAAAGCAACCTGAGATCGCTGGAAAAGCTTTTTAGCAGGCAATCTGCTTCAGCTTGCAAACCAAGCTGCAGTTGAGTAATTTTGATTTTAAAATGGAAAGCAAAATCTCTACTCACTTTAAAGCTGTGTTTTCTTCATTAGCTTACTTTTAATACCTTGGTTATTAAACATATAGCACATCTGGGACTATTCTAAAGTGCTAGAGCTTGCTCAGGAGCCAACACTTTGACCTTTGCAGCACGGAATATAAGAGAACAATATTGTGATACTGTTACTCAATGTAATTTTACCAGAAGCTGTGCATCCTGCATCTCTTGACACTGCACATGAAGAACAAATGGTTCAAACTTGAGCACAACATCACCAGTAGCTTTCTCAAGTGCTGCCATCTGGAAAAAACACCAAAATATTTATATTAACACTGGAGATGGGCTACAAAAGAAAGAAAAAACAAAAACAAAAAGAAAGAAAAAAAGTACCTAGTCCATGTGTGAAACAAGCATTAAAATGCAGCCCATGAACTCCAAGGAATCACGTTCAGCTGCTTTTAATTTTTCATTGCTTGTAATACACAGAAATCTCATGGATTTCCATGATTCAGTTTGCTAAGCTTGAGGTTTGATAGCAATTCATAGCAAGAGAGACATTAAAGATGTACACTTCTCTGTTTGTGTCTTCCTACATGCAAACAAATAGATTCAGTCAGACAGCACAGACTGAGGGCTGTGTTGCTGCAACCATGTGAAACCCGAGCACAACTATTCAGTTACTTAAAGCTGTTCTTTAAAATAAAAGACATTTACTTCTGAAGCACATTCCTCAACTTTAGAAACTCTTCTCAGGTTCAGCAGATTAAATTTGTGGCCTAACAGACTTGATCACGTTTGAATCCTAGTTTAAAGAATAACACCTACAAAGGTAAAAAAGTCAAAGTTGAAATTAGATGCATATATACACAAGACAAGGGAAAACAAAAAAAGGGAAGTAACTTCATAACTGTAAAATGCAAGACATCACCTTCAGACCCCCTGAGCTGTGCCAGAAGACTGAGACACTAATGGCAATTTTTCCTGGATTTGCAAGCGTGGAGAAAGCTGTATGATATTCCACAGGGCTTATCAGTACAATTTCCCTACTCTTCTATGCTATCTTTTTTGCAGAGCGGCCCTAAGGGCTGATACTACATTTTTCCATTCAGAAAAGTTGCTCTGAGGCAGTTATATGACTTATTTCATTTCATGATTATTTAACCATAAGCACCATCCCCCACCGTTTGCCTTCACTTGCTCAATTTACAGCACTAAGAAATGTGCTGCGTTAACTGGAAAGATGTCAGCTGTTACCCTTTCCTTTGCTGTCTTGTCCAGCCCTTCTCATCTTTCTTGCAAAATGAAAATATTCAATAAAATAATCAGATTCATATGCTTTTTTTAAGACATGATGGCATAAAAGAAAACTGCTGAAGTAGCACTCTCCACTTTCCTTCAAAAATTGAAAACTACTTAAATGTGTTTGTGTAGAATCTCCTCTGTAAATGTTCTTATTTTAAGTTGGAAGCCGGTCTTTCTGAACAGCTAAGTTAGTAATTCCTATTTTCTCTGGAGTGCTGCTTTTCCAGAAAGCATCATCTCAATGCTGCCTGATACAGAACTTCAACCAGTGAAATGCGTGGTTTGACACAGCAATTGTCACTGTGGTGTCAGTGAGGAATACATTTTTTGTATTTCACCCTGTGGCACCTGCTAATGACTCTTATATCACTGCCCAAAGACCAGCAAGCATTCGATAGAAACTGAGCTTATTTCACTTCTGGACAGGACAGCTTTCATTTTGAACAGAGCCACGGCTTTGCAAAACCAAGGCTCACTTCATCCGAGATTTTCATAAATCATTTTCTGAAAGTCAGTGTTCTGTGACAGAAGCAACACCTATTCCTGACTTCTTGAGAAGCTATTGAGACGTGGGGATTATCTGACTTCTGACCATACAAAATCAGTCACATTTCATATTGGCTGCATTTACAACTACGCAGGGAACTTGGTCTTAAGCTTAAAAGCATTCTCCTAAAAACAGCTCTTGAGAATCTGTTAAGTAGAGCAACTAGAGGACAGTTTATTTTTAAATTAGAGTGCTGATTCATCTCAGTAACAGTCATAAAAACACCTGAACATTTCTTTCCATTTACGTGCCATTTTTATCATGACATTAGGAATCCTGCATTACATAAATACAGAAGTTGTACCATAATGTCCTCTTACCACATCGTCTTTGTTACACATTTCATGTGTTACCGTGAGCCAGGTGCAGATTTTCTTCTGGATCTCAGACCTGTTTATATCCTGGAGACAGAGAGAAAGAATTAAAGTGGCACTACAGATACATGATCTTTGATTTTGTGTAAAGAAAACAGTCCTTCATCATAAATAACGTTGCTTTTAAAAAAGCGTGTTTTCTCAAGGTACGAAAATATATTCATATAGGAGTAGTTTAAAACGGATTTATCCATGCTCCTCATGGAAGAACGGAATGTAATCCAGAGGGACCTGGACAGGCTGGAGAAATAGGCCTGGGGAAACCTCATGAGGTTCAACAAAGCCAAGGTCCTACACCGGGTCAGGGCTATCCCCAGATTCAATACAGGATGGAGGACGACGTGATTGAGAGCAGCCGTGCAGAGAAGGACTTGGGGGTGCTGGTTGATGAGAAGCTCGACATAAGCCAGCAATGTGCACTCACAGCCCAGAAGGCCAACCGTGTCCTGGGCTGCATCAAAAGAAGCGTGGCCAGCAGGGCGAGTGAAGTGATTCTGCCCCTCTATTCCTCTCTCGTGAGACCCCACCTGGAGTATTGTGTCCAGTTCTAGAATCCTCAACATAAGAAGACTATGGAGCTGTTGGAACGGGTCCAGAAGAGGGCTACAAAGATGATCAGAGGGCTGGAGCACCTCTGCTATGAGGACAGGCTGAGAGAGTTGTTGTTGTTCAGCCTGGGAGAAGGCTCTGAAAAGACCTTCTAGCGACCTTACGGTACCTGAAAGGAGCTACAAGAAAGCTGGAGTGGGACTGTTCACAAAAGTTTGTGGTGACAGGACTAGCTGCAGTGGATATAAACTGGAGAGAGGCAGATTTAGGCTAGACATAAGGAGAAATTTCTTCCCAATGAGGATGGTGAGGCACTGGCACAGGTTGCCCAGGGAAGCTGTGGATGCCCCATCCCTGGAAGCGTTCAAGGCCACGTTGGACAGGGCCTTGAGCAGCCTGGTCTGGTGGAAGGAGTTCCCCGCCATGGCAGGGGAGTTGGAACTGGATGGTATTTAAAGTCTGTTCCAAAGCAGGCCATTCTATGATGTTATGATCCCGAGGGGCAGAGCTCTCTGTACGGGCTGTGCTGCTGCTGCTTTCCCTGCTTCCCCCACTCTCAGGCCCTGGGCCCTGCCCCATTCCGCAACTGGTTTGTGCCGATGAGTCTGGGGTTCCCCAGGTGCTTGGAGCCACTGGGATGATGTCTGCCTGCCTGCAGCCACTCCAGCCAGTACCGGGCTGCTTCCAGTCCTCTGAAGGTGGCCCCATACTAGGTTCATCACCGGGCTGCAGAATAGTTTATTAAAACTTATGGGTCCATTTTTTTTCTGAGCAGAATAGAAGCTGCTTTTTGGTTTGTTATCACAACATATAAAAGTGACCTGTACTGCAGAAATTGCTTGGCAGAGTGGATTTTTGCCACGTCCTAAGGGAAATCTTAGTAGTGTACATCCCTGTGACCAGTGCTCTTTCTGGCTTGAACAGACAACCAAAACTACGCAGGCTTCTTACAGACTAGAGTTAGGAAAAAAAATAATGTTGAAGTCAGGTCCTTGTGAAAGCTGTAATCAGCTTTGGGAAAAGCCTGCCTCTGTCTGCAGCCCTGAAGTTCCATAACTGGAGCTGGCCAGCAGTGGGATCTCCTGATACCTATAAGGTTCCTATGTGCCTCTGCTGTTCCGTGATTTTTTGCTAGGTCACAAGTAAAGTGCTTCTCTCTGAGTGGATCAGCTTCCTGACAGACCTGTGTGTAACTGTCCTGTGGTGGGAGTACCGTGCTCATGGTGGTTTGTTGGAGCCCATCAGGAATGAGTGTGGTTGGAGCAGTTGCACCTCCCTGTGTTGGACCTCCCAAGCTTTCCTTGTGTCCAGCAGTGCCTGTGAGCTGTGAGCTGCAGCACAGGGCTGTCACATACAGATGCAGTTGTGGAATTAAGGACTGGAATCTTAAATGTCTGCATTTCAGTCTTTCCTGGCTTGTTTTAATGTTCTAGGGGTACCTTTGTTTGTGATAGCTGATTAATAGACTTTTTTTGCCTTTTTTACCTGGAGGTTTGACAGCCTGCAGGAGCGGTGACTGGAATGTCACTTGGTTAGACAACCCTGTTGGCCTGTGTGTAGCAGGCTTTTTTTTTGGCAGAGTGTAGCAGTAAGTTGTAGCAGTTTTCCCCCCAAAGTGCTGTATATCTGTACAGATGTGACAGCTCCTGTTCACAGGAGCTGCTGTAGAAACATTTCTATGGGAAAATTATTTGCATGTGGTTCTCTTAATACCCATAAAGCCCTGCAAGTGGTGGGGTAAATGTTCTGCGTTTTGCAAGTTTTGGGAAAAAAGCCCAAACCAACTCTCCTTCCCCCAGTTTAAATAAAGAGTGAAGCTCTGTTTAATCTGTTGCTTGGCAGGTGGTTGTTTGATTTCTTTATTTTGAAAATGCAAAATAAATTATGATGGCAATACCATATTTTTTTTCCCTGCAGATATTCTGATAACTATGGCAGCCACAAGAAATCTGATGAGAGCTGTCAGAGTTTTTGAATTTGGTGGCCCTGAAGTGCTTAAAATCCAGTCAGACGTCGTAATTCCTGTTCCAAAAGAAAATCAGGTATATATGAGTTCTGTGAACAGAAATAATGGCATTGAATGATAATAGGCGTACTCAGAACAGAATGAAGAATACAAACCAAAACTTTTCATCTTGAATATGTAGTTTTTGATCAGTATATTCGTTCTGGGACTTATGCTAGAAAACCAACTTTACCCTACACTCCAGGCTCAGATGTGGCTGGTGTAACTGAAGGGGTTGGAGAACATGTTACTGCATTCAAGGTAGGTGTAGAAAATACATTGAGTTTTAATTCACGATTGTTTATGGGTTCATCTTTGTGGGGTTGCTCTGCTGCTAATCCTGTTTCTATTGCTTTGCTGGCTTTTTTCACCTTTGCCAGCTAGTGGCAGCACACAGTGGGGTCACCCTGACAGTCCAGAGTGAGAGCTGATGCAATCCGTGTGTGTGCCCCAGACAGACATCCCAAAAATGCCGAGTGGCCAAGCTCGTGCATTTGCATGCTTGAGCTGGTTGGGAAACCATTGCACTACCCTGCAGCAGTTACTACCCGGTGTCCGCAGACCGGACCCACCCCATCCACATGCTGGATGTTTATGGAGGTCACCATGCTGGCAGCAGAAGACTCAGAGCTGTGTATCTGTGCCTTCTGTGGGCCCTGGCATTGCTCTGCCAGTGGCCAAGGGCCAGGCTGGGTGCTGTCTTGGCCCCACAGCTGGTGTTGTGCCACGGCGCTGGGCATACATAGGTGACGTGCTGCCCGCTGTGCATGTCCACATCGCCTGTGGGATTTTGGCTTGAGCCGGCCCTTCTGCAGAGCAGTGGCAATATTGAGGTGTTGTAAAGTTTATTAAGAGAATATCTCTTTTCCACGTTTAAGCAAAAATAATTGAGAAATGTTTATTTTGTGTTTGTGAAAACTTTTTAGGTTTTGCATTTGGAATCTGTGTTTGGAATTCTCTAGTGTTCAGGTTCATTAAGGTCAATATTAATGAGACAGTAGGTTTGTGTGTTACCCTCTAGAGCCGGGGTTCTAATTATGACACTTTAGGTGTATGAAATGATATGGTTTGTATTGCATGGATTGTTTGTATTAGCATTATAAAAATCCTCTCTGTGACAAATATAATCGGTTAGTTTTAATAGAAGAGCTGTTAGAAATCAGCTAAACATCTGTGAACTGGTTCTTAAACTATATTAAAGAAAATATAAGTGAGATGATTAATGTCTCTATTTTTTTTCCCTCCTTTCTAGAAAGGTGACAGGATTTTTACCATTGGTACGATCTCTGGAGGATATGCAGATTATGCAGTTGCTGCAGCTAATAAAGTGTTTCCTTTGTCGGATAAACTGGACTTTAAACAAGGAGCAGCAGTTGCAATACCCTACTTCACTGCTTATCGTGCTCTTTTCCAAAAGTAAGTGTCAAATCTAAGTTTATCCATTTTGCTTATGAATATTTAAAATATTGAAGCCCACATTTTCATTGTCCTCTAAAAGGAGAGGAGATCAATGAGTGGAAATGTTTAAAACTCTTAAGTTAAATTTGTTATGCTGATGGCATTGTCATATCATTGTCACCTAGAAGCTAGCAACTGTGTTCTCCTGTTACACAATTCTTCTCAAGAGAACAGGCCTGGAAAGGCTTCTCCGATAAGATTCTCGTAATAAAATGTATAACTCTCTCTCAGTGCTAATTGTTACTTTAGCCAGTGAAGAACAGGAATAGTTCTAATTTCTTCTAATTTCTCTTCTTCCTGAGCCTCTGTGCCAGAGAGGCTTCATGTACAGCCCTGTCTGTGCCATAGGGCAGGGTAATGAGTTAAAGCCAGGCTTCATGTCAGCTAGGTGAGAGCTTAGGTCTGGACATCTGGTTTAGTTTGATGGAACAAATTGTTAGAACCAGCATGGTTTACTTTTATGTTCTGTAACAGGTGAAAATCTTTAAGTTCAGTACCAGACCATGACTTGCTGCTAGGTGCACAACATAACTGTGCAGTACGTAAATTTGTAAGTGATATAGTTTATTTTGCCTCCTTGTTTTCCCAAAGAAGCTGATTGTACCTGTTTAGCCATAACATGAATTGGAAATCATACTGTGTGAAAGATGAGATTTGACGTTGGTTTATACAATCTGATGCGTAACGGCTGTGTACTGCAATCTTCATGCCAATATTTTCTGTTTTCCACTCAGAGGGCATGCCAAAGCAGGAGAGAGCGTGCTAGTGCATGGAGCCAGTGGGGGGGTAAGTATTTGGAGAAGGCAGCTTATAAGAAATGCTGCTTTCTGTCTTTGCATCTGCTTTTGTCTGTGGTATGATTTATGGTCACATTTATATCAATTAGTGGATTAACAAAATTAGGTTTCTGTTTCAGATGATTTAGATGCTTTTTTTTTCTGGAGCGTGTCCAGAGAAGGGCGACAAAGATGATGAAGGGGCTGGAGAACAAGCCTTACGAGGAGCAGCTGAGGGAACTGGGGTTGTTTAGCTTGGAGAAGAGAAGGCTGAGGGGAGACCTCTGTAACTACCTGAAAAGAGGTTGTGGAGAGGAGGGAGCTGGCCTCCCAAGTGACAGGGGACGGGACAAGGGGCTGTGGCCTCAAGCTCCACCAGGGGAGGTTCAGGCTGGACGTCAGAAAAAAATTTTTTGTGGAAAGGGTCATTGGGCACGGGAACAGGCTGCCCAGGGAGGTGGTTGAGTCACCATCCTTGGAGCATGCGTTTCGGAACATATCCTGTAACTGTGGCTGCTGTGGGAGCTGCTGAATCGGTAGCCTCCGGGAGCTGACCAGCTGGGACTGAATCCTGGGCAGGCAGTGTCTGTGTTCCCCCATCTTGGTCTCCCATGCTGTTGCCATGACACAGAGCAATGCCAAGAGATGGCATTGCTGTGCCTGGATGACCATTGGCTCCAGCACCAGGTTTTTGTGGAGGCATCCAACACCTCCAAACGTCCTCTGGAGTGCAGAGCTGGTACGAGACCCAGAGAATTTGGTTTCTAAAGGAACAATTTATCTGGTTGTGCAAGGTTCATAATGTTAACAAAATTTCTGCTTGCAGGTTTTCTTTGCAGTATGTAGTGCTGGTATCAATAGCAGATGATTCTGTGAAGGCAAGAATTTCCTTGGCTTTGTATCAAGTATCTATGGCCCAGCTTTAACAAACAGACTGCATTCTACGTGGATTTATATTAAATGCTGATATCTCTTCAAAAACCCCACAAAGTTTTACCACATCTCTGTAAATATCTTTTCTTTATTAGACTGATTCTAAGGTGCAAATAACTTATGGCTAAAAAAATGTTTCCAGGCTAACTTTTTAAATTGGTAAGTTCCCATTTGCAGGTGAAATATATGAAATCGATGCTAAGAAAGAAAGAGAAAAAAGACTTAATTACTTAATTTTTCCTTTTTGTGGTTTTTTTTTTTTTTCCCTTTTCTTCCCTCCCCCTTCATCCCCTCAGGTTGGAATAGCGACATGTCAGATTGCCAGAGCTTGTGGTTTAAAGGTTTTGGGTACAGCAGGAACTGAGGAGGGCATGAACATAGTCCTGAGAAATGGTGCTCACCAAGTATTTAATCACAGAGAAGCAAATTACATTGATAAAATTAAGGTAAGCATGTATCAGGGCTAGGTGATTCTTGTTACTAACAGAATGAGCAGTCATTTGCAGAAGTTTTTTTTAAGTAGATTTATGTGGGAGCAATAGCGTACTGTCTTTGTCATTTCTACACAAGATAAAACTTTCCCAGGCTAGAAGAGCTGAGCTTTCTTCACTGGCGATGGAATTTAGAAACTCTTGCATTCCAGCAATTTCCAATATGGTAGCATATTACAATTCATCAGATCAAAATACTCTAAAATTAAATTTATTACCTGTCAGTCTTAGTACAAAGGCTGTATTTAAAATGTAATCAATAAACTGTAAAATGTGTGTTATTTATAGGATATGAAATAAACGGTAGTACCCAAGCACTAATTGGACTGATAATAAGGTATTATATCCTGTATAGGAATACACAAAGATGGAAGGAGTTGATATAATAATAGAAATGCTCCCTAACATCAATCTTGCTGCTGACTTACAATTGCTGTCCTGTGGAGGAAGGGTGATGGTAAGTGGTTTTGTCACTTACTTTGTGCACGTAACACCGCAGTTGAATAGTTACGAATGGAACTCGATCGTAACTTATTTGTAACAGGTTGTGGGCTGTAGAGGTCCCATCGAGATAAATCCCAGAGACACGATGACTAAGGAATCTAGTATAATTGGAGTCAGTCTGTTTCTTGCAACTGAGGCAGGAACATTTTCATTTTAAAGCATGTTTTGTTGGCATATTCCAACACTTCTCTGTTTTCAGTTAAAACCTATTGTAGGGATCATTTCACCGTAAATAACTTGTTGGTTCATTCCTTTACATTTTTATCTAATCTCAGAACATCATAAAATATTTTTGGGTTGTGAAATTTGGTTTAACTTTTGCATAAACAGTAAATACATTTCTAGAATGTAAAGGCCCTGTGGTGGTAAATGCTGTCTTTATTACATGCCGGAGGAGATGCATGAATGTGCAGCGGCACTTCTTGATGGCATAGAAGCTGGCTGGCTGAACCCAATTGTGGGCCCAGAATATCCACTGGAGCAAGTAGCTAAGGCTCATGAAGACATTATTCATGGCAGTGGTGCACGAGGAAAGATGGTGCTCCTTCTGTGAAGCCTTTTCCCATTTATTTTGTAGCTGTTCTAACTGCATCTTTGCTTACATGATTAATTGGATGTATGGTATAAAACTTACTTCTAATCAGGTTTAGCAGTAAGAGCAAATGCTGATTTACATTAATTATATCAATCAATTACCAATCGATTTTCTTTTTGTAATAAGCAGAGTTGTGTATGCTTTAAAGTAATTTTTGTAGCTCTTTTGGCTGATGTGGAAATAATACATTTTCTCTGGTGATGTGGCCTTGTGGTACAAGGGAAGCGAATACCTCAGGCAGGATTGGATCTCTTGCTCTCTGAGAAGTTACAATGAAGCTGCTGTGGGCAGTGCAAAATGATTTTTAACAGATACACATATGTCTAGAACTAGCTATACAGATATAACTAGGACTTTGTTAATTTTTTAACCGTAATTTGTCTTATTCCATTTTTGTCACATAATTTACTTGGAATAAAAGCTTTTACTGTCAAAACAATTCACTTTTGAGCTCATGGCCAAAGAATCTGTCAAATGAGAACTACTAGGACGCAGAGGCATTTTTGTTTTGCTACGTTTGACTTAGTATCTGAATTGCAAATGTCACAGATAATTCAGAGGGACTGTAACTCTGAAGTTACTTGCTGTTATTGTATTTGCTACTCTGTAGCTGATGGTATTGGGAGAAACAGCTAATTCCTTGATGGTAAGTGGCTGGGTAGCGAGGATTTAAATTCTTCCTGCAAACTTTATTAAATTTAAAGTCACCTGAATCTGTGGCTAAAGTGAGGAGAAGAGAAAGGCTGAACAGCTTTCATTGGTGCTGAGAATTCTGTTGGTTCATAAATGAATGTGGATACATTGTTGTCCATATCCAAATACAATGCAGTTAAGGACAAACAATTTCTTTGTGTTGACAGTTTTTACACTCAAAATGTTTGGTATTACAGGCACTTCCTTTTAATGATCCAATTCTCTAATGAGTCATGAAGTCATCACTTGCAGATGAGTTTTCTCAACTTCAAGGAGAACTTCTGTTCCTCTGAGGAAAAGTGAGTCCTTACTGACCATAAATTTCAATATAGAGGCATTTTTGTCTGCGAAACTTGTTTTTTAACGTTTGGTTTAGATTTGTTTACTGTCATACTATCACAAATCAGCACATGTTCTCTGAATCCAAGTGTAGTTTCCTCAGGCATTGCACTACCTTCTTTGAAGCTGTGATTTTATTTTTTTTTTCTGAGACGGCATTAATTTCTACTGATGTTTTGCTTAATCCCAACTAAGAAAATAATTGGCAAAATCTTTTGAAATGTCTGGATTTCTCCCCTAGGTTTGTCATCCCCTGTTAAAATATTAAGGTGAGAGAAGAGTATTTTACAGGGAGGCTTACGGAACTAATTCAGTTAATATTGGTGGTGAAAGAGCAAGGTCTCAGTCTCAAAGAGGAAAGGAATGTTCTTCTAATGGAAGTTAAGTCATGTAAGGAAGACATTGTCCAGCACCAAGCTTGTCCCTGTGGAAGTGCATCTCTGGTGTTTTGCATTAACCTCTCAGTAGAGAGGAGAGCGCTCCAAGTCACCGATTCAGACTTGCAATATCAGCCTTTTTCAGGTATGAAAGCGTCTCTTTTAATGCCATGTTTGGGATTGCTACTCAAGTGATAATTTAAACTTACAGGTGAGTAAATTTTCTAACATAGCATAAATATAAGCGCCTCTAAAAAGCTCTACCTATTTTTCCCAGCAGGAATTCAGAAAGTGTTTGAATTTCTGATGGGGGGGGATAATGCTAAGATATTATAGCTATTAAACATAGGTCTAAAGGAATATGCTGGGTGACTGAGTTAAGTCCTCATTTCTTTCAAGATGTGTGTAATTGGTTTGGTAAACTACTTGAGCTCCGTCTTCTATAGCAGGCAGATCACAGTGCTGTTTCTTCTGTGCAAATGTAAATGTGAGGTCCTTCTGCTATTATACGGAGTCATTTAACTGTTCCTTGTTCATACAAACCTTACAGCCATTGCATCAAATGGATGCTTTTGCCAGGGATAAAGATGGGAGTGTTTCTGGAGTTAAGTATTTCAAACTAATATTTTAGTAAGTGCTTTTGAAAGTAGTTGCTGGGGAAGAGAAGGGTTATGCGAACTTGGCTGTAGGAGTGCAGTAGCGTGGTCCTTGCCTGCCAGTGTCACAGGTTTGGCATCTGTCACAGCTGGAGGCTGTGTGGATGTCCCAGTGGCCAGATGCTGGCTTCCCTGCAGGTCAAAATTCCAACATGAGTAGGGAGCTGCATTCCCACTTGCTCTGAATTTGAAGGTTTAAGAATGATTAGCCTAGTGTAAATGATGTGGGTAGGTAGTGTTTAACTGATTATTAAGGTAAAAGATGCTGATTATTCCTGTTCCTTCTGGTGAAATTATGGCAGGTAGGGAATCTGTGATTCTGCTTGGCAGCACTGTTAGAAAAAGTAAAACATCTCTTAATGTGAAGGTACTAAATAGCAGGTCAAGCATAGCAGTTAATGGTTGATATGATGATGTGTGTATGAAAATACACATTTTCTTTATACACGGTATGTTTTAAAATCTGTGGTTCTTTTTAATTTGTCCTTTGCTCAGAGGGTGTTACAGGAATGAGAGGCTTATGGTTTACAGTGACTCCTTTCTTGCTTCATGCCGCCTCTGTGCTGGAGCTAATGCTCAGAGATGAAATTGAGAGCAGTTTCCCTGTCAATGCATTTGCTGATGTTCATAGGACAGGGTTTGTTACAGGCTCCTGACCAGAAGGTGTCAGAGGAGTTCTTCTGTTTCTCTGACGCTGCAGGCTTCTCCCGGCAAAGCTAAGCACATTGAACCCGCAGCACTCAGACAGCTGTGTCACAGAATCACAGAATCACTAGTTTGGAAAAGATCCACAGAATCATCAAGTCCAACCATTCCCATCAACCATTAAACCATGCCCCTCAGCACCTCATCCACCCATCTTTTGAACACCTCCAGGGATGGTGACTCAACCACTTCCCTGGGCAGCCTGTTCCAGTGCCCAATGACCCTTTCTGTGAAAATTTTTTTTTCTGATGTCCAGCCTGAACCTCCCCTGGTGGAGTTTGAGGCCATTCCCTCTCGTCCTGTCCCCTGTCACTTGGGAGAAGAGGTCTCCCCTCAGCCTCCTCTTCTCAAGGCTAAACAACCCCAGTTCCCTCAGCTGCTCCTCGTAAGTCTTGTTCTCCACCCCCCTCACCAGCTTCGTTGCCCTTCTCCGGACACACTCCAGAGCTGCAACATCCTTCTTGTAGTGAGGGGCCCCAAGAAGACATGCAATAGAGCATCTAAATTCTTGGTCTATATCTGATGTATGGTACAAATGGAAGGGGTTGTTTTCATTTTGGGACACGCAGTGTGAATAAAAATTACAGCATAGCACTGACCATAAGGTACAGGGAGGAACAAGGAGATGCAGTGGCTCTTTGGGACTGTGGGCAGGAGGTGGGCGTGAGGGATGAGAGGGCAGTGTTGTCAGTGCTGTGGCAGACATGAGCCTGGGCTGCGGCTGTAGGTGGAGGTGCAGCGCTGTGAGATCTTGTCATGCTGAAGGTGAGGGGGCCAGGGCTTGCCCACAACTTAGTTCCAGTAGCCCCAGCCTCGCATTTCAGTGCAAACCCGCTCTCACTGTAATCTGCCAGGGGGAACGGTTGAAAGTGTCCATGGATGTTCCGTGCTGTGTTCGTTGTTAGCAGAACACTCTTGTCACTGGAGGGGGAACCACTTTGGCTTGGGAACTGCTGCAGCTGAGCTTCTTGGAGCTTCTTGGGGCACAAGTAGTATTCTGCTCCATCCCAATGCTAAATAGAGAGGAGGGGGAAGCCAGGAGGAAGAATTCGATTAATACCTGGCTCCGAGCCTGGTGCGAGGAGAGGGGCTTTGGTTTTTTTGATCATGGGGGGGCTCACGCACCCCCAGGCTTTCTCGCTAAGGGCGGGACACATGGGTCTCCTAGGGGGGCTAAAGCCCTTGCCAGAAACCTAGCCAAGCTCATAAATCGAGCTTTAAACTAGATGTGAAGGGGGAGGGGGTTGAGCCCAGGCTAGACAGGAATGAGCCTGGATGTGGGGAATTGGTGATTGGGAGAGGGTGCGCGGGCGAGGACCACCAGTACCTCACCGCACAAAAAGTGGGGGAGAACACACCTCGGGCTGTTAAGGGAGATGCAGGCACTCTGGTGTCAACTGATCCAGTTACCAGGCAGTTGGGAATGAACCCTGTTCCCTCTAGGAGGGCTGAAGGCTCGGCAGCTCAGCTGAAGTGCATTTACACCAATGCACGCAGCATGGGAAATAAGAAGGAAGAGCTGGTAGCTGTCGTAGGGCAAGGGGCCTATGATGTCGTTGCCATCACGGAAACGTGGTGGGACGACTCATATAACTGGAGTACGGCTATGGTGGGGTATAAGCTTTTCAGGCGGGACAGGAAGGGTAGGAGAGGAGGTGGAGTAGCCCTCTTTGTAAGGGAGGACTTGGACATCACTGAGATGGATTGTGGAGATGAGGAGGTTGAGTGCCTGTGGGTCAAAATCAGAGGAGCCCACCAGAAGGTAGATTTTGTGATGGGAGTCTGTTACAGACCACCCAACCAAGGAGAAGCAGCTGATGAGCTCTTCTATAAACAGCTGGGGTCAATCTCTAGATCAATGCCTCTGGTTCTGGTGGGAGACTTCAATCTGCCTGATATCTGCTGGGTGTACAACACAGCAGAAAGGAAGCAGTCTAGGAGGTTCCTGGAGTGCGTGGGAGATAACTTCCTTGCACAGTTGGTGAATGAACCAACCAGGGAAGGTGCCCTCCTGGACCTCCTGTTGGTGAACAGAGAAGGCCTTGTAGGGGATGTGGCGGTAGGTGGACGCCTAGGACTAAGCGACCATGAGATTATAAAATTTTCTGTTCTAGGTGAAGTGAAGAGGGTGGTTAGCAAGACGGTAACATTAAATTTCCAGAGGGCAGACTTTGATCTCTTCAGCAGGCTGGTTGGTGAAGTCTCATGGGAGACAGTACTCAAGGGCAAGGGAGCCCAGGAGGGCTGGGAGCTCTTCAAAGGGGTGGTCCTAGCAGCTCAGGAGAAAGCCATCCCCGTGGTCCGGAAAAAAAGCCGGCAGGGGAGAAAGCCAGCTTGGTTGAATAGAGAGATCTTGAGGGATATCAAGAAGAAAAGAAATGTTTATGGCCTCTGGAAGAAGGGACAGGCCTCTTGGGTGGACTACAGGAGGGAAGTGAGATTGTGTAGGGAAAAAATCAGAAGGGCTAAGGCTCAGCTAGAAATCGGATTGGCCAAGTCAGTGAAAGATAACAAAAAATCTTTCTACAAATATATAAATAATAAAAGGCGGACTAGGGAGACCATACAGTCCCTATTGGACACAGAAGGGACAACAGTAACAGGGGATGAGGAAAAGGCTGAGGTACTTAATGCCTTCTTTGCCTCAGTCTTTAGTCGTGAGGAGGGTCGTTCCGCCTGTGTACAAACCCAGGAGCTAGAGGAGCATAATGAGGCTCCCGTGATCCAAGAGGAGGTGGTCAGAGACTTGCTAGCCCGACTGGACAGTCACAAGTCTATGGGGCCGGACGGGATTCACCCTAGGGTACTGAAGGAGCTGGCGGATGTGCTGGCCAAACCCCTTTCCATCATCTTCCAACAGTCCTGGAAGACTGGGGAAGTCCCACTGGACTGGAGGCTGGCTGATGTTGTGCCCATCTACAAAAAGGGCCGCAGGGAGGACCCAGGAAACTACAGGCCTGTCAGTCTGACCTCAGTGCCAGGGAAAGTCATGGAACAGGTGATCTTGAGTGCTATCATGAAGCACATGCAAGAGAACCGGGTGATCAGGCCCAGTCAACGTGGGTTCACAAAAGGCAGGTCTTGCCAGACTAACCTGATCGCCTTCTATGACAAAGTGACCCGGCTACTGGATGAGGGAAAGGCTGTGGATGTGGTCTTCCTGGACTTCAGCAAAGCCTTTGACACAGTTTCTCACAGCGTTCTGCTTGAGAAACTGTCAGCCTCTGGGCTGGACAGGCGCACACTCTCCTGGGTGGAAAACTGGTTGGCTGGCCGGGCCCAGAGAGTGGTGGTAAATGGTGTGAAATCCAGCTGGAGGCCAGTGACAAGTGGGGTTCCCCAGGGCTCAGTGCTGGGTCCAGCCCTGTTCAATGTCTTCATCAATGACCTGGATGAAGGCATCGAATGCACCCTTAGCAAGTTTGCGGACGACACTAAGCTGGGTGGAAGTGTCGATCTGCTGGAGGGTCGGGAGGCTCTGCAAAGGGATCTGAACAGGCTGGACCGCTGGGCAGAGTCCAATGGCATGAGGTTTAACAAGGCCAAATGCCGGGTCCTTCACTTGGGGCACAACAACCCTATGCAGTGCTACAGACTGGGAGAAGTCTGTCTAGAAAGCTGCCTGGAGGAGAGGGACCTGGGTGTGTTGGTTGACAGCCGACTGAATATGAGCCAGCAGTGTGCCCAGGTGGCCAAGAAGGCCAATGGCATCTTGGCTTGTATCAGAAACGGCGTGACCAGCAGGTCCAGGGAGGTTATCCTCCCTCTGTACTCGGCACTGGTGAGACCGCTCCTCGAATCCTGTGTTCAGTTCTGGGCCCCTCACCACAAGAAGGATGTTGAGGCTCTGGAACGAGTCCAGAGAAGAGCAACAAAGCTGGTGAAAGGGCTGGAGAACAGGCCTTATGAGGAGCGGCTGAGAGAGCTGGGGTTGTTTAGCCTGGAGAAGAGGAGGCTGAGGGGTGACCTCATTGCTCTCTACAACTACCTGAAAGGACGTTGTAGAGAGGAGGGTGCTGGCCTCTTCTCCCACGTGACAGGGGACAGGACAAGAGGGAATGGCCTCAAGCTCCGCCAGGGGAGGTTTAGGCTAGACGTTAGGAAAAATTCTTTACAGAAAGGGTCATTGGGCACTGGAACAGGCTGCCCAGGGAGGTGGTTGATTCACCTTCCCTGGAGGTGTTTAAGGCACGGGTGGACGAGGTGCTGAGGGATATGGTTTAGTGTTTGGTAGGAACGGTTGGACTCGGTGATCCGGTGGGTCTATTCCAACCTGGTTATTCTGTGATTCTGTGATTCTGTGATCTGTGTGTGCCATGTGTAGCCATGGCAGCATCTGGAAAGGGCAGGTACGTGTATTTCTGAAAGACAGAGGGATGGAATTGCAGCTGTGGTTCGTTAATATCATTGTGCCCAAAATAAATGGTGCTTCAAAAGTATCCCCTCTCCGTTGTAACCGAGTGGTTGCCTGCATGTGTTCCTGCCGCCTTGGTGTGTTCCAGCAGGATACAATAAATTAATGAGACTTTAATTGCAGGGTTGGGAAGATAAAAAAGTCTGGAAGATGTTGATGTTCTTGATAGTTGCTTCTTTTACAAGAGACAATTCAGTATTCCATGTGGGTGGATCATGGCACAGAGGACCATTGAAGGACAGCTGAAGTCCTTCAATGTTTTGGAGCTGGTTCATCAGCAAGGGAGGGCTGGCCCTGCTCTTCCTCGCCTTCTCAGTTCAGTTGTGCTGCAGCCTTGAGAGGAACCGCTGTGATGCAGAGGCAAAACAGGAGTGGGGAAGGATGATGATATCTCCTGTATCAGAGTCAAGCTGGAGGCCACTGAAATGCACCCTTTGGAGCTTTCCTGTCATTTGTGCTGAGAGAATGGAAATGTGGATGGATATTTGAGCAACTAATCTGGCGAGGGGGCTGGAGAACAGGCCTTATGAGGAGCGGCTGAGAGAGCTGGGCTTGTTTAGCCTGGAGAAGAGGAGGCTGAGGGGAGACCTCATTGCTCTCTCCAACTACCTGAAAGGAAGAGAGGAGGGTGCTGGCCTCTTCTCCCAAGTGACAGGGGACAGGATGAGACAGAATGGCCTCAAGCTGCACCAGGGGAGGTTTAAGGTTGGACATTAGGAAAAAATTTTCACGGAAAGGGTCATTGGGCACTGGCAGAGGCTGCCCAGGGAGGGGGTTGAGTCACCTTCCCTGGAGGTGTTTAGAAGATGGGTGGATGAGGTGCTGAGGGGCATGGTTTGGTGATTGACGGGAATGGTTGGACTCAACGATCCGGTGGGTCTTTTCCAGCGCGGTGATTCTATGAGTCTATGATTTGAAACAATCGAGCATCCTCTCATCTCCCACTGTGTTTTTAAGTTCACAGGCGTGTATTGTATCCAAAGGCCTTCTTCATCCTTCCCTTCTCCTTGCCTTTCTCTTCCTTTACCCTGGCAGCTCGCTGGTACTGCAGGGGAAGAGCCCGTTGCAGCGTCTCCTGCCAGCTCGGGGTCGGCGTCACAGGCGGCCGCCGCCGGGGGGTTGGGGGGCGGCCCTGGCAACCCCGCCCCTCCCCGCTGTGTCCTAGCGACGCTCGGGACGCGGCCAATAGCGCCGCTGGGAGCCGCCGCGATGGGAGCTCCGCAGACGGGGTGAGTGGAGCGGGGGCCGGGCCGTGCTTGCCCGGTTCTGTCGGGACGCGGAGCGAGAGCCTGGGGGGGAAGGAGGGTGGGGGTGCAGCCGGGGGCTGGCTCCGCGTAGAGCCGCGCCGCTCCGAGCCTTGGGAACTCGGGGACCGCCGTGTCGCTGCGTCCAGCGCGGGGGGGATGCGCCGCCTGTCCCCTCACAACGAAAGCGCCGGCCAAGACCCCGAGAATTCGTTGTATCCCCTCCGTCCGTGAAGGGGCTGGCGGCAGGTGTGCCCCTCCTCGGTGTCTGGCTTCGCAGCCGCGGGCTGGAACGTTCAGAGCATCCACACGGCCCCGAGGCGGCACGAATTACAGATCCTGAGGACCTGTGCACGTCCCCGTCTCTGTAACGTGATTTGGCACGTCCTGTATGCTGAGCGATGCTCTGGGTAAAGAACCGACCGAGTCCCTTGCTCCCGGCCGTGTCACAAAGCGGTAGCAGAACAAGAGCCTTTTGGCTCCCGTTTCCATGCCAAGTTGTGCTCAAGATTGGAACCTGTAGAAAGATTTGCTTGTATAAAAGCCTTTGGAAAAAAGTGTGTTTCTTTTATGCAGAAATATATAGGACTCCAAACAAAATACTTAAAACCTTATTCTTGGAAGATTGTTTCCCTCTAGTTACCGTGAAAGGCACTTTTGGAGTCGGGATGATAGTTTGTTAGAACAGTTTTGGGGAAACAGTTCTGCCGTGGCTGATGGCATTTATTTCACAGATGTATTGAGGAATAGCTCCAATCTCTACCTTACAGGGAAAACACTGGAAATTGCAGAGCTGTGACTTGCAAAGACCTTGCTGAAGTGGAGAGGCCACCACATGTGGGGTTTGCCTCTGCTCCTCACTCTGGGAGCCGTTCAATAGTGCTAGCTTAGTACAGCAGTCAAATGAGCCACAGGATCACAAAATAATTCACTCTGCAAAAGACAAGGAAGATCTCTTGTCTGGTCTGCTCATGGGGTCAGCTGACATCAGACCAAGTTGCTTCATTCAGACTGACCCCTGCTCCGGCTGCGCAGCCTCTCCTCCTTCAGCCTCTCCTCCCAGGGCGTGTGCTCCAGCTCCACCATCCTGGTGGCCTCCTTGAGCTCACTTCAGTGCATCCACGGCTCCTGTGCACTAGGGCCCAAACCTGGATGCAGCCACGCACATGGGGTCTAGTGGGTGACACGGAAAGGGGACAATCGCTTCCCTCCTGCCAGCTGTGCTCCTCTTATTTCAGCTCAGGATGCTGCTGGCCGTCCTCGCTGCCCGGTGCTGTGGCTGACTCACCTCATCCAGCTTGTGTCCCCAGGACTGGCTGATCCTTTCCAGTAGAGCTACGTCCAGCCTGTCTGTCTCCAGCTTGTGCTGTTTGTAGCACAGGGTTGTTCGTTCCTGGGTGTAGGACTTTCACCTGGCCATGTTAAACTTCCTAAGGGTCCTGTGTAGCCTTTGGGCAGTGCTGGGCGAGCCACTGTCTGTGTTCCAGAGCTTCGTGACTGCCTTTGGGTGCAGGCAGAGTAAGCTCATTTCTGTCTGCTTGTTAGATCTCTGGCTGCCTTTGAGGTCATTGACCATGCCCTGGGGCAAAGTATTCATAAAATAAAGTAATTTTCACGGAGTATCTGGCCAAAGAATCTTCAGTGGTTTGGCCATGAAATAGTTCAGGTTAGGCAAAGAATAAAGAGAGCCGCTTGAAGCTTTTGAAACAAAAGTGAAAGGTGAATGTAGCCTGTGTGTCCATGAGGCAAACAACTGGTAGTCTCATTGAGATCAGCTGGCCAAGGCTGGAGGGGACGTGCAACTATTTAAGCAGAGATGCAGTGTGGTTTGGAGAGACTGTGACCTTCCCCTTCCTTGTTATCACCTGAGGAAGATTGTACCTGGGCTTCAGGGTTTTGTGAGCTTGAAATAATGCAATTAATTATCATTAGACTGCACAGCCCCATCCAGATTTCAAGTCATCTACTGACTTCAATGAAGTTTGGTTCAGTAGCTGGGTTCCAGCGTGGCTTCTTATTCTTATAAGCACAGCAGCAGAGGTTGAAATCAAAAAACACAGAAGCCAGAGCTGTGCCTCAAGTCCAAAGGTGGTGCAGCTGAGGGTCTGCCAGTGACCCAGCTGCACAGCAGCAGCTCCCCATATTTTGAAAAGGGCCACGGCCTAAGGCTGTAGTTGGAAAAGTCAGTTCGCAAGTGTTACAACCCTGCCACCCTACAAAGCAAGATCCTCTTTTTGCGGAGACTGGGGATTGTTTTCCTGGCTTTTCATCTTCTGGTCCTCTTTCACAGAGAGAGGAATCCAAGTGCAGTGTAGTCACTGGCCGTATTCACTTGGCTCAAGCTTGGAGGCACCAAACGGAACAAGCATTTATGTTGAGTTGTGTGGCAATGCCAGCAGTTGTCTTCTAAATGCCTGTACTGGTGGGTTGATGGCAAAATCCCATCCTCTGTGATGGAACTATGCCGTCTTTGGAATCTTAGGCCCACATGTGCCTGTTGGGCTATTCCCAGCTAAAATTCACAATGTCCTGACCTTCAGGACTTCATGTCATATTCCAGTCCTGCAGAAAATCACTTTGCCACCATCTGCTTTCCTCTGTGGAGACCCTGACGGCATTGTTTTTTGAAATGGGATGTACTTAACGGTGGCTGAAGAGTTTCCTTAGGGAGGGTATTGCAGGCAGTGGCCAGGTGTCTGGAAAGTCTCCTGGGAGGAGTCTTTGCTCCCAAATGGAACATGTTGGGCAGGGGCCTTGCCTTGTGGGGTTCTTAACTGACAGTCTGTGTTTGAATTTGTTCTGTCTGGAGGCTGGCTGAGCCTTTCTTGTTTATGTCCCCAGCAGAAGCAATGCCAGATCCATTAGCTTGTTAAAGCGAGGAATGGTCTCCGTTAGGGCAGGACTCTTTGCTTGATTGAAGGAGCAACGAACTCCAGTGATCATGTAAAACATGGGAGCTGTAATTCCCTGTGACTCTACCGATCAATAACTAGAGCTTTGATGCTCTCTTAGATTATTTCTTTGGTGAACGGTCACTGATTTAATTGCACTGTAAATTATTAACTGTGAACATGTGCTTTACAAAACTGATGCTGGATGCCTACTGTGACTTAGTCCTTTCAAATGAATAAGAGCGGTTTTAAAGATCCTTTTGATACACAGCACAAGCTCTGCACGCAGTGCGTTGCGCTGTAAGCAGATCAAAACCAGATACTGTTAATAAATAGTAATGGTAATGATAATGCAATGAAAATCTGGTATAATACAGAGTTCTAAGTGGACACTTCCTTAATTTACTAAAATCCTAGTCACTGGCTCTGGTGTATTTTTTGTTTTGTGTACTTAGTCATCTGCACAGCTGGACTCCCTGCCACTGCAGACGTAATTCCTTCTGCGGGGCTTTGGGCTGATAATTGGTTTACTTTGGCCCTCAATACATTCTTTTAAAGCAGAACAAATTGTGGCTTTTTTGGTTTGTGCCTCCGTTCTGTGTGTTGATTTGTGTCCTTGTACTTGGCTTTATTAATTTATTACTTTTGGGAGAAAAGCAGAGTTGTCTCTAGCAACAGCAGTTTGTTTTCATGAACAGGCAGTTAAGGTGTTACCTAGGAGCGCAGATGGTACCGAAGGGTGAGTGAGCACCTGGCATGCTGCTGGTCTCAAAGGGTGGGAGGTCAAGATGCCCACATAAAGCAGAGACAGACCTGGGAATGGGATGCATCTGCCTCCCAGGGTCCCCTCCTTGTGCCAGCGGGTGGGGAACTCCCTTCATGTACTAAGTTCTTCAGGGTGTCCAGAGAGAACATGTGCTCCATGCGCATGATGGTATTTGGTAGACTTCTTTGGTGCCTGGGGGAAGGAAGTTACCTGGTTTGGTAACTCGCCCTGGCTGCCCTTGGGCTGGGAATTGCACCTGCACCTCATCCTCTGGAGTGCCGAGTCGGTCTAACTCTTTGGTGTCAGTGGGATACTCCAGGGGGACTTGGGACAGGTGTCAGCATGGCCCGCTCCGGCTGCACTTGCCTAAAGTCTGACAGGGGAGGATGAACCAGTCAGTCAGCATGAGCAGAAACTGGGCAGCAGCTGCTAGTGGGCACAGACTTGCAGGGCTAGATGCTGCTTCTGCACACAGTTTGAACCCAAGCTTGAGCCAGTGCCCGGGTGTTCAGTGAGGCTCTGCTTGTGCTGCTCTTCTAGGCAACTGAGGCATTCACCTGGGCAGAGAGCTTGGGTGTCTCTGGGAAGTCAGGCTCTGCCAAAGCCTAGTGGATGCCCTTCCATTCTTTCCAGTGGTTTCCTGGGTTTTGTTTCAGGCCCAAAACATTTCCTCGTTTTCCCCAATACTCTCTGAACTTTGAGTTTAATTCAGCATTTTTAAAGACCAGCCTGTTCATAATTTAAATGAGAAAACGTGTGCAGAGTTGTCTTTGAAACTAAAGTTGCTGTGTCACCGTACTCAGGTGGGAATTGTGTTTTGACTAGTTACATGGTCCATGAAATATTAGATGGAAGGGAGTAAATGAAGAGAAGTTGGATTGAGTTTCTCCTCTGCCTCTGTATGCAACTGCCAGGGCGTACTGTAAGTCAACATTTAGCATAATTGATGTAATCTGGTGGTTTCAAATGCAAATGGTTTTAAAAAGTAATGTAGAACAGTTGCTATAGTGCCGGTATTTGATCAACGTGCATAACAAGGTAAGCTAAATTGTTTGTTTAAAGTTTAATTTATTGTTGGTAGGCTACTTGGGCGATTATTGTGAAACCCCAGATAAAATTCCTGTAAATTCATGATCTCCTTGCTTTTTTTAAATTTTTTTTTAATCAAATTGTTCTTTCTTCCCCTGAACATGCTGTTGTGTGTGGTGCCCTGGCCTAATAATAGACATTTTTCATGAATCGTCCCATTGAAAGACAGGCAAGAGAGGTACAGTGGCATTTAAATTTAAAGCCAAAGAAAACCAGAGAGATCAATCTCTTGTTGTGTAATTAAAATATTTCCTGCCCAGAGAGCCTGAAGGTCAGGCTGAACACTATGCAATGTGTGGCTGAGTGTGTGCATTTAACAACGTGAATGGATCTAGACTATTAAAAACTTCAGCTGACTGAAATGTATTTCGTTGTTTGTCCTCTTTCCAGAGGGTGACGTACGATGAGGTTGTGCTAAGAACTCTTAAAAAAGGTATCTGCTAGTTACGGATGCTTCTGGTTTTGTGTTTAACTCTCATATCTTGGGTTCAATTTTTTGAAGCTCTGATCTTTGGCAGCTAGGAAGTTGTAGCTCTGTTGGCATTCCAGAGGTGCAAGGCATTTCTTGTGTGGAGCAGGGGAGGGCCTTACTCTGACAATCTACATGATCAGGGTCTCTATGTTTGTTGATTTGGCGGATTTTCACCAATAAAGAGAAGAGAGATGCAGTTTGTTCACTTTGGATTGCTCAGTGTATGCATTAAAGACAATCCTGAGTATTTTAGCATGGGAACTGGAAAATACTCGAGAGGTTCTTGCATTTCATATTGGACCCATGTTTATTGCTCCAAATACAGAAAAGGACTTTTGCATAACATGAGGGGTCTTTTGAGGGGCAAAGATTGGCAGCTGGTAGTGTAGCCCAGCCACGCTGGCCGCTACGACTGCCTAGTCCCAGGACTCTTTTAGACTGAGCAGCCCTTCAGAGCCGTTGTGCTACTGGCTAGTCAGTCTCGTTAAAATCTTGAGAGCATGGTGTGGCAAAAGCCTTGGGTCCTTGGCTCTGAGCTGTGCAGGCTGGTACCGAACTGAGCGATGGGTTGCCCGGTGTCTGTGCTTTCTAACCCAGGAAGACCTGGGTTCTCAAGAGAGATCCTTCATCACTTGCCTCTTTTCTGACACCTGGGTCTGGAGGGGGACTTTCTTCGGTCCTGCCAGTGCAAAGCGTGCTCTCCACAGAAAGGCCGAGGTGGTGAAGAGGTGGTAGCTGGCTGAGTGCTGGAGCAATAGTGATGGGATTCCTGCAGACACAGGAGTCTGCTTGCTGCCCCAACTTTGGCACAAACTCTTTGCTTTCCTGCAGAGCGTGTTTGGATTTTATTGAGTTTGAGGAAATAGGCTACACAGAGCAGATCTGCTGATTTTTGGTAAAAGGTAATAAAGTAAATGTAAAAATGTAAAAATGTAAAAATGTAACACAGTAACTGTATTTAGAGAGCAAAATTGTTCTCATCAATGCAAGTTGCACTTCAAACTATAGCCATGTGGGGCCAGCCAGCAAAACCGTAATGCCGTACCGTAGGCTTCCTGGCCTGTATATACCATGGAAGTTATGAATCTTGCCCTGCACAAGTTTTGTGCAATTGAATTTATCAATATGTTTGTGGGATAAACATTCTTGTCTGTCTGTTTAAATAATAGCCTGGAGTCACTGTTGTGTTCACATAAATGCTCCCTGAAATGGTTTAGGATGGTTCCTAATGTTGCTGTTGTAGATTGGTTTTCCTGAGTTGTTTGTGAGTTCTATTTGTGTAAAGGCCAAATGGAGAAATGCTTTTTGAGGCAGGCTTTTTTGTTCATGAGCAAATTAGTGGTTAGCCAGACAACATTGTAACAGATACGTAGCTGAATCCCAATTGAGAAAATTGTTCAAAACAGAAGGTTATATTTAAGCCTATTTTTTGACATCTGCAATTGAAGCAACCTAGTTTTCTGTATAGGTGTTCGAAGTGGCAAATTTGATGTACACTCCCTCTGATGGAGGGAACATTAAAGAAGGGGAAATAGCTGTTAAAATAAAAGGTTGGAAATGTGGATACAGAAGGAGGCTTCGGCTAAAAAACAAATAAATAGTCCCTTCATCAGAGCAGAATTTGCATCCAAGTTAATAACATGTCTGCTAACTTTCAAGGCAGTGAAAATAATAGGGAAACAGTGTTCTGTCTTGAAAATATATTTTGGTGCTAGCAGTTTCTGTTAACCTGAGTAGATGGAAGAAAGCAATTTTTTTGGTGTTAGAGACCAGACAATAATGGCTCAGAGCTGGCTATGAAGACTGCAGGAAAATTCTTTTGTAGAGATAAAGTTGTATAAGTGATCTGTCTGGAGCTGGGATCTGGATTAGGTGGCTTCTGAAGATCCCTCCCAAGCCAAGTTATTATTATAGGTCTTTGCGCAAGCTGCCAGAAGCTCTATCACTGCCATGCCTACCACGAGTTGGGAGGCGGGAGGAGGAAGGGGAGCATGAGGTGCATGGTAGGGCAGTGCAGTGGTGCAGGAGTTATGGGACATCCCCCTCCCTGGAGATGTACCATATACTGCACTTCTGACAAAGCCCATGGCTGGGTAGCAAGGGAGCTGGAGTCCATGCCAGTAATCCAGCTCCAGATGTTGTATGATATGGTGATGGCCTGGTGAAGGTCACCTGAGGAGGCTGTTGCGAGAGTCGGTCTTGGAGGAGACTTTCAGAGCTGGGCTTTCTTGGACCCTGTGCCTCAGTGGTGGGATGCTGGTCAATGCTGAACTGCTGTATCTTACGTAGAAGTCAGTTGTTTCTGATAGGAACATTCCACAGACAGTAAGATCTTGCTTTTACATAGTCTGATTAGCATTTATCTGACAAAATGTTGGGCTTGATTCATCAAGATAGCATTTTGTGCAGCAAACTATTGGGTAAGTATGTATAACTTAAGCTGTAATAATTTGACTATCAAAGGGATTATATGCATCTATATTGATTTTATTTCAGATTTATTGGAACCTACAATAGCCTTACAGACAAACACCTGGTTGGATATTTCAGCAATGCCAGGATAAGACGACATCTTGTGAGATCAGGACTGGTGAGACTGAAAAGTTTCCTTTTCTGAGAAAAAAAAAGAGGAGAGTTCTTTGTTTCCTCTAATAGTGGACAAATCAAACCACTAATGGATTTGTTGTTTGTTTGTTAGAGGTATGTGTTGGTGAGGAGTTGACCAGCTAGCCAAATGTGAAATCATGCTGTGCCAGATCACAGCCATGCGATCACACTGAGACTGAGGGCAGGTTTGTTTAATCCAGGCATTTTCTGCTGCATTATTACCTACCGTAGGTCATCTAGATAACAGAATCACAAGGTTGGAAAAGACCCACAGGATCGTTGAGTCCAACCGTTCCCATCAGTCACTAAACCATGCCCCTCAGCACCTCATCCAGCCGTCTTTTAAACACCTCCAGGGATGGTGACTCAACAACCTCCCTGGGCAGCCTGTTCCAGTGCCCAATGACCCTTTCCATGAAAAAAATTTTTGATGTGCAGCCTGAACCTCCCCTAGCGGAGCTTGAGGCCATTCTGTCTCATCCTGTCCCCTGTCACTTGGGAGAAGAGGCCATCACCCTCCTCTCTACAACCTCCTTTCAGGTAGTTGTAGAGAGCAATGAGGTCTCCCCTCAGCCTCCTCTTCTCCAGGCTAAACAACCCCAGCTCTCTCAGCCACTCCTCGTTAAGTCTTGTTCTCCAGCCCCTTCACCAGCTTCGTTGCTCTTCTCTGGACTCGTTGCAGAGCCTCAACATCCTTCTTGTGGTGAGGGGCCCAGAACTGAACACAGGATTCGAGGAGCGGTCTCACCAGTGCCGAATACAGAGGGAGAATAACCTCCCTGGACCTGCTGGTCACACCGTTTCGTCCTAAGGCTGCATTACTGAAATCCGAATGACAGAAAGCCAGAGCTCGGAGCTTAGTTCTGTGTGCTAAGCAGTTTTGAAGACAGTAGTTGCAGCTGAGGAAATGCTTCACCTGACACTGAGCGTGTTTCAGGATGACAAGGTCCAAGGGCCACCTGGGGCTCTCAAAGTGCTGCCATGGGGGCTGCTGGTGAACGATGATTCCACACAAGAAGGAATGTGCTAAGAGTCAGTATGGAGGCCATACTCCATGGAATATCAAGCTTATGCTTCCACTGCAGCTTCTGTAATGCAGCAGTCATAATGCCTGTCTGCCTGAAACTGCGAAGAGTGGCTGACATGGATTGATGATGTATCTAAACATTGGAGAGCTTTGGCTTAGCCCTGAGCTTCTGCTCAGTAAATGCATTTCCAGTAAGAAGTTACATGTGGCACTGTATTACTGTACTGTTCTGGTGATGTGAGAATGCTTGTCAATCTGCTTGCATTTCACATCCAGGCAGAAGAAGATCTTTCATGGAGGTGTTTTGATAAATTTAGAATGTTTTATGTTTTTTGGTCTGTATTTCTTTTTGCTTACTGGATTTTTTCTCTGCAAGATCTTTCAGTTTGCAAATATACAGACTCATATTGATTCTCTTGGTTTTTTTTTTAAACTGTGAGATCTAAGCATCTTTGACTCTATTAGCAGTTTAAATAGCTTCAATGTTATTTTTCAAAAGTGTTTAATGGAAAACTGAAGGATTTGGTAAAGGTGAATGTGCTGAATATTTTAAAAAATACCTATGCACTCCTAGGTGTGATGCTGGTTAGCACAGGCAGATGCAACCCTCACACAGTGGGAAGGCGAGTGTTTAATTACCCTTCACTGACTTGGGCGATGGCCCGTGAAGAGTAAGGGTGAGCCCTCAGTTGTTAGAAAACGTGACTGCTTCTCTCCTGCTCTTGTTTGGCTGGTGGGCTCCATGCAGTCAAAGAAACTACAGTTTTGTGCTGGGAAGGTGAGCTCCAGCACCACGACAGAAAGCAGAGGTGCTACTCTGTTTGAAAACATACTTTAGTCTGTTTTCTGTTCTTTTTAGTCACTTTATATTTGATTACCACAGATCTCAAGGAGTGGAAGAATAATACCTGATAAAGAATACTGGCAAAATGTTCGGAGGAAGGATCGGCAAAGATACGCAGAGGAGTGCCTGGCTCAGGCCATGTTTCAGAAGATCCTTGATATGGAGGTATGCATTTACTAGGGATCTGTAAGCCTTTTCAAATACTTCCCAGCAGACAGACAGTGGCTATTATCTCATACCAGTCTGTTTTCTGTAGCTGTGCCCTCATGCTCTCCTGAAAATGTATCTCCTGCTGGGAAGAGGGACAATCTTTGTACTTGGCGTCCCCCACATGGAACCTCCACTGGCCTCTAGCTGTTAAACCATACTGCCATTAGAACAGACACTATCTTGGCTCACTTAATGCATGCTGGCAGTTGTCAGATTCTGGGGTGATAGTCACAGGCTAGTTTGCTTTAAAAATTCTAATAAAACCAAAATAATTTGAACATGGTTATATATGTTACCTGAGTACAAGATTTGGTCACATTCCCACTACGTATCAAGAGTGCAGCTGGTCCCTACAACTTTACAAATGCTCAGTTGTTCCCTTTCTGATATTAATACACATGGATGTAATGCAAATGGATTGAGTCAGTAGTAGTTTCATAGCTGGGCAAAATGAGGATAATGGCCAGGGAGCAGGTGAGTGATAAGCAGAACAGAAGCAAATGCTCTTACATTCACTGACATCTCATAATGTCTGTTAATGAGATTTCTTTCTCTGATATTGATAGCGTTATCACGAGCTGGAAATGAAAAGGAAACTTGAAAATTCTGTGAAGAAGGTGAGGGTGCAGAAAATCAAGGTAAGGCTTGAACGCTATTGAGTACTGATGGGACTTGCTAGTTTTGCCCTGTGCTAAATAACAGCCCTGAGTCAGGCCAACGATTCATTGAATCAAGCATCCTGTCTCTGTGGGTTATGGAAAAAGTACAAGGAACAAGCAAGTAGAGGATGATCCTGCCCCAGGTTACCTCTTCTAGCTCTATCGAATGGCTCAGGAGCTCCCATTCATAAACATGATTCCCTTTGAATCAACTTATTATTTTGGTTCTGCAGTATTCTTAGTTGTGGAATTTAATTGCAAGTTGAATAAAATGGTACTTGCTTGAATTTCTGCACAATAATTACTGTATCTGCTGTCTGATAATTCTGTTTGATGCTCCATTGTTCTCATTATGAACAAAATTAATAACTATTCCCCTTTTCCAAGACATTTGTGATTTTACATGCGTTTTTCATATTCCTTCTCATTTTCCCAAGCTGAAGACCCTCAGTCTGTTTTCAGTCGTTTGCCTCTCCTCACGATGTTTATCTGAACCAGCATGTAACTAATGAAAAGAGTTTGGTGTTGTGTGGGTAGAGCTTGATGCTGTAGTTGTTACAGTAGTGGAAATCCCAGAGAAGTCAATGGTTCTCCCTATGAAGTCACTTGGACGCGTATGGGAAAAGTTGTCATTTTGGCTGACATGTCCTCAACATCCTATCTCTTCGTTAGAGCCTGCATTGAGAAGCATGCGCTGAGAAGCTAGCTGCTTCTTTGAGCAGTTAAAGAACAGTTTTGAATCTTTTTAGTTTTAATAATGCGTTTGTGAGCAATTAATCAGGTAAAGAAAGGAGGAGATTTTAATGAAAACCACTGCTCACTATGATAATTGCAGAAGCATTACTTACTGACTGAACTCCTGCTGGTAGAAAGTTGCCACTGTGTAAGCAGTGACCAAGGCACCCTATTAAGGGATTCTGGAGTTGGGTACTTTTGGAACATAAAGCAAAACTGCTTCCTTCAGTGAGAAGTGTAAAGGAGACGCCTGCAGATATACGATCTGTGTCTTTGCTGTGATGCCACGCTAGGACACAGGAACCTGTCTGCAATTAGTATTGTAATTTAATTCTCCCTTCATACATTCAGTGAAATTGGTTGAGTAGCTAATCTGAAAGGAAAGGAGAAAACCTGATGACTGGGCAAGGGAGGATAAGAAGTGTAGCTATCTATGTCCAGGAGGGTAATCAGCCCAGTGTGGAGCTCTTGAGAAGAAAAGGCAGGGAGGGGCACTGTCAGAGCAAGGAAATGGCAGATGCACTCAGATTTTGAAAAGAGAAAGGCCTTCGACTAAATCAAGAAATGGGAGATCTACAGAAATAGGCAGAGGAATTGAACTTGGGGAGATGTGCAGCTGTAGAAGGGTGCAGGGGAATCAATCAGAGACTGGAACAAGTCTTTTCCCTCATCTCTCTCTCATTCCTTAAGCAGGTGTTCAATTGGATCTGGGCAATTTGGTTATCATAGCTGTCTGATGAAAGACAGAGGGAAGGCAAGCTCAGACATTGCTGTTAAGGATATTTAGCACCTCAGAGACATACATTTCTATTCTTTTAGGTGGAAAAATCCAGAAAATCAGTGGAAGATGCTAGCTCTGTGTACACCCCACATCCACAACTCGGTCCACGAAATCATTATAGGCACCATCCTTTTGTGGTGGGAGAACCATCTGGTCAGTCACAACTGGTGAGTTTCACCAAATGCTCTATACGCTATAATGTAAGCATGCACAGCCAAAAGTGTGTACGTACACCTATGACATCTATGCCTAGTGTAAAGCAATGATCACCCTGATTGTTCTACCTGAAGGCTTCGTCTTGCCCGACTCGAGGCTGATTTCCTTTTTGCAGGATTGTGTAGTTAAAAAGAAATCTCCAGAAGCTGAGGTTGCAAGAGTGTCAAATCAGAACCTAGAGAAAAATGGCTTTGCTTTGTGATAAATCTACTTTAATATTTCCTTTTTGTGTGCCTCGTCACCCAAGGCTAGGCTGGTATCCTTACCATAAGTATTGTCAATGAATACTGTGGCTGCAGACAAGCTTACACATGTTATAAAACCCTGAAAGCAAGGGAGGATTTTTAGAGAACAGAGTTGAAGGGGCGAAGTAAGACTAAAGTTCATTCCAGAAGGCCATGCTTTGGAGTGCTGGCTCAGAAATTTCTTACTCTGTTGATGGGAAGAGAAGGAATGTTAATATACTGTTGAAAAAGAATGATACTGAAGTCCAAGGTCAACTATATAGCACAGTTTTATCTGGTTCTCCATTTCTATAATGATAGTTGGTGCGGACTGAAGAAAGTTGTTCAGTCCTGAATGACCTTCTCCTCTCCATCCCATACAGAGGGCACGTAGGGCTGTAGTTGATGATCATGGTGAACATCCTTCTCGTCAACACCAAGCCAAGGAGTTTGCCTTTTCCAAGATGGTGACTTAACTCAGTTAAACAGGTTTTTTTTTTTTGTGGGGGGAGGTGTTTAACATTTCAATGCGGTATTCTGAAGAGTATACAAGGAAAAGATAAAATAAAAAGTCAGAAAAGTGTTCAGCATTGAACAGTTGTGCTTTTGTGGTGTAGTGTCTGAATGTCCATGTGGTGAAGGCACCGAAACAGCATGCTGCTACAGTTCCTTTCAGTTCATTACATTTGCTTCAAGGCTGCACTGTGAGGAGACAGTAGCAAAAACTATATTTGTGGCCAAGAATTCTTTTGGATGCTCCAGTTTGTGGATACTCAGTTAGCGATGCCTAAAGTGGTCTGGCTCTTTGGAGGCAGTCCAGGAAATTTTGTTTCCCCAGGATACCTGAGAGTCACTCATCACTTCCAAATATATTGATCAGTGCTATTTTTTATTTTAAGAGTCTACTCTGCACTGGAAGTGATCCACTGAGATTTTGTAGCTGTTTTCTTTTTCCTTTTTAGACCTCTTGGCTACCAAATACAGCTCCAGGAAATACGCTACAACCTCTTCGCCTCCCGCCAGTTTGTATCTCTGCTGCCATAGGGTCTGCGCCGAAGGCTTCAAGCTGTAAACAAAAGCACCACACACTTGAGCCTGATCAGCAGTTTGCCAGTGGGGTGAGGCTGGATTTCATTCTGGAGGTAATGCAGATTCATGGAGAGTTTTATAATAGTGCTTTAGTACTGCAGTTCGCAGAACTGCATACTGCAGGCAACACGCCTTCCAAATATTTATCAGCTTTTATTTAAATGCTCCTTTTTGATCTCTGTTTAATTTTCAAGACATTGTCTTAGTGGTCTAATGCCCAGTTTTTCATCACAGCCCGGAAAAATGTGGTGACTTGTCTTTTATAGTCTAAAATCTCTCTATGTGCAAATTTTTCTACCTCTACATAGGTTTTCCTTTATGTAGAGAGGGAAGCAGCCATCTGGGTAAGATCAAGAACTCAGGAATATTTTCACACAGTCTTACAAGATTTCATCTTCATCTACAGCTGAAAAGTAGCAAAAACCATCTTTCTTTTTTTACCATTACTACTGCTAAATCACACTAGCGGGTTCAGAGAATGAGAGCTTTTTGGTGTAGCCAAGCATGATCTTAATATGCATTCAGTTACTCTCAGGTGAGATTTGGAGTTGTCTTCTCTTCTAGGAAAAGCATTATGTAATTGACTGTATGATAGGAGTTCCATGGGAATGGAGGATGTTGGATCTGTGGCCACTGACAGGCAGGAAATGCATGAATAACTTTGTGCTGCTGTGCATTTGTTCCATATTATGATGGTCATGATCTTCCCTCCAAGAATTTGCTGACACTTTCTATGTCTTCTATAATTATGGGTGATTTGCATTGTTTCTTTAATGCTCACAACAGACAAAACAGCTAAATCAGTCATAAAGCATGAAGATGATGCAGAACTCGGATCCAGAGCACGCAATGTTTGCAGAATTTATTCTCTAGAGATGTTTTGCTTTTCAGGGCCTTGGTCCTCTGTTTGCAATTCATTCAGAAGGAGGACTAAACCTCTGCTACAAAGGCAAAGAAGCGTTTTGAACAACTTCTTGTATAATTGGTGCCAAATAGTGTTACTGTTGGAAGATTCTGGCTGACTGCTTTGGAATTTGCTTGCCATCGGAAAGAATGCAGCAGTGCTGTGGGGTTGTGCAGTATTGTGCCTGCCTGGAAGCAGAACTCTGCATGGTTACGAGTAGTATGTGTTTAACAATGATGTTGTCTAGATCTCTAAGGGCCACATTTTCAAGCCGCCTGTCCGTTGCTTTGCAAATTAAACCGAAGAGGTTTAGCGTATAAATGTTTTCATAAACGTAATGGCAAGCACCAAGTGAGGAAATTGTTCGAGAGGCATGAGTGTTACTAATTGTAAAGAGCAGTCAAACCATGAGTAGTTCAATATGCTTGGTAGCTATTTTTTGTGTCACCTACTTAACCTGGTTAACATGTTTTTGCAGGGGGAGAGGAGTGAGTTAACACTTATGAATTCAGTGGAACACGTAACTGGTATATCCCCGTATCAACTCCCAGTCATCAATCATATGATACCAGTGCCACCTCCCGCTCTGCAAAAGGGAGACAAGAGTGTAAATGCAGTGAGAGCAGTGAGAACTAGGATGCTGAGAGGCAGATTATTCCATCCCACCACTGCAGCAAATGACAGAGGGCAGCTTTTACCAAAGGTGAGTTATTCCTGTCTGCTTCTCTGTTTATTGTTACGTTACTTTCCCTGTGGGTGTATTTGCCTAAAGCTGAAAGATGTGGCTATCTAGTTTGCATAAAAATTCCCTGAATTTTTGAAAGAAAAAAAAATTATAACTATTAAAATACATAGCTGCCACCCTTTTCTCTGTATACTAAAACATTGGGTGTTTTTCATCAGCTGGGGCTAAAAAGGTGCTTGAACAAAAAGGCGTAGGAACTCTTACTCATGGCCTTCTGTCTTCGTCAATCCTTCTGTCTTAGTCAAGATCCTGCCTCTGACTGTATCTGGTGCCAGAACTTCAGCAGGATGGGGGAAATGCTGTGAGTGTGTGAAAACTTCTTCTGTTACACTCCAGCCAGTCTTGACTGCTGCAAGGAAATTGTAGGAACCCAGGACTGGGAGAGACAATCAAACTTGGTCCCTGCCATTCTGGGAAATTCAATTTCTAGCGACTATCCACTTCTGACTGCTGCTGAGCACTGCATTCAAATTTTCAGTCGTTTGCCTCTCCTCACGATGTTTATCTGAACCAGCATGTAACTAATGAAAAGAGTTTGGTGTTGTGTGGGTAGAGCTTGATGCTGTAGTTGTTACAGTAGTGGAAATCCCAGAGAAGTCAATGGTTCTCCCTATGAAGTCACTTGGACGCGTATGGGAAAAGTTGTCATTTTGGCTGACATGTCCTCAACATCCTATCTCTTCGTTAGAGCCTGCATTGAGAAGCATGCGCTGAGAAGCTAGCTGCTTCTTTGAGCAGTTGAAGAACAGTTTTGAATCTTTTTAGTTTTAATAATGCGTTTGTGAGCAATTAATCAGGTAAAGAAAGGAGGAGATTTTAATGAAAACCACTGCTCACTATGATAATTGCAGAAGCATTACTTACTGACTGAACTCCTGCTGGTAGAAAGTTGCCACTGTGTAAGCAGTGACCAAGGCACCCTATTAAGGGATTCTGGAGTTGGGTACTTTTGGAACATAAAGCAAAACTGCTTCCTTCAGTGAGAAGTGTAAAGGAGACGCCTGCAGATATACGATCTGTGTCTTTGCTGTGATGCCACGCTAGGACACAGGAACCTGTCTGCAATTAGTATTGTAATTTAATTCTCCCTTCATACATTCAGTGAAATTGGTTGAGTAGCTAATCTGAAAGGAAAGGAGAAAACCTGATGACTGGGCAAGGGAGGATAAGAAGTGTAGCTATCTATGTCCAGGAGGGTAATCAGCCCAGTGTGGAGCTCTTGAGAAGAAAAGGCAGGGAGGGGCACTGTCAGAGCAAGGAAATGGCAGATGCACTCAGATTTTGAAAAGAGAAAGGCCTTCGACTAAATCAAGAAATGGGAGATCTACAGAAATAGGCAGAGGAATTGAACTTGGGGAGATGTGCAGCTGTAGAAGGGTGCAGGGGAATCAATCAGAGACTGGAACAAGTCTTTTCCCTCATCTCTCTCTCATTCCTTAAGCAGGTGTTCAATTGGATCTGGGCAATTTGGTTATCATAGCTGTCTGATGAAAGACAGAGGGAAGGCAAGCTCAGACATTGCTGTTAAGGATATTTAGCACCTCAGAGACATACATTTCTATTCTTTTAGGTGGAAAAATCCAGAAAATCAGTGGAAGGTGCTAGCTCTGTGTACACCCCACATCCACAACTCGGTCCACGAAATCATTATAGGCACCATCCTTTTGTGGTGGGAGAACCATCTGGTCAGTCACAACTGGTGAGTTTCACCAAATGCTCTATACGCTATAATGTAAGCATGCACAGCCAAAAGTGTGTACGTACACCTATGACATCTATGCCTAGTGTAAAGCAATGATCACCCTGATTGTTCTACCTGAAGGCTTCGTCTTGCCCGACTCGAGGCTGATTTCCTTTTTGCAGGATTGTGTAGTTAAAAAGAAATCTCCAGAAGCTGAGGTTGCAAGAGTGTCAAATCAGAACCTAGAGAAAAATGGCTTTGCTTTGTGATAAATCTACTTTAATATTTCCTTTTTGTGTGCCTCGTCACCCAAGGCTAGGCTGGTATCCTTACCATAAGTATTGTCAATGAATACTGTGGCTGCAGACAAGCTTACACATGTTATAAAACCCTGAAAGCAAGGGAGGATTTTTAGAGAACAGAGTTGAAGGGGCGAAGTAAGACTAAAGTTCATTCCAGAAGGCCATGCTTTGGAGTGCTGGCTCAGAAATTTCTTACTCTGTTGATGGGAAGAGAAGGAATGTTAATATACTGTTGAAAAAGAATGATACTGAAGTCCAAGGTCAACTATATAGCACAGTTTTATCTGGTTCTCCATTTCTATAATGATAGTTGGTGCGGACTGAAGAAAGTTGTTCAGTCCTGAATGACCTTCTCCTCTCCATCCCATACAGAGGGCACGTAGGGCTGTAGTTGATGATCATGGTGAACATCCTTCTCGTCAACACCAAGCCAAGGAGTTTGCCTTTTCCAAGATGGTGACTTAACTCAGTTAAACAGGTTTTTTTTTTTTGTGGGGGGAGGTGTTTAACATTTCAATGCGGTATTCTGAAGAGTATACAAGGAAAAGATAAAATAAAAAGTCAGAAAAGTGTTCAGCATTGAACAGTTGTGCTTTTGTGGTGTAGTGTCTGAATGTCCATGTGGTGAAGGCACCGAAACAGCATGCTGCTACAGTTCCTTTCAGTTCATTACATTTGCTTCAAGGCTGCACTGTGAGGAGACAGTAGCAAAAACTATATTTGTGGCCAAGAATTCTTTTGGATGCTCCAGTTTGTGGATACTCAGTTAGCGATGCCTAAAGTGGTCTGGCTCTTTGGAGGCAGTCCAGGAAATTTTGTTTCCCCAGGATACCTGAGAGTCACTCATCACTTCCAAATATATTGATCAGTGCTATTTTTTATTTTAAGAGTCTACTCTGCACTGGAAGTGATCCACTGAGATTTTGTAGCTGTTTTCTTTTTCCTTTTTAGACCTCTTGGCTACCAAATACAGCTCCAGGAAATACGCTACAACCTCTTCGCCTCCCGCCAGTTTGTATCTCTGCTGCCATAGGGTCTGCGCCGAAGGCTTCAAGCTGTAAACAAAAGCACCACACACTTGAGCCTGATCAGCAGTTTGCCAGTGGGGTGAGGCTGGATTTCATTCTGGAGGTAATGCAGATTCATGGAGAGTTTTATAATAGTGCTTTAGTACTGCAGTTCGCAGAACTGCATACTGCAGGCAACACGCCTTCCAAATATTTATCAGCTTTTATTTAAATGCTCCTTTTTGATCTCTGTTTAATTTTCAAGACATTGTCTTAGTGGTCTAATGCCCAGTTTTTCATCACAGCCCGGAAAAATGTGGTGACTTGTCTTTTATAGTCTAAAATCTCTCTATGTGCAAATTTTTCTACCTCTACATAGGTTTTCCTTTATGTAGAGAGGGAAGCAGCCATCTGGGTAAGATCAAGAACTCAGGAATATTTTCACACAGTCTTACAAGATTTCATCTTCATCTACAGCTGAAAAGTAGCAAAAACCATCTTTCTTTTTTTACCATTACTACTACTAAATCACACTAGCGGGTTCAGAGAATGAGAGCTTTTTGGTGTAGCCAAACATGATCTTAATATGCATTCAGTTACTTTCAGGTGAGATTTGGACTTGTCTTCTCTTCTAGGAAAAGCATTATGTAATTGACTGTATGATAGGAGTTCCATGGGAATGGAGGATGTTGGATCTGTGGCCACTGACAGGCAGGAAATGCATGAATAACTTTGTGCTGCTGTGCATTTGTTCCATATTATGATGGTCATGATCTTCCCTCCAAGAATTTGCTGACACTTTCTATGTCTTCTATAATTATGGGTGATTTGCATTGTTTCTTTAATGCTCACAACAGACAAAACAGCTAAATCAGTCATAAAGCATGAAGATGATGCAGAACTCGGATCCAGAGCACGCAATGTTTGCAGAATTTATTCTCTAGAGATGTTTTGCTTTTCAGGGCCTTGGTCCTCTGTTTGCAATTCATTCAGAAGGAGGACTAAACCTCTGCTACAAAGGCAAAGAAGCGTTTTGAACAACTTCTTGTATAATTGGTGCCAAGTAGTGTTACTGTTGGAAGATTCTGGCTGACTGCTTTGGAATTTGCTTGCCATCGGAAAGAATGCAGCAGTGCTGTGGGGTTGTGCAGTATTGTGCCTGCCTGGAAGCAGAACTCTGCATGGTTACGAGTAGTATGTGTTTAACAATGATGTTGTCTAGATCTCTAAGGGCCACATTTTCAAGCCGCCTGTCCGTTGCTTTGCAAATTAAACCGAAGAGGTTTAGCGTATAAACGTTTTCATAAACGTAATGGCAAGCACCAAGTGAGGAAATTGTTCGAGAGGCATGAGTGTTACTAATTGTAAAGAGCAGTCAAACCATGAGTAGTTCAATATGCTTGGTAGCTATTTTTTGTGTCACCTACTTAACCTGGTTAACATGTTTTTGCAGGGGGAGAGGAGTGAGTTAACACTTATGAATTCAGTGGAACACGTAACTGGTATATCCCCGTATCAACTCCCAGTCATCAATCATATGATACCAGTGCCACCTCCCGCTCTGCAAAAGGGAGACAAGAGCGTAAATGCAGTGAGAGCAGTGAGAACTAGGATGCTGAGAGGCAGATTATTCCATCCCACCACTGCAGCAAATGACAGAGGGCAGCTTTTACCAAAGGTGAGTTATTCCTGTCTGCTTCTCTGTTTATTGTTACGTTACCTTCCCTGTGGGTGTATTTGCCTAAAGCTGAAAGATGTGGCTATCTAGTTTGCATAAAGATTCCCTGAATTTTTGAAAGAAAAAAAAATTATGACTATTAAAATACATAGCTGCCACCCTTTTCTCTGTATACTAAAACATTGGGTGTTTTTCATCAGCTGGGGCTAAAAAGGTGCTTGAACAAAAAGGCGTAGGAACTCTTACTCATGGCCTTCTGTCTTCGTCAATCCTTCTGTCTTAGTCAAGATCCTGCCTCTGACTGTATCTGGTGCCAGAACTTCAGCAGGATGGGGGAAATGCTGTGAGTGTGTGAAAACTTCTTCTGTTACACTCCAGCCAGTCTTGACTGCTGCAAGGAAATTGTAGGAACCCAGGACTGGGAGAGACAATCAAACTTGGTCCCTGCCATTCTGGGAAATTCAATTTCTAGCGACTATCCACTTCTGACTGCTGCTGAGCACTGCATTCAAATTTTCAGTCGTTTGCCTCTCCTCACGATGTTTATCTGAACCAGCATGTAACTAATGAAAAGAGTTTGGTGTTGTGTGGGTAGAGCTTGATGCTGTAGTTGTTACAGTAGTGGAAATCCCAGAGAAGTCAATGGTTCTCCCTATGAAGTCACTTGGACGCGTATGGGAAAAGTTGTCATTTTGGCTGACATGTCCTCAACATCCTATCTCTTCGTTAGAGCCTGCATTGAGAAGCATGCGCTGAGAAGCTAGCTGCTTCTTTGAGCAGTTAAAGAACAGTTTTGAATCTTTTTAATTTTAATAATGCGTTTGTGAGCAATTAATCAGGTAAAGAAAGGAGGAGATTTTAATGAAAACCACTGCTCACTATGATAATTGCAGAAGCATTACTTACTGACTGAACTCCTGCTGGTAGAAAGTTGCCACTGTGTAAGCAGTGACCAAGGCACCCTATTAAGGGATTCTGGAGTTGGGTACTTTTGGAACATAAAGCAAAACTGCTTCCTTCAGTGAGAAGTGTAAAGGAGACGCCTGCAGATATACGATCTGTGTCTTTGCTGTGATGCCACGCTAGGACACAGGAACCTGTCTGCAATTAGTATTGTAATTTAATTCTCCCTTCATACATTCAGTGAAATTGGTTGAGTAGCTAATCTGAAAGGAAAGGAGAAAACCTGATGACTGGGCAAGGGAGGATAAGAAATGTAGCTATCTATGTCCAGGAGGGTAATCAGCCCAGTGTGGAGCTCTTGAGAAGAAAAGGCAGGGAGGGGCACTGTCAGAGCAAGGAAATGGCAGATGCAGTCAGATTTTGAAAAGAGAAAGGCCTTCGACTAAATCAAGAAATGGGAGATCTACAGAAATAGGCAGAGGAATTGAACTTGGGGAGATGTGCAGCTGTAGAAGGGTGCAGGGGAATCAATCAGAGACTGGAACAAGTCTTTTCCCTCATCTCTCTCTCATTCCTTAAGCAGGTGTTCAATTGGATCTGGGCAATTTGGTTATCATAGCTGTCTGATGAAAGACAGAGGGAAGGCAAGCTCAGACATTGCTGTTAAGGATATTTAGCACCTCAGAGACATACATTTCTGTTCTTTTTGGTGGAAAAATCCAGAAAATCAGTGGAAGGTGCTAGCTCTGTGTACACCCCACATCCACCACTCGTTCCACGAAATCATTATAGGCCCCATCCTTTTGTGGTGGGAGAACCATCTGGTCAGTCACAACTGGTGAGTTTCACCAAATGCTCTATACGCTATAATGTAAGCATGCACAGCCAAAAGTGTGTACATATACCTATGACATCTATGCCTAGTGTAAAGCAATGATCACCCTGATTGTTCTACCTGAAGGCTTCGTCTTGCCCGACTCAAGGCTGATTTCCTTTTTGCAGGATTGTGTAGTTAAAAAGAAATCTCCAGAAGCTGAGGTTGCAAGAGTGTCAAATCAGAACCTAGAGAAAAATGGCTTTGCTTTGTGATAAATCTACTTTAATATTTCCTTTTTGTGTGCCTCGTCACCCAAGGCTAGGCTGGTATCCTTACCATAAGTATTGTCAATGAATACTGTGGCTGCAGACAAGCTTACACATGTTATAAAACCCTGAAAGCAAGGGAGGATTTTTAGAGAACAGAGTTGAAGGGGCGAAGTAAGACTAAAGTTCATTCCAGAAGGCCATGCTTTGGAGTGCTGGCTCAGAAATTTCTTACTCTGTTGATGGGAAGAGAAGGAATGTTAATATACTGTTGAAAAAGAATGATACTGAAGTCCAAGGTCAACTATATAGCACAGTTTTATCTGGTTCTCCATTTCTATAATGATAGTTGGTGCGGACTGAAGAAAGTTGTTCAGTCCTGAATGACCTTCTCCTCTCCATCCCATACAGAGGGCACGTAGGGCTGTAGTTGATGATCATGGTGAACATCCTTCTCGTCAACACCAAGCCAAGGAGTTTGCCTTTTCCAAGATGGTGACTTAACTCAGTTAAACAGGTTTTTTTTTTTTGTGGGGGGAGGTGTTTAACATTTCAATGCGGTATTCTGAAGAGTATACAAGGAAAAGATAAAATAAAAAGTCAGAAAAGTGTTCAGCATTGAACAGTTGTGCTTTTGTGGTGTAGTGTCTGAATGTCCATGTGGTGAAGGCACCGAAACAGCATGCTGCTACAGTTCCTTTCAGTTCATTACATTTGCTTCAAGGCTGCACTGTGAGGAGACAGTAGCAAAAACTATATTTATGGCCAAGAATTCTTTTGGATGCTCCAGTTTGTGGATACTCAGTTAGCGATGCCTAAAGTGGTCTGGCTCTTTGGAGGCAGTCCAGGAAATTTTGTTTCCCCAGGATACCTGAGAGTCACTCATCACTTCCAAATATATTGATCAGTGCTATTTTTTATTTTAAGAGTCTACTCTGCACTGGAAGTGATCCACTGAGATTTTGTAGCTGTTTTCTTTTTCCTTTTTAGACCTCTTGGCTACCAAATACAGCTCCAGGAAATACGCTACAACCTCTTCGCCTCCCGCCAGTTTGTATCTCTGCTGCCATAGGGTCTGCGCCGAAGGCTTCAAGCTGTAAACAAAAGCACCACACACTTGAGCCTGATCAGCAGTTTGCCAGTGGGGTGAGGCTGGATTTCATTCTGGAGGTAATGCAGATTCATGGAGAGTTTTATAATAGTGCTTTAGTACTGCAGTCCTTAGAACTGCATACTGCAGGCAACACGCCTTCCAAATATTTATCAGCTTTTATTTAAATGCTCCTTTTTGATCTCTGTTTAATTTTCAAGACATTGTCTTAGTGGTCTAATGCCCAGTTTTTCATCACAGCCCGGAAAAATGTGGTGACTTGTCTTTTATAGTCTAAAATCTCTCTATGTGCAAATTTTTCTACCTCTACATAGGTTTTCCTTTATGTAGAGAGGGAAGCAGCCATCTGGGTAAGATCAAGAACTCAGGAATATTTTCACACAGTCTTACAAGATTTCATCTTCATCTACAGCTGAAAAGTAGCAAAAACCATCTTTCTTTTTTTACCATTACTACTACTAAATCACACTAGCGGGTTCAGAGAATGAGAGCTTTTTGGTGTAGCCAAACATGATCTTAATATGCATTCAGTTACTTTCAGGTGAGATTTGGACTTGTCTTCTCTTCTAGGAAAAGCATTATGTAATTGACTGTATGATAGGAGTTCCATGGGAATGGAGGATGTTGGATCTGTGGCCACTGACAGGCAGGAAATGCATGAATAACTTTGTGCTGCTGTGCATTTGTTCCATATTATGATGGTCATGATCTTCCCTCCAAGAATTTGCTGACACTTTCTATGTCTTCTATAATTATGGGTGATTTGCATTGTTTCTTTAATGCTCACAACAGACAAAACAGCTAAATCAGTCATAAAGCATGAAGATGATGCAGAACTCGGATCCAGAGCACGCAATGTTTGCAGAATTTATTCTCTAGAGATGTTTTGCTTTTCAGGGCCTTGGTCCTCTGTTTGCAATTCATTCAGAAGGAGGACTAAACCTCTGCTACAAAGGCAAAGAAGCGTTTTGAACAACTTCTTGTATAATTGGTGCCAAGTAGTGTTACTGTTGGAAGATTCTGGCTGACTGCTTTGGAATTTGCTTGCCATCGGAAAGAATGCAGCAGTGCTGTGGGGTTGTGCAGTATTGTGCCTGCCTGGAAGCAGAACTCTGCATGGTTACGAGTAGTATGTGTTTAACAATGATGTTGTCTAGATCTCTAAGGGCCACATTTTCAAGCAGCCTGTCCGTTGCTTTGCAAATTAAACCGAAGAGGTTTAGCGTATAAATGTTTTCATAAACGTAATGGCAAGCACCAAGTGAGGAAATTGTTCGAGAGGCATGAGTGTTACTAATTGTAAAGAGCAGTCAAACCATGAGTAGTTCAATATGCTTGGTAGCTATTTTTTGTGTCACCTACTTAACCTGGTTAACATGTTTTTGCAGGGGGAGAGGATTGAGTTAGCACTTATGAATTCAGTGGAATACGTAACTGGTATATCCCCATATCAACTCCCAGTCATCAATCATATGATACCAGTGCCACCTCCCGCTCTGCAAAAGGGAGACAAGAGCGTAAATGCAGTGAGAGCAGTGAGAACTAGGATGCTGAGAGGCAGATTATTCCATCCCACCACTGCAGCAAATGACAGAGGGCAGCTTTTACCAAAGGTGAGTTATTCCTGTCTGCTTCTCTGTTTATTGTTACATTACCTTCCCTGTGGGTGTATTTGCCTAAAGCTGAAAGATGTGGCTATCTAGTTTGCATAAAGATTCCCTGAATTTTTGAAAGAAAAAAAAATTATAACTATTAAAATACATAGCTGCCACCCTTTTCTCTGTATACTAAAACATTGGGTGTTTTTCATCAGCTGGGGCTAAAAAGGTGCTTGAACAAAAAGGCGTAGGAACTCTTACTCATGGCCTTCTGTCTTCGTCAATCCTTCTGTCTTAGTCAAGATCCTGCCTCTGACTGTATCTGGTGCCAGAACTTCAGCAGGATGGGGGAAATGCTGTGAGTGTGTGAAAACTTCTTCTGTTACACTCCAGCCAGTCTTGACTGCTGCAAGGAAATTGTAGGAACCCAGGACTGGGAGAGACAATCAAACTTGGTCCCTGCCATTCTGGGAAATTCAATTTCTAGCGACTATCCACTTCTGACTGCTGCTGAGCACTGCATTCAAATTTTCAGTCGTTTGCCTCTCCTCACGATGTTTATCTGAACCAGCATGTAACTAATGAAAAGAGTTTGGTGTTGTGTGGGTAGAGCTTGATGCTGTAGTTGTTGCAGTAGTGGAAATCCCAGAGAAGTCAATGGTTCTCCCTATGAAGTCACTTGGACGCGTATGGGAAAAGTTGTCATTTTGGCTGACATGTCCTCAACATCCTATCTCTTCGTTAGAGCCTGCATTGAGAAGCATGCGCTGAGAAGCTAGCTGCTTCTTTGAGCAGTTAAAGAACAGTTTTGAATCTTTTTAATTTTAATAATGCGTTTGTGAGCAATTAATCAGGTAAAGAAAGGAGGAGATTTTAATGAAAACCACTGCTCACTATGATAATTGCAGAAGCATTACTTACTGACTGAACTCCTGCTGGTAGAAAGTTGCCACTGTGTAAGCAGTGACCAAGGCACCCTATTAAGGGATTCTGGAGTTGGGTACTTTTGGAACATAAAGCAAAACTGCTTCCTTCAGTGAGAAGTGTAAAGGAGACGCCTGCAGATATACGATCTGTGTCTTTGCTGTGATGCCACGCTAGGACACAGGAACCTGTCTGCAATTAGTATTGTAATTTAATTCTCCCTTCATACATTCAGTGAAATTGGTTGAGTAGCTAATCTGAAAGGAAAGGAGAAAACCTGATGACTGGGCAAGGGAGGATAAGAAGTGTAGCTATCTATGTCCAGGAGGGTAATCAGCCCAGTGTGGAGCTCTTGAGAAGAAAAGGCAGGGAGGGGCACTGTCAGAGCAAGGAAATGGCAGATGCAGTCAGATTTTGAAAAGAAAAAGGCCTTCGACTAAATCAAGAAATGGGAGATCTACAGAAATAGGCAGAGGAATTGAACTTGGGGAGATGTGCAGCTGTAGAAGGGTGCAGGGGAATCAATCAGAGACTGGAACAAGTCTTTTCCCTCATCTCTCTCTCATTCCTTAAGCAGGTGTTCAATTGGATCTGGGCAATTTGGTTATCATAGCTGTCTGATGAAAGACAGAGGGAAGGCAAGCTCAGACATTGCTGTTAAGGATATTTAGCACCTCAGAGACATACATTTCTGTTCTTTTTGGTGGAAAAATCCAGAAAATCAGTGGAAGGTGCTAGCTCTGTGTACACCCCACATCCACCACTCGTTCCACGAAATCATTATAGGCCCCATCCTTTTGTGGTGGGAGAACCATCTGGTCAGTCACAACTGGTGAGTTTCACCAAATGCTCTATACGCTATAATGTAAGCATGCACAGCCAAAAGTGTGTACATATACCTATGACATCTATGCCTAGTGTAAAGCAATGATCACCCTGATTGTTCTACCTGAAGGCTTCGTCTTGCCCGACTCGAGGCTGATTTCCTTTTTGCAGGATTGTGTAGTTAAAAAGAAATCTCCAGAAGCTGAGGTTGCAAGAGTGTCAAATCAGAACCTAGAGAAAAATGGCTTTGCTTTGTGATAAATCTACTTTAATATTTCCTTTTTGTGTGCCTCGTCACCCAAGGCTAGGCTGGTATCCTTACCATAAGTATTGTCAATGAATACTGTGGCTGCAGACAAGCTTACACGTGTTATAAAACCCTGAAAGCAAGGGAGGATTTTTAGAGAACAGAGTTGAAGGGGCGAAGTAAGACTAAAGTTCATTCCAGAAGGCCATGCTTTGGAGTGCTGGCTCAGAAATTTCTTACTCTGTTGATGGGAAGAGAAGGAATGTTAATATACTGTTGAAAAAGAATGATACTGAAGTCCAACTATATAGCGCAGTTTTATCTGGTTCTCCATTTCTATAACGATAGTTGGTGCGGACTGAAGAAAGTTGTTCGGTCCTGAATGACCTCCTCCTCTCCATCCCATACAGAGGGCACGTAGGGCTGTAGTTGATGATCATGGTGAACATCCTTCTCGTCAACACCAAGCCAAGGAGTTTGCCTTTTCCAAGATGGTGACTTAACTCAGTTAAACAGGTTTTTTTTTTGGTGGGGGGAGGTGTTTAACATTTCAATGCGGTATTCTGAAGAGTATACAAGGAAAAGATAAAGTCAGAAAAGTGTTCAGCATTGAACAGTTGTGCTTTTGTGGTGTAGTGTCTGAATGTCCATGTGGTGAAGGCACCGAAACAGCATGCTGCTACAGTTCCTTTCAGTTCATTACATTTGCTTCAAGGCTGCACTGTGAAGAGACAGTAGCAAAAACTATATTTATGGCCAAGAATTCTTTTGGATGCTCCAGTTTGTGGATACTCAGTTAGCGATGCCTAAAGTGGTCTGGCTCTTTGGAGGCAGTCCAGGAAATTTTGTTTCCCCAGGATACCTGAGAGTCACTCATCACTTCCAAATATATTGATCAGTGCTATTTTTTATTTTAAGAGTCTACTCTGCACTGGAAGTGATCCACTGAGATTTTGTAGCTGTTTTCTTTTTCCTTTTTAGACCTCTTGGCTACCAAATACAGCTCCAGGAAATGCGCTACAACCTCTTCTCCTCCCGCCAGTTTGTATCTCTGCTGCCATAGGGTCTGCGCCGAAGGCTTCAAGCTGTAAACAAAAGCACCACACACTTGAGCCTGATCAGCAGTTTGCCAGTGGGGTGAGGCTGGATTTCATTCTGGAGGTAATGCAGATTCATGGAGAGTTTTATAATAGTGCTTTAGTACTGCAGTCCTTAGAACTGCATACTGCAGGCAACACGCCTTCCAAATATTTATCAGCTTTTATTTAAATGCTCCTTTTTGATCTCTGTTTAATTTTCAAGACATTGTCTAAGTGGTCTAATGCCCAGTTTTTCATCACAGCCCGGAAAAATGTGGTGACTTGTCTTTTATAGTCTAAAATCTCTCTATGTGCAAATTTTTCTACCTCTACATAGGTTTTCCTTTATGTAGAGAGGGAAGCAGCCATCTGGGTAAGATCAAGAACTCAGGAATATTTTCACACAGTCTTACAAGATTTCATCTTCACCTACAGCTGAAAAGTAGCAAAAACCATCTTCCTTCTTTTACCATTACTACTGCTAAATCACACTAGCGGGTTCAGAGAATGAGAGCTTTTTGGTGTAGCCAAGCATGATCTTAATATGCATTCAGTTACTCTCAGGTGAGATTTGGAGTTGTCTTCTCTTCTAGGAAAAGCATTATGTAATTGACTGTATGATAGGAGTTCCATGGGAATGGAGGATGTTGGATCTGTGGCCACTGACAGGCAGGAAATGCATGAATAACTTTGTGCTGCTGTGCATTTGTTCCATATTATGATGGTCATGATCTTCCCTCCAAGAATTTGCTGACACTTTCTATGTCTTCTATAATTATGGGTGATTTGCATTGTTTCTTTAATGCTCACAACAGACAAAACAGCTAAATCAGTCATAAAGCATGAAGATGATGCAGAACTCGGATCCAGAGCACGCAATGTTTGCAGAATTTATTCTCTAGAGATGTTTTGCTTTTCAGGGCCTTGGTCCTCTGTTTGCAATTCATTCAGAAGGAGGACTAAACCTCTGCTACAAAGGCAAAGAAGCGTTTTGAACAACTTCTTGTATAATTGGTGCCAAATAGTGTTACTGTTGGAAGATTCTGGCTGACTGCTTTGGAATTTGCTTGCCATCGGAAAGAATGCAGCAGTGCTGTGGGGTTGTGCAGTATTGTGCCTGCCTGGAAGCAGAACTCTGCATGGTTACGAGTAGTATGTGTTTAACAATGATGTTGTCTAGATCTATAAGGGCCACATTTTCAAGCAGCCTGTCCGTTGCTTTGCAAATTAAACCGAAGAGGTTTAGCGTATAAATGTTTTCATAAACGTAATGGCAAGCACCAAGTGAGGAAATTGTTCGAGAGGCATGAGTGTTACTAATTGTAAAGAGCAGTCAAACCATGAGTAGTTCAATATGCTTGGTAGCTATTTTTTGTGTCACCTACTTAACCTGGTTAACATGTTTTTGCAGGGGGAGAGGAGTGAGTTAACACTTATGAATTCAGTGGAATACGTAACTGGTATATCCCCGTATCAACTCCCAGTCATCAATCATATGATACCAGTGCCACCTCCCGCTCTGCAAAAGGGAGACAAGAGTGTAAATGCAGTGAGAGCAGTGAGAACTAGGATGCTGAGAGGCAGATTATTCCATCCCACCACTGCAGCAAATGACAGAGGGCAGCTTTTACCAAAGGTGAGTTATTCCTGTCTGCTTCTCTGTTTGTTGTTACATTACCTTCCCTGTGGGTGTATTTGCCTAAAGCTGAAAGATGTGGCTATCTAGTTTGCATAAAGATTCCCTGAATTTTTGAAAGAAAAAAAAATTATAACTATTAAAATACATAGCTGCCACCCTTTTCTCTGTATACTAAAACATTGGGTGTTTTTCATCAGCTGGGGCTAAAAAGGTGCTTGAACAAAAAGGCGTAGGAACTCTTACTCATGGCCTTCTGTCTTCGTCAATCCTTCTGTCTTAGTCAAGATCCTGCCTCTGACTGTATCTGGTGCCAGAACTTCAGCAGGATGGGGGAAATGCTGTGAGTGTGTGAAAACTTCTTCTGTTACACTCCAGCCAGTCTTGACTGCTGCAAGGAAATTGTAGGAACCCAGGACTGGGAGAGACAATCAAACTTGGTCCCTGCCATTCTGGGAAATTCAATTTCTAGCGACTATCCACTTCTGACTGCTGCTGAGCACTGCATTCAAATTTTCAGTCGTTTGCCTCTCCTCACGATGTTTATCTGAACCAGCATGTAACTAATGAAAAGAGTTTGGTGTTGTGTGGGTAGAGCTTGATGCTGTAGTTGTTACAGTAGTGGAAATCCCAGAGAAGTCAATGGTTCTCCCTATGAAGTCACTTGGACGCGTATGGGAAAAGTTGTCATTTTGGCTGACATGTCCTCAACATCCTATCTCTTCGTTAGAGCCTGCATTGAGAAGCATGCGCTGAGAAGCTAGCTGCTTCTTTGAGCAGTTAAAGAACAGTTTTGAATCTTTTTAATTTTAATAATGCGTTTGTGAGCAATTAATCAGGTAAAGAAAGGAGGAGATTTTAATGAAAACCACTGCTCACTATGATAATTGCAGAAGCATTACTTACTGACTGAACTCCTGCTGGTAGAAAGTTGCCACTGTGTAAGCAGTGACCAAGGCACCCTATTAAGGGATTCTGGAGTTGGGTACTTTTGGAACATAAAGCAAAACTGCTTCCTTCAGTGAGAAGTGTAAAGGAGACGCCTGCAGATATACGATCTGTGTCTTTGCTGTGATGCCACGCTAGGACACAGGAACCTGTCTGCAATTAGTATTGTAATTTAATTCTCCCTTCATACATTCAGTGAAATTGGTTGAGTAGCTAATCTGAAAGGAAAGGAGAAAACCTGATGACTGGGCAAGGGAGGATAAGAAGTGTAGCTATCTATGTCCAGGAGGGTAATCAGCCCAGTGTGGAGCTCTTGAGAAGAAAAGGCAGGGAGGGGCACTGTCAGAGCAAGGAAATGGCAGATGCAGTCAGATTTTGAAAAGAAAAAGGCCTTCGACTAAATCAAGAAATGGGAGATCTACAGAAATAGGCAGAGGAATTGAACTTGGGGAGATGTGCAGCTGTAGAAGGGTGCAGGGGAATCAATCAGAGACTGGAACAAGTCTTTTCCCTCATCTCTCTCTCATTCCTTAAGCAGGTGTTCAATTGGATCTGGGCAATTTGGTTATCATAGCTGTCTGATGAAAGACAGAGGGAAGGCAAGCTCAGACATTGCTGTTAAGGATATTTAGCACCTCAGAGACATACATTTCTGTTCTTTTTGGTGGAAAAATCCAGAAAATCAGTGGAAGGTGCTAGCTCTGTGTACACCCCACATCCACCACTCGTTCCACGAAATCATTATAGGCCCCATCCTTTTGTGGTGGGAGAACCATCTGGTCAGTCACAACTGGTGAGTTTCACCAAATGCTCTATACGCTATAATGTAAGCATGCACAGCCAAAAGTGTGTACATACACCTATGACATCTATGCCTAGTGTAAAGCAATGATCACCCTGATTGTTCTACCTGAAGGCTTCGTCTTGCCCGACTCGAGGCTGATTTCCTTTTTGCAGGATTGTGTAGTTAAAAAGAAATCTCCAGAAGCTGAGGTTGCAAGAGTGTCAAATCAGAACCTAGAGAAAAATGGCTTTGCTTTGTGATAAATCTACTTTAATATTTCCTTTTTGTGTGCCTCGTCACCCAAGGCTAGGCTGGTATCCTTACCATAAGTATTGTCAATGAATACTGTGGCTGCAGACAAGCTTACACATGTTATAAAACCCTGAAAGCAAGGGAGGATTTTTAGAGAACAGAGTTGAAGGGGCGAAGTAAGACTAAAGTTCATTCCAGAAGGCCATGCTTTGGAGTGCTGGCTCAGAAATTTCTTACTCTGTTGATGGGAAGAGAAGGAATGTTAATATACTGTTGAAAAAGAATGATACTGAAGTCCAAGGTCAACTATATAGCACAGTTTTATCTGGTTCTCCATTTCTATAATGATAGTTGGTGCGGACTGAAGAAAGTTGTTCAGTCCTGAATGACCTTCTCCTCTCCATCCCATACAGAGGGCACGTAGGGCTGTAGTTGATGATCATGGTGAACATCCTTCTCGTCAACACCAAGCCAAGGAGTTTGCCTTTTCCAAGATGGTGACTTAACTCAGTTAAACAGGTTTTTTTTTTTTGTGGGGGGAGGTGTTTAACATTTCAATGCGGTATTCTGAAGAGTATACAAGGAAAAGATAAAGTCAGAAAAGTGTTCAGCATTGAACAGTCGTGCTTTTGTGGTGTACTGTCTGAATGTCCGTGTGGTGAAGGCACCGAAACAGCATGCTGCTACAGTTCCTTTCAGTTCATTACATTTGCTTCAAGGCTGCACTGTGAAGAGACAGTAGCAAAAACTATATTTATGGCCAAGAATTCTTTTGGATGCTCCAGTTTGTGGATACTCAGTTAGCGATGCCTAAAGTGGTCTGGCTCTTTGGAGGCAGTCCAGGAAATTTTGTTTCCCCAGGATACCTGAGAGTCACTCATCACTTCCAAATATATTGATCAGTGCTATTTTTTATTTTAAGAGTCTACTCTGCACTGGAAGTGATCCACTGAGATTTTGTAGCTGTTTTCTTTTTCCTTTTTAGACCTCTTGGCTACCAAATACAGCTCCAGGAAATGCGCTACAACCTCTTCTCCTCCCGCCAGTTTGTATCTCTGCTGCCATAGGGTCTGCGCCGAAGGCTTCAAGCTGTAAACAAAAGCACCACACACTTGAGCCTGATCAGCAGTTTGCCAGTGGGGTGAGGCTGGATTTCATTCTGGAGGTAATGCAGATTCATGGAGAGTTTTATAATAGTGCTTTAGTACTGCAGTCCTTAGAACTGCATACTGCAGGCAACACGCCTTCCAAATATTTATCAGCTTTTATTTAAATGCTCCTTTTTGATCTCTGTTTAATTTTCAAGACATTGTCTAAGTGGTCTAATGCCCAGTTTTTCATCACAGCCCGGAAAAATGTGGTGACTTGTCTTTTATAGTCTAAAATCTCTCTATGTGCAAATTTTTCTACCTCTACATAGGTTTTCCTTTATGTAGAGAGGGAAGCAGCCATCTGGGTAAGATCAAGAACTCAGGAATATTTTCACACAGTCTTACAAGATTTCATCTTCACCTACAGCTGAAAAGTAGCAAAAACCATCTTCCTTCTTTTACCATTACTACTGCTAAATCACACTAGCGGGTTCAGAGAATGAGAGCTTTTTGGTGTAGCCAAGCATGATCTTAATATGCATTCAGTTACTCTCAGGTGAGATTTGGAGTTGTCTTCTCTTCTAGGAAAAGCATTATGTAATTGACTGTATGATAGGAGTTCCATGGGAATGGAGGATGTTGGATCTGTGGCCACTGACAGGCAGGAAATGCATGAATAACTTTGTGCTGCTGTGCATTTGTTCCATATTATGATGGTCATGATCTTCCCTCCAAGAATTTGCTGACACTTTCTATGTCTTCTATAATTATGGGTGATTTGCATTGTTTCTTTAATGCTCACAACAGACAAAACAGCTAAATCAGTCATAAAGCATGAAGATGATGCAGAACTCGGATCCAGAGCACGCAATGTTTGCAGAATTTATTCTCTAGAGATGTTTTGCTTTTCAGGGCCTTGGTCCTCTGTTTGCAATTCATTCAGAAGGAGGACTAAACCTCTGCTACAAAGGCAAAGAAGCGTTTTGAACAACTTCTTGTATAATTGGTGCCAAATAGTGTTACTGTTGGAAGATTCTGGCTGACTGCTTTGGAATTTGCTTGCCATCGGAAAGAATGCAGCAGTGCTGTGGGGTTGTGCAGTATTGTGCCTGCCTGGAAGCAGAACTCTGCATGGTTACGAGTAGTATGTGTTTAACAATGATGTTGTCTAGATCTATAAGGGCCACATTTTCAAGCAGCCTGTCCGTTGCTTTGCAAATTAAACCGAAGAGGTTTAGCGTATAAATGTTTTCATAAACGTAATGGCAAGCACCAAGTGAGGAAATTGTTCGAGAGGCATGAGTGTTACTAATTGTAAAGAGCAGTCAAACCATGAGTAGTTCAATATGCTTGGTAGCTATTTTTTGTGTCACCTACTTAACCTGGTTAACATGTTTTTGCAGGGGGAGAGGAGTGAGTTAACACTTATGAATTCAGTGGAATACGTAACTGGTATATCCCCGTATCAACTCCCAGTCATCAATCATATGATACCAGTGCCACCTCCCGCTCTGCAAAAGGGAGACAAGAGTGTAAATGCAGTGAGAGCAGTGAGAACTAGGATGCTGAGAGGCAGATTATTCCATCCCACCACTGCAGCAAATGACAGAGGGCAGCTTTTACCAAAGGTGAGTTATTCCTGTCTGCTTCTCTGTTTGTTGTTACATTACCTTCCCTGTGGGTGTATTTGCCTAAAGCTGAAAGATGTGGCTATCTAGTTTGCATAAAGATTCCCTGAATTTTTGAAAGAAAAAAAAATTATAACTATTAAAATACATAGCTGCCACCCTTTTCTCTGTATACTAAAACATTGGGTGTTTTTCATCAGCTGGGGCTAAAAAGGTGCTTGAACAAAAAGGCGTAGGAACTCTTACTCATGGCCTTCTGTCTTCGTCAATCCTTCTGTCTTAGTCAAGATCCTGCCTCTGACTGTATCTGGTGCCAGAACTTCAGCAGGATGGGGGAAATGCTGTGAGTGTGTGAAAACTTCTTCTGTTACACTCCAGCCAGTCTTGACTGCTGCAAGGAAATTGTAGGAACCCAGGACTGGGAGAGACAATCAAACTTGGTCCCTGCCATTCTGGGAAATTCAATTTCTAGCGACTATCCACTTCTGACTGCTGCTGAGCACTGCATTCAAATTTTCAGTCGTTTGCCTCTCCTCACGATGTTTATCTGAACCAGCATGTAACTAATGAAAAGAGTTTGGTGTTGTGTGGGTAGAGCTTGATGCTGTAGTTGTTACAGTAGTGGAAATCCCAGAGAAGTCAATGGTTCTCCCTATGAAGTCACTTGGACGCGTATGGGAAAAGTTGTCATTTTGGCTGACATGTCCTCAACATCCTATCTCTTCGTTAGAGCCTGCATTGAGAAGCATGCGCTGAGAAGCTAGCTGCTTCTTTGAGCAGTTAAAGAACAGTTTTGAATCTTTTTAATTTTAATAATGCGTTTGTGAGCAATTAATCAGGTAAAGAAAGGAGGAGATTTTAATGAAAACCACTGCTCACTATGATAATTGCAGAAGCATTACTTACTGACTGAACTCCTGCTGGTAGAAAGTTGCCACTGTGTAAGCAGTGACCAAGGCACCCTATTAAGGGATTCTGGAGTTGGGTACTTTTGGAACATAAAGCAAAACTGCTTCCTTCAGTGAGAAGTGTAAAGGAGACGCCTGCAGATATACGATCTGTGTCTTTGCTGTGATGCCACGCTAGGACACAGGAACCTGTCTGCAATTAGTATTGTAATTTAATTCTCCCTTCATACATTCAGTGAAATTGGTTGAGTAGCTAATCTGAAAGGAAAGGAGAAAACCTGATGACTGGGCAAGGGAGGATAAGAAGTGTAGCTATCTATGTCCAGGAGGGTAATCAGCCCAGTGTGGAGCTCTTGAGAAGAAAAGGCAGGGAGGGGCACTGTCAGAGCAAGGAAATGGCAGATGCAGTCAGATTTTGAAAAGAAAAAGGCCTTCGACTAAATCAAGAAATGGGAGATCTACAGAAATAGGCAGAGGAATTGAACTTGGGGAGATGTGCAGCTGTAGAAGGGTGCAGGGGAATCAATCAGAGACTGGAACAAGTCTTTTCCCTCATCTCTCTCTCATTCCTTAAGCAGGTGTTCAATTGGATCTGGGCAATTTGGTTATCATAGCTGTCTGATGAAAGACAGAGGGAAGGCAAGCTCAGACATTGCTGTTAAGGATATTTAGCACCTCAGAGACATACATTTCTGTTCTTTTTGGTGGAAAAATCCAGAAAATCAGTGGAAGGTGCTAGCTCTGTGTACACCCCACATCCACCACTCGTTCCACGAAATCATTATAGGCCCCATCCTTTTGTGGTGGGAGAACCATCTGGTCAGTCACAACTGGTGAGTTTCACCAAATGCTCTATACGCTATAATGTAAGCATGCACAGCCAAAAGTGTGTACATACACCTATGACATCTATGCCTAGTGTAAAGCAATGATCACCCTGATTGTTCTACCTGAAGGCTTCGTCTTGCCCGACTCGAGGCTGATTTCCTTTTTGCAGGATTGTGTAGTTAAAAAGAAATCTCCAGAAGCTGAGGTTGCAAGAGTGTCAAATCAGAACCTAGAGAAAAATGGCTTTGCTTTGTGATAAATCTACTTTAATATTTCCTTTTTGTGTGCCTCGTCACCCAAGGCTAGGCTGGTATCCTTACCATAAGTATTGTCAATGAATACTGTGGCTGCAGACAAGCTTACACATGTTATAAAACCCTGAAAGCAAGGGAGGATTTTTAGAGAACAGAGTTGAAGGGGCGAAGTAAGACTAAAGTTCATTCCAGAAGGCCATGCTTTGGAGTGCTGGCTCAGAAATTTCTTACTCTGTTGATGGGAAGAGAAGGAATGTTAATATACTGTTGAAAAAGAATGATACTGAAGTCCAAGGTCAACTATATAGCACAGTTTTATCTGGTTCTCCATTTCTATAATGATAGTTGGTGCGGACTGAAGAAAGTTGTTCAGTCCTGAATGACCTTCTCCTCTCCATCCCATACAGAGGGCACGTAGGGCTGTAGTTGATGATCATGGTGAACATCCTTCTCGTCAACACCAAGCCAAGGAGTTTGCCTTTTCCAAGATGGTGACTTAACTCAGTTAAACAGGTTTTTTTTTTTTGTGGGGGGAGGTGTTTAACATTTCAATGCGGTATTCTGAAGAGTATACAAGGAAAAGATAAAGTCAGAAAAGTGTTCAGCATTGAACAGTCGTGCTTTTGTGGTGTACTGTCTGAATGTCCGTGTGGTGAAGGCACCGAAACAGCATGCTGCTACAGTTCCTTTCAGTTCATTACATTTGCTTCAAGGCTGCACTGTGAAGAGACAGTAGCAAAAACTATATTTATGGCCAAGAATTCTTTTGGATGCTCCAGTTTGTGGATACTCAGTTAGCGATGCCTAAAGTGGTCTGGCTCTTTGGAGGCAGTCCAGGAAATTTTGTTTCCCCAGGATACCTGAGAGTCACTCATCACTTCCAAATATATTGATCAGTGCTATTTTTTATTTTAAGAGTCTACTCTGCACTGGAAGTGATCCACTGAGATTTTGTAGCTGTTTTCTTTTTCCTTTTTAGACCTCTTGGCTACCAAATACAGCTCCAGGAAATGCGCTACAACCTCTTCTCCTCCCGCCAGTTTGTATCTCTGCTGCCATAGGGTCTGCGCCGAAGGCTTCAAGCTGTAAACAAAAGCACCACACACTTGAGCCTGATCAGCAGTTTGCCAGTGGGGTGAGGCTGGATTTCATTCTGGAGGTAATGCAGATTCATGGAGAGTTTTATAATAGTGCTTTAGTACTGCAGTCCTTAGAACTGCATACTGCAGGCAACACGCCTTCCAAATATTTATCAGCTTTTATTTAAATGCTCCTTTTTGATCTCTGTTTAATTTTCAAGACATTGTCTAAGTGGTCTAATGCCCAGTTTTTCATCACAGCCCGGAAAAATGTGGTGACTTGTCTTTTATAGTCTAAAATCTCTCTATGTGCAAATTTTTCTACCTCTACATAGGTTTTCCTTTATGTAGAGAGGGAAGCAGCCATCTGGGTAAGATCAAGAACTCAGGAATATTTTCACACAGTCTTACAAGATTTCATCTTCACCTACAGCTGAAAAGTAGCAAAAACCATCTTCCTTCTTTTACCATTACTACTGCTAAATCACACTAGCGGGTTCAGAGAATGAGAGCTTTTTGGTGTAGCCAAGCATGATCTTAATATGCATTCAGTTACTCTCAGGTGAGATTTGGAGTTGTCTTCTCTTCTAGGAAAAGCATTATGTAATTGACTGTATGATAGGAGTTCCATGGGAATGGAGGATGTTGGATCTGTGGCCACTGACAGGCAGGAAATGCATGAATAACTTTGTGCTGCTGTGCATTTGTTCCATATTATGATGGTCATGATCTTCCCTCCAAGAATTTGCTGACACTTTCTATGTCTTCTATAATTATGGGTGATTTGCATTGTTTCTTTAATGCTCACAACAGACAAAACAGCTAAATCAGTCATAAAGCATGAAGATGATGCAGAACTCGGATCCAGAGCACGCAATGTTTGCAGAATTTATTCTCTAGAGATGTTTTGCTTTTCAGGGCCTTGGTCCTCTGTTTGCAATTCATTCAGAAGGAGGACTAAACCTCTGCTACAAAGGCAAAGAAGCGTTTTGAACAACTTCTTGTATAATTGGTGCCAAATAGTGTTACTGTTGGAAGATTCTGGCTGACTGCTTTGGAATTTGCTTGCCATCGGAAAGAATGCAGCAGTGCTGTGGGGTTGTGCAGTATTGTGCCTGCCTGGAAGCAGAACTCTGCATGGTTACGAGTAGTATGTGTTTAACAATGATGTTGTCTAGATCTATAAGGGCCACATTTTCAAGCCGCCTGTCCGTTGCTTTGCAAATTAAACCGAAGAGGTTTAGCGTATAAATGTTTTCATAAACGTAATGGCAAGCACCAAGTGAGGAAATTGTTCGAGAGGCATGAGTGTTACTAATTGTAAAGAGCAGTCAAACCATGAGTAGTTCAATATGCTTGGTAGCTATTTTTTGTGTCACCTACTTAACCTGGTTAACATGTTTTTGCAGGGGGAGAGGAGTGAGTTAACACTTATGAATTCAGTGGAATACGTAACTGGTATATCCCCGTATCAACTCCCAGTCATCAATCATATGATACCAGTGCCACCTCCCGCTCTGCAAAAGGGAGACAAGAGCGTAAATGCAGTGAGAGCAGTGAGAACTAGGATGCTGAGAGGCAGATTATTCCATCCCACCACTGCAGCAAATGACAGAGGGCAGCTTTTACCAAAGGTGAGTTATTCCTGTCTGCTTCTCTGTTTATTGTTACATTACCTTCCCTGTGGGTGTATTTGCCTAAAGCTGAAAGATGTGGCTATCTAGTTTGCATAAAGATTCCCTGAATTTTTGAAAGAAAAAAAAATTATAACTATTAAAATACATAGCTGCCACCCTTTTCTCTGTATACTAAAACATTGGGTGTTTTTCATCAGCTGGGGCTAAAAAGGTGCTTGAACAAAAAGGCGTAGGAACTCTTACTCATGGCCTTCTGTCTTCGTCAATCCTTCTGTCTTAGTCAAGATCCTGCCTCTGACTGTATCTGGTGCCAGAACTTCAGCAGGATGGGGGAAATGCTGTGAGTGTGTGAAAACTTCTTCTGTTACACTCCAGCCAGTCTTGACTGCTGCAAGGAAATTGTAGGAACCCAGGACTGGGAGAGACAATCAAACTTGGTCCCTGCCATTCTGGGAAATTCAATTTCTAGCGACTATCCACTTCTGACTGCTGCTGAGCACTGCATTCAAATTTTCAGTCGTTTGCCTCTCCTCACGATGTTTATCTGAACCAGCATGTAACTAATGAAAAGAGTTTGGTGTTGTGTGGGTAGAGCTTGATGCTGTAGTTGTTACAGTAGTGGAAATCCCAGAGAAGTCAATGGTTCTCCCTATGAAGTCACTTGGACGCGTATGGGAAAAGTTGTCATTTTGGCTGACATGTCCTCAACATCCTATCTCTTCGTTAGAGCCTGCATTGAGAAGCATGCGCTGAGAAGCTAGCTGCTTCTTTGAGCAGTTAAAGAACAGTTTTGAATCTTTTTAATTTTAATAATGCGTTTGTGAGCAATTAATCAGGTAAAGAAAGGAGGAGATTTTAATGAAAACCACTGCTCACTATGATAATTGCAGAAGCATTACTTACTGACTGAACTCCTGCTGGTAGAAAGTTGCCACTGTGTAAGCAGTGACCAAGGCACCCTATTAAGGGATTCTGGAGTTGGGTACTTTTGGAACATAAAGCAAAACTGCTTCCTTCAGTGAGAAGTGTAAAGGAGACGCCTGCAGATATACGATCTGTGTCTTTGCTGTGATGCCACGCTAGGACACAGGAACCTGTCTGCAATTAGTATTGTAATTTAATTCTCCCTTCATACATTCAGTGAAATTGGTTGAGTAGCTAATCTGAAAGGAAAGGAGAAAACCTGATGACTGGGCAAGGGAGGATAAGAAGTGTAGCTATCTATGTCCAGGAGGGTAATCAGCCCAGTGTGGAGCTCTTGAGAAGAAAAGGCAGGGAGGGGCACTGTCAGAGCAAGGAAATGGCAGATGCAGTCAGATTTTGAAAAGAAAAAGGCCTTCGACTAAATCAAGAAATGGGAGATCTACAGAAATAGGCAGAGGAATTGAACTTGGGGAGATGTGCAGCTGTAGAAGGGTGCAGGGGAATCAATCAGAGACTGGAACAAGTCTTTTCCCTCATCTCTCTCTCATTCCTTAAGCAGGTGTTCAATTGGATCTGGGCAATTTGGTTATCATAGCTGTCTGATGAAAGACAGAGGGAAGGCAAGCTCAGACATTGCTGTTAAGGATATTTAGCACCTCAGAGACATACATTTCTGTTCTTTTTGGTGGAAAAATCCAGAAAATCAGTGGAAGGTGCTAGCTCTGTGTACACCCCACATCCACCACTCGTTCCACGAAATCATTATAGGCCCCATCCTTTTGTGGTGGGAGAACCATCTGGTCAGTCACAACTGGTGAGTTTCACCAAATGCTCTATACGCTATAATGTAAGCATGCACAGCCAAAAGTGTGTACATACACCTATGACATCTATGCCTAGTGTAAAGCAATGATCACCCTGATTGTTCTACCTGAAGGCTTCGTCTTGCCCGACTCGAGGCTGATTTCCTTTTTGCAGGATTGTGTAGTTAAAAAGAAATCTCCAGAAGCTGAGGTTGCAAGAGTGTCAAATCAGAACCTAGAGAAAAATGGCTTTGCTTTGTGATAAATCTACTTTAATATTTCCTTTTTGTGTGCCTCGTCACCCAAGGCTAGGCTGGTATCCTTACCATAAGTATTGTCAATGAATACTGTGGCTGCAGACAAGCTTACACATGTTATAAAACCCTGAAAGCAAGGGAGGATTTTTAGAGAACAGAGTTGAAGGGGCGAAGTAAGACTAAAGTTCATTCCAGAAGGCCATGCTTTGGAGTGCTGGCTCAGAAATTTCTTACTCTGTTGATGGGAAGAGAAGGAATGTTAATATACTGTTGAAAAAGAATGATACTGAAGTCCAAGGTCAACTATATAGCACAGTTTTATCTGGTTCTCCATTTCTATAATGATAGTTGGTGCGGACTGAAGAAAGTTGTTCAGTCCTGAATGACCTTCTCCTCTCCATCCCATACAGAGGGCACGTAGGGCTGTAGTTGATGATCATGGTGAACATCCTTCTCGTCAACACCAAGCCAAGGAGTTTGCCTTTTCCAAGATGGTGACTTAACTCAGTTAAACAGGTTTTTTTTTTTTGTGGGGGGAGGTGTTTAACATTTCAATGCGGTATTCTGAAGAGTATACAAGGAAAAGATAAAGTCAGAAAAGTGTTCAGCATTGAACAGTCGTGCTTTTGTGGTGTACTGTCTGAATGTCCATGTGGTGAAGGCACCGAAACAGCATGCTGCTACAGTTCCTTTCAGTTCATTACATTTGCTTCAAGGCTGCACTGTGAAGAGACAGTAGCAAAAACTATATTTATGGCCAAGAATTCTTTTGGATGCTCCAGTTTGTGGATACTCAGTTAGCGATGCCTAAAGTGGTCTGGCTCTTTGGAGGCAGTCCAGGAAATTTTGTTTCCCCAGGATACCTGAGAGTCACTCATCACTTCCAAATATATTGATCAGTGCTATTTTTTATTTTAAGAGTCTACTCTGCACTGGAAGTGATCCACTGAGATTTTGTAGCTGTTTTCTTTTTCCTTTTTAGACCTCTTGGCTACCAAATACAGCTCCAGGAAATGCGCTACAACCTCTTCTCCTCCCGCCAGTTTGTATCTCTGCTGCCATAGGGTCTGCGCCGAAGGCTTCAAGCTGTAAACAAAAGCACCACACACTTGAGCCTGATCAGCAGTTTGCCAGTGGGGTGAGGCTGGATTTCATTCTGGAGGTAATGCAGATTCATGGAGAGTTTTATAATAGTGCTTTAGTACTGCAGTCCTTAGAACTGCATACTGCAGGCAACACGCCTTCCAAATATTTATCAGCTTTTATTTAAATGCTCCTTTTTGATCTCTGTTTAATTTTCAAGACATTGTCTAAGTGGTCTAATGCCCAGTTTTTCATCACAGCCCGGAAAAATGTGGTGACTTGTCTTTTATAGTCTAAAATCTCTCTATGTGCAAATTTTTCTACCTCTACATAGGTTTTCCTTTATGTAGAGAGGGAAGCAGCCATCTGGGTAAGATCAAGAACTCAGGAATATTTTCACACAGTCTTACAAGATTTCATCTTCACCTACAGCTGAAAAGTAGCAAAAACCATCTTCCTTCTTTTACCATTACTACTGCTAAATCACACTAGCGGGTTCAGAGAATGAGAGCTTTTTGGTGTAGCCAAGCATGATCTTAATATGCATTCAGTTACTCTCAGGTGAGATTTGGAGTTGTCTTCTCTTCTAGGAAAAGCATTATGTAATTGACTGTATGATAGGAGTTCCATGGGAATGGAGGATGTTGGATCTGTGGCCACTGACAGGCAGGAAATGCATGAATAACTTTGTGCTGCTGTGCATTTGTTCCATATTATGATGGTCATGATCTTCCCTCCAAGAATTTGCTGACACTTTCTATGTCTTCTATAATTATGGGTGATTTGCATTGTTTCTTTAATGCTCACAACAGACAAAACAGCTAAATCAGTCATAAAGCATGAAGATGATGCAGAACTCGGATCCAGAGCACGCAATGTTTGCAGAATTTATTCTCTAGAGATGTTTTGCTTTTCAGGGCCTTGGTCCTCTGTTTGCAATTCATTCAGAAGGAGGACTAAACCTCTGCTACAAAGGCAAAGAAGCGTTTTGAACAACTTCTTGTATAATTGGTGCCAAATAGTGTTACTGTTGGAAGATTCTGGCTGACTGCTTTGGAATTTGCTTGCCATCGGAAAGAATGCAGCAGTGCTGTGGGGTTGTGCAGTATTGTGCCTGCCTGGAAGCAGAACTCTGCATGGTTACGAGTAGTATGTGTTTAACAATGATGTTGTCTAGATCTATAAGGGCCACATTTTCAAGCAGCCTGTCCGTTGCTTTGCAAATTAAACCGAAGAGGTTTAGCGTATAAATGTTTTCATAAACGTAATGGCAAGCACCAAGTGAGGAAATTGTTCGAGAGGCATGAGTGTTACTAATTGTAAAGAGCAGTCAAACCATGAGTAGTTCAATATGCTTGGTAGCTATTTTTTGTGTCACCTACTTAACCTGGTTAACATGTTTTTGCAGGGGGAGAGGAGTGAGTTAACACTTATGAATTCAGTGGAATACGTAACTGGTATATCCCCGTATCAACTCCCAGTCATCAATCATATGATACCAGTGCCACCTCCCGCTCTGCAAAAGGGAGACAAGAGCGTAAATGCAGTGAGAGCAGTGAGAACTAGGATGCTGAGAGGCAGATTATTCCATCCCACCACTGCAGCAAATGACAGAGGGCAGCTTTTACCAAAGGTGAGTTATTCCTGTCTGCTTCTCTGTTTGTTGTTACATTACCTTCCCTGTGGGTGTATTTGCCTAAAGCTGAAAGATGTGGCTATCTAGTTTGCATAAAGATTCCCTGAATTTTTGAAAGAAAAAAAAATTATAACTATTAAAATACATAGCTGCCACCCTTTTCTCTGTATACTAAAACATTGGGTGTTTTTCATCAGCTGGGGCTAAAAAGGTGCTTGAACAAAAAGGCGTAGGAACTCTTACTCATGGCCTTCTGTCTTCGTCAATCCTTCTGTCTTAGTCAAGATCCTGCCTCTGACTGTATCTGGTGCCAGAACTTCAGCAGGATGGGGGAAATGCTGTGAGTGTGTGAAAACTTCTTCTGTTACACTCCAGCCAGTCTTGACTGCTGCAAGGAAATTGTAGGAACCCAGGACTGGGAGAGACAATCAAACTTGGTCCCTGCCATTCTGGGAAATTCAATTTCTAGCGACTATCCACTTCTGACTGCTGCTGAGCACTGCATTCAAATTTTCAGTCGTTTGCCTCTCCTCACGATGTTTATCTGAACCAGCATGTAACTAATGAAAAGAGTTTGGTGTTGTGTGGGTAGAGCTTGATGCTGTAGTTGTTACAGTAGTGGAAATCCCAGAGAAGTCAATGGTTCTCCCTATGAAGTCACTTGGACGCGTATGGGAAAAGTTGTCATTTTGGCTGACATGTCCTCAACATCCTATCTCTTCGTTAGAGCCTGCATTGAGAAGCATGCGCTGAGAAGCTAGCTGCTTCTTTGAGCAGTTAAAGAACAGTTTTGAATCTTTTTAATTTTAATAATGCGTTTGTGAGCAATTAATCAGGTAAAGAAAGGAGGAGATTTTAATGAAAACCACTGCTCACTATGATAATTGCAGAAGCATTACTTACTGACTGAACTCCTGCTGGTAGAAAGTTGCCACTGTGTAAGCAGTGACCAAGGCACCCTATTAAGGGATTCTGGAGTTGGGTACTTTTGGAACATAAAGCAAAACTGCTTCCTTCAGTGAGAAGTGTAAAGGAGACGCCTGCAGATATACGATCTGTGTCTTTGCTGTGATGCCACGCTAGGACACAGGAACCTGTCTGCAATTAGTATTGTAATTTAATTCTCCCTTCATACATTCAGTGAAATTGGTTGAGTAGCTAATCTGAAAGGAAAGGAGAAAACCTGATGACTGGGCAAGGGAGGATAAGAAGTGTAGCTATCTATGTCCAGGAGGGTAATCAGCCCAGTGTGGAGCTCTTGAGAAGAAAAGGCAGGGAGGGGCACTGTCAGAGCAAGGAAATGGCAGATGCAGTCAGATTTTGAAAAGAAAAAGGCCTTCGACTAAATCAAGAAATGGGAGATCTACAGAAATAGGCAGAGGAATTGAACTTGGGGAGATGTGCAGCTGTAGAAGGGTGCAGGGGAATCAATCAGAGACTGGAACAAGTCTTTTCCCTCATCTCTCTCTCATTCCTTAAGCAGGTGTTCAATTGGATCTGGGCAATTTGGTTATCATAGCTGTCTGATGAAAGACAGAGGGAAGGCAAGCTCAGACATTGCTGTTAAGGATATTTAGCACCTCAGAGACATACATTTCTGTTCTTTTTGGTGGAAAAATCCAGAAAATCAGTGGAAGGTGCTAGCTCTGTGTACACCCCACATCCACCACTCGTTCCACGAAATCATTATAGGCCCCATCCTTTTGTGGTGGGAGAACCATCTGGTCAGTCACAACTGGTGAGTTTCACCAAATGCTCTATACGCTATAATGTAAGCATGCACAGCCAAAAGTGTGTACATACACCTATGACATCTATGCCTAGTGTAAAGCAATGATCACCCTGATTGTTCTACCTGAAGGCTTCGTCTTGCCCGACTCGAGGCTGATTTCCTTTTTGCAGGATTGTGTAGTTAAAAAGAAATCTCCAGAAGCTGAGGTTGCAAGAGTGTCAAATCAGAACCTAGAGAAAAATGGCTTTGCTTTGTGATAAATCTACTTTAATATTTCCTTTTTGTGTGCCTCGTCACCCAAGGCTAGGCTGGTATCCTTACCATAAGTATTGTCAATGAATACTGTGGCTGCAGACAAGCTTACACATGTTATAAAACCCTGAAAGCAAGGGAGGATTTTTAGAGAACAGAGTTGAAGGGGCGAAGTAAGACTAAAGTTCATTCCAGAAGGCCATGCTTTGGAGTGCTGGCTCAGAAATTTCTTACTCTGTTGATGGGAAGAGAAGGAATGTTAATATACTGTTGAAAAAGAATGATACTGAAGTCCAAGGTCAACTATATAGCACAGTTTTATCTGGTTCTCCATTTCTATAATGATAGTTGGTGCGGACTGAAGAAAGTTGTTCAGTCCTGAATGACCTTCTCCTCTCCATCCCATACAGAGGGCACGTAGGGCTGTAGTTGATGATCATGGTGAACATCCTTCTCGTCAACACCAAGCCAAGGAGTTTGCCTTTTCCAAGATGGTGACTTAACTCAGTTAAACAGGTTTTTTTTTTTTGTGGGGGGAGGTGTTTAACATTTCAATGCGGTATTCTGAAGAGTATACAAGGAAAAGATAAAGTCAGAAAAGTGTTCAGCATTGAACAGTCGTGCTTTTGTGGTGTACTGTCTGAATGTCCGTGTGGTGAAGGCACCGAAACAGCATGCTGCTACAGTTCCTTTCAGTTCATTACATTTGCTTCAAGGCTGCACTGTGAAGAGACAGTAGCAAAAACTATATTTATGGCCAAGAATTCTTTTGGATGCTCCAGTTTGTGGATACTCAGTTAGCGATGCCTAAAGTGGTCTGGCTCTTTGGAGGCAGTCCAGGAAATTTTGTTTCCCCAGGATACCTGAGAGTCACTCATCACTTCCAAATATATTGATCAGTGCTATTTTTTATTTTAAGAGTCTACTCTGCACTGGAAGTGATCCACTGAGATTTTGTAGCTGTTTTCTTTTTCCTTTTTAGACCTCTTGGCTACCAAATACAGCTCCAGGAAATGCGCTACAACCTCTTCTCCTCCCGCCAGTTTGTATCTCTGCTGCCATAGGGTCTGCGCCGAAGGCTTCAAGCTGTAAACAAAAGCACCACACACTTGAGCCTGATCAGCAGTTTGCCAGTGGGGTGAGGCTGGATTTCATTCTGGAGGTAATGCAGATTCATGGAGAGTTTTATAATAGTGCTTTAGTACTGCAGTCCTTAGAACTGCATACTGCAGGCAACACGCCTTCCAAATATTTATCAGCTTTTATTTAAATGCTCCTTTTTGATCTCTGTTTAATTTTCAAGACATTGTCTAAGTGGTCTAATGCCCAGTTTTTCATCACAGCCCGGAAAAATGTGGTGACTTGTCTTTTATAGTCTAAAATCTCTCTATGTGCAAATTTTTCTACCTCTACATAGGTTTTCCTTTATGTAGAGAGGGAAGCAGCCATCTGGGTAAGATCAAGAACTCAGGAATATTTTCACACAGTCTTACAAGATTTCATCTTCACCTACAGCTGAAAAGTAGCAAAAACCATCTTCCTTCTTTTACCATTACTACTGCTAAATCACACTAGCGGGTTCAGAGAATGAGAGCTTTTTGGTGTAGCCAAGCATGATCTTAATATGCATTCAGTTACTCTCAGGTGAGATTTGGAGTTGTCTTCTCTTCTAGGAAAAGCATTATGTAATTGACTGTATGATAGGAGTTCCATGGGAATGGAGGATGTTGGATCTGTGGCCACTGACAGGCAGGAAATGCATGAATAACTTTGTGCTGCTGTGCATTTGTTCCGTATTATGATGGTCATGATCTTCCCTCCAAGAATTTGCTGACACTTTCTATGTCTTCTATAATTATGGGTGATTTGCATTGTTTCTTTAATGCTCACAACAGACAAAACAGCTAAATCAGTCATAAAGCATGAAGATGATGCAGAACTCGGATCCAGAGCACGCAATGTTTGCAGAATTTATTCTCTAGAGATGTTTTGCTTTTCAGGGCCTTGGTCCTCTGTTTGCAATTCATTCAGAAGGAGGACTAAACCTCTGCTACAAAGGCAAAGAAGCGTTTTGAACAACTTCTTGTATAATTGGTGCCAAATAGTGTTACTGTTGGAAGATTCTGGCTGACTGCTTTGGAATTTGCTTGCCATCGGAAAGAATGCAGCAGTGCTGTGGGGTTGTGCAGTATTGTGCCTGCCTGGAAGCAGAACTCTGCATGGTTACGAGTAGTATGTGTTTAACAATGATGTTGTCTAGATCTATAAGGGCCACATTTTCAAGCCGCCTGTCCGTTGCTTTGCAAATTAAACCGAAGAGGTTTAGCGTATAAATGTTTTCATAAACGTAATGGCAAGCACCAAGTGAGGAAATTGTTCGAGAGGCATGAGTGTTACTAATTGTAAAGAGCAGTCAAACCATGAGTAGTTCAATATGCTTGGTAGCTATTTTTTGTGTCACCTACTTAACCTGGTTAACATGTTTTTGCAGGGGGAGAGGAGTGAGTTAACACTTATGAATTCAGTGGAATACGTAACTGGTATATCCCCGTATCAACTCCCAGTCATCAATCATATGATACCAGTGCCACCTCCCGCTCTGCAAAAGGGAGACAAGAGCGTAAATGCAGTGAGAGCAGTGAGAACTAGGATGCTGAGAGGCAGATTATTCCATCCCACCACTGCAGCAAATGACAGAGGGCAGCTTTTACCAAAGGTGAGTTATTCCTGTCTGCTTCTCTGTTTATTGTTACATTACCTTCCCTGTGGGTGTATTTGCCTAAAGCTGAAAGATGTGGCTATCTAGTTTGCATAAAGATTCCCTGAATTTTTGAAAGAAAAAAAAATTATAACTATTAAAATACATAGCTGCCACCCTTTTCTCTGTATACTAAAACATTGGGTGTTTTTCATCAGCTGGGGCTAAAAAGGTGCTTGAACAAAAAGGCGTAGGAACTCTTACTCATGGCCTTCTGTCTTCGTCAATCCTTCTGTCTTAGTCAAGATCCTGCCTCTGACTGTATCTGGTGCCAGAACTTCAGCAGGATGGGGGAAATGCTGTGAGTGTGTGAAAACTTCTTCTGTTACACTCCAGCCAGTCTTGACTGCTGCAAGGAAATTGTAGGAACCCAGGACTGGGAGAGACAATCAAACTTGGTCCCTGCCATTCTGGGAAATTCAATTTCTAGCGACTATCCACTTCTGACTGCTGCTGAGCACTGCATTCAAATTTTCAGTCGTTTGCCTCTCCTCACGATGTTTATCTGAACCAGCATGTAACTAATGAAAAGAGTTTGGTGTTGTGTGGGTAGAGCTTGATGCTGTAGTTGTTACAGTAGTGGAAATCCCAGAGAAGTCAATGGTTCTCCCTATGAAGTCACTTGGACGCATATGGGAAAAGTTGTCATTTTGGCTGACATGTCCTCAACATCCTATCTCTTCGTTAGAGCCTGCATTGAGAAGCATGCGCTGAGAAGCTAGCTGCTTCTTTGAGCAGTTAAAGAACAGTTTTGAATCTTTTTAATTTTAATAATGCGTTTGTGAGCAATTAATCAGGTAAAGAAAGGAGGAGATTTTAATGAAAACCACTGCTCACTATGATAATTGCAGAAGCATTACTTACTGACTGAACTCCTGCTGGTAGAAAGTTGCCACTGTGTAAGCAGTGACCAAGGCACCCTATTAAGGGATTCTGGAGTTGGGTACTTTTGGAACATAAAGCAAAACTGCTTCCTTCAGTGAGAAGTGTAAAGGAGACGCCTGCAGATATACGATCTGTGTCTTTGCTGTGATGCCACGCTAGGACACAGGAACCTGTCTGCAATTAGTATTGTAATTTAATTCTCCCTTCATACATTCAGTGAAATTGGTTGAGTAGCTAATCTGAAAGGAAAGGAGAAAACCTGATGACTGGGCAAGGGAGGATAAGAAGTGTAGCTATCTATGTCCAGGAGGGTAATCAGCCCAGTGTGGAGCTCTTGAGAAGAAAAGGCAGGGAGGGGCACTGTCAGAGCAAGGAAATGGCAGATGCAGTCAGATTTTGAAAAGAAAAAGGCCTTCGACTAAATCAAGAAATGGGAGATCTACAGAAATAGGCAGAGGAATTGAACTTGGGGAGATGTGCAGCTGTAGAAGGGTGCAGGGGAATCAATCAGAGACTGGAACAAGTCTTTTCCCTCATCTCTCTCTCATTCCTTAAGCAGGTGTTCAATTGGATCTGGGCAATTTGGTTATCATAGCTGTCTGATGAAAGACAGAGGGAAGGCAAGCTCAGACATTGCTGTTAAGGATATTTAGCACCTCAGAGACATACATTTCTGTTCTTTTTGGTGGAAAAATCCAGAAAATCAGTGGAAGGTGCTAGCTCTGTGTACACCCCACATCCACCACTCGTTCCACGAAATCATTATAGGCCCCATCCTTTTGTGGTGGGAGAACCATCTGGTCAGTCACAACTGGTGAGTTTCACCAAATGCTCTATACGCTATAATGTAAGCATGCACAGCCAAAAGTGTGTACGTACACCTATGACATCTATGCCTAGTGTAAAGCAATGATCACCCTGATTGTTCTACCTGAAGGCTTCGTCTTGCCCGACTCGAGGCTGATTTCCTTTTTGCAGGATTGTGTAGTTAAAAAGAAATCTCCAGAAGCTGAGGTTGCAAGAGTGTCAAATCAGAACCTAGAGAAAAATGGCTTTGCTTTGTGATAAATCTACTTTAATATTTCCTTTTTGTGTGCCTCGTCACCCAAGGCTAGGCTGGTATCCTTACCATAAGTATTGTCAATGAATACTGTGGCTGCAGACAAGCTTACACATGTTATAAAACCCTGAAAGCAAGGGAGGATTTTTAGAGAACAGAGTTGAAGGGGCGAAGTAAGACTAAAGTTCATTCCAGAAGGCCATGCTTTGGAGTGCTGGCTCAGAAATTTCTTACTCTGTTGATGGGAAGAGAAGGAATGTTAATATACTGTTGAAAAAGAATGATACTGAAGTCCAAGGTCAACTATATAGCACAGTTTTATCTGGTTCTCCATTTCTATAATGATAGTTGGTGCGGACTGAAGAAAGTTGTTCAGTCCTGAATGACCTTCTCCTCTCCATCCCATACAGAGGGCACGTAGGGCTGTAGTTGATGATCATGGTGAACATCCTTCTCGTCAACACCAAGCCAAGGAGTTTGCCTTTTCCAAGATGGTGACTTAACTCAGTTCAACAGGGGTTTTTTTTGGTGGGGGGAGGTGTTTAACATTTCAATGCGGTATTCTGAAGAGTATACAAGGAAAAGATAAAATAAAAAGTCAGAAAAGTGTTCAGCATTGAACAGTCGTGCTTTTGTGGTGTACTGTCTGAATGTCCATGTGGTGAAGGCACCGAAACAGCATGCTGCTACAGTTCCTTTCAGTTCATTACATTTGCTTCAAGGCTGCACTGTGAAGAGACAGTAGCAAAAACTATATTTATGGCCAAGAATTCTTTTGGATGCTCCAGTTTGTGGATACTCAGTTAGCGATGCCTAAAGTGGTCTGGCCCTTTGGAGGCAGTCCAGGAAATTTTGTTTCCCCAGGATACCTGAGAGTCACTCATCACTTCCAAATATATTGATCAGTGCTATTTTTTATTTTAAGAGTCTACTCTGCACTGGAAGTGATCCACTGAGATTTTGTAGCTGTTTTCTTTTTCCTTTTTAGACCTCTTGGCTACCAAATACAGCTCCAGGAAATACGCTACAACCTCTTCTCCTCCCGCCAGTTTGTATCTCTGCTGCCATAGGGTCTGCGCCGAAGGCTTCAAGCTGTAAACAAAAGCACCACACACTTGAGCCTGATCAGCAGTTTGCCAGTGGGGTGAGGCTGGATTTCATTCTGGAGGTAATGCAGATTCATGGAGAGTTTTATAATAGTGCTTTAGTACTGCAGTCCTTAGAACTGCATACTGCAGGCAACACGCCTTCCAAATATTTATCAGCTTTTATTTAAATGCTCCTTTTTGATCTCTGTTTAATTTTCAAGACATTGTCTTAGTGGTCTAATGCCCAGTTTTTCATCACAGCCCGGAAAAATGTGGTGACTTGTCTTTTATAGTCTAAAATCTCTCTATGTGCAAATTTTTCTACCTCTACATAGATTTTCCTTTATGTAGAGAGGGAAGCAGCCATCTGGGTAAGATCAAGAACTCAGGAATATTTACACACAGTCTTACAATATTTCATCTTCACCTACAGCTGAAAAGTAGCAAAAACCATCTTTCTTCTTTTACCATTACTACTGCTAAATCACACTAGCGGGTTCAGAGAATGAGAGCTTTTTGGTGTAGCCAAGCATGGTCTTAATATGCATTCAGTTACTCTCAGGTGAGATTTGGAGTTGTCTTCTCTTCTAGGAAAAGCATTATGTAATTGACTGTATGATAGGAGTTCCATGGGAATGGAGGATGTTGGATCTGTGGCCACTGACAGGCAGGAAATGCATGAATAACTTTGTGCTGCTGTGCATTTGTTCCATATTATGATGGTCATGATCTTCCCTCCAAGAATTTGCTGACGCTTTCTATGTCTTCTATAATTATGGGTGATTTGCATTGTTTCTTTAATGCTCACAACAGACAAAACAGCTAAATCAGTCATAAAGCATGAAGATGATGCAGAACTCGGATCCAGAGCACGCAATGTTTGCAGAATTTATTCTCTAGAGATGTATTGCTTTTCAGGGCCTTGGTCCTCTGTTTGCAATTCATTCAGAAGGAGGACTAAACCTCTGCTACAAAGGCAAAGAAGCGTTTTGAACAACTTCTTGTATAATTGGTGCCAAATAGTGTTACTGTTGGAAGATTCTGGCTGACTGCTTTGGAATTTGCTTGCCATCGGAAAGAATGCAGCAGTGCTGTGGGGTTGTGCGGTATTGTGCCTGCCTGGAAGCAGAACTCTGCATGGTTACGAGTAGTATGTGTTTAACAATGATGGTGTCTAGATCTCTAAGGGCCACATTTTCAAGCCGCCTGTCCGTTGCTTTGCAAATTAAACCGAAGAGGTTTAGCGTATAAGTGTTTTCATAAACGTAATGGCAAGCACCAAGTGAGGAAATTGTTCGAGAGGCATGAGTGTTACTAATTGTAAAGAGCAGTCAAACCATGAGTAGTTCAATATGCTTGGTAGCTATTTTTTGTGTCACCTACTTAACCTGGTTAACATGTTTTTGCAGGGGGAGAGGAGTGAGTTAACACTTATGAATTCAGTGGAATACGTAACTGGTATATCCCCGTATCAACTCCCAGTCATCAATCATATGATACCAGTGCCACCTCCCCCTCTGCAAAAGGGAGACAAGAGCGTAAATGCAGTGAGAGCAGTGAGAACTAGGATGCTGAGAGGCAGATTATTCCATCCCACCACTGCAGCAAATGACAGAGGGCAGCTTTTACCAAAGGTGAGTTATTCCTGTCTGCTTCTCTGTTTATTGTTACATTACCTTCCCTGTGGGTGTATTTGCCTAAAGCTGAAAGATGTGGCTATCTAGTTTGCATAAAGATTCCCTGAATTTTTGAAAGAAAAAAAAATTATAACTATTAAAATACATAGCTGCCACCCTTTTCTCTGTATACTAAAACATTGGGTGTTTTTCATCAGCTGGGGCTAAAAAGGTGCTTGAACAAAAAGGCGTAGGAACTCTTACTCATGGCCTTCTGTCTTCGTCAATCCTTCTGTCTTAGTCAAGATCCTGCTTCTGACTGTATCTGGTGCCAGAACTTCAGCAGGATGGGGGAAATGCTGTGAGTGTGTGAAAACTTCTTCTGTTACACTCCAGCCAGTCTTGACTGCTGCAAGGAAATTGTAGGAACCCAGGACTGGGAGAGACAATCAAACTTGGTCCCTGCCATTCTGGGAAATTCAATTTCTAGCGACTATCCACTTCTGACTGCTGCTGAGCACTGCATTCAAATTTTCAGTCGTTTGCCTCTCCTCACGATGTTTATCTGAACCAGCATGTAACTAATGAAAAGAGTTTGGTGTTGTGTGGGTAGAGCTTGATGCTGTAGTTGTTACAGTAGTGGAAATCCCAGAGAAGTCAATGGTTCTCCCTATGAAGTCACTTGGACGCGTATGGGAAAAGTTGTCATTTTGGCTGACATGTCCTCAACATCCTATCTCTTCGTTAGAGCCTGCATTGAGAAGCATGCGCTGAGAAGCTAGCTGCTTCTTTGAGCAGTTAAAGAACAGTTTTGAATCTTTTTAATTTTAATAATGCGTTTGTGAGCAATTAATCAGGTAAAGAAAGGAGGAGATTTTAATGAAAACCACTGCTCACTATGATAATTGCAGAAGCATTACTTACTGACTGAACTCCTGCTGGTAGAAAGTTGCCACTGTGTAAGCAGTGACCAAGGCACCCTATTAAGGGATTCTGGAGTTGGGTACTTTTGGAACATAAAGCAAAACTGCTTCCTTCAGTGAGAAGTGTAAAGGAGACGCCTGCAGATATACGATCTGTGTCTTTGCTGTGATGCCACGCTAGGACACAGGAACCTGTCTGCAATTAGTATTGTAATTTAATTCTCCCTTCATACATTCAGTGAAATTGGTTGAGTAGCTAATCTGAAAGGAAAGGAGAAAACCTGATGACTGGGCAAGGGAGGATAAGAAGTGTAGCTATCTATGTCCAGGAGGGTAATCAGCCCAGTGTGGAGCTCTTGAGAAGAAAAGGCTGGGAGGGGCACTGTCAGAGCAAGGAAATGGCAGATGCACTCAAATTTTGAAAAGAGAAAGGCCTTCGACTAAATCAAGAAATGGGAGATCTACAGAAATAGGCAGAGGAATTGAACTTGGGGAGATGTGCAGCTGTAGAAGGGTGCAGGGGAATCAATCAGAGACTGGAACAAGTCTTTTCCCTCATCTCTCTCTCATTCCTTAAGCAGGTGTTCAATTGGATCTGGGCAATTTGGTTATCATAGCTGTCTGATGAAAGACAGAGGGAAGGCAAGCTCAGACATTGCTGTTAAGGATATTTAGCACCTCAGAGACATACATTTCTGTTCTTTTTGGTGGAAAAATCCAGAAAATCAGTGGAAGGTGCTAGCTCTGTGTACACCCCACATCCACCACTCGTTCCACGAAATCATTATAGGCCCCATCCTTTTGTGGTGGGAGAACCATCTGGTCAGTCACAACTGGTGAGTTTCACCAAATGCTCTATACGCTATAATGTAAGCATGCACAGCCAAAAGTGTGTACGTACACCTATGACATCTATGCCTAGTGTAAAGCAATGATCACCCTGATTGTTCTACCTGAAGGCTTCGTCTTGCCTGACTCGAGGCTGATTTCCTTTTTGCAGGATTGTGTAGTTAAAAAGAAATCCCACCACTGCAGCAAATGACACAGGGCAGCTTTTACCAAAGGTGAGTTATTCCTGTCTGCTTGTCTATTTATTGTTACCTTGCCTTTCTTGTGTTCTCTGCTCTGGCCCTGCTGGGGCTATCGTCCTTTCCCTTTACTGAGTGCTCCCATTGCCTGTTGTAACTGGCTGACCTTACCCTTTTTGCATGAATCCCGTCTTGTTTCAGTTGACAGAGATTTAAAACAAAAAAAAAGACTGGGGAGAGGCTGCCCTTGCTGAAGTTTGTCCAGGGCTGTTTCTTGTGGCAAACCAAGATATTTGTGGTATAAAATATTTGTGATATAAAAATGATGCATGGCAGGTCCAGCTGCATGCTCAGGATGTGCCATTTCCCAGTGCCACCTCAGGCCAGTCACTGTGGCCAGCAGGCTGCCTCCAACTCTGCCTGCCCCTGTGGGAGAGGTGGTGAGCTCAGGCTGTGCCTTGACTTGCTCCTTATTGTAATGCCTTTTTCAGAGAAAGTCAAATTTAGAGAGAGACTTTAATTTTTACTTCCTATTCCTATTTTTACTTTTGTAATTCTGCAGTGCTACTGCTTAGCTTCCTCATTAATCCCTGTGGATGTGTGTTTGTGATTAATCACGCCTTTTTCCTTCCAGGAGGTGGGCACCTTTCTGACAGGTGCCTAAGGAGGCCTCAGTTCTAACAACACAGTTGGAATCTCAAATGATTTTTTATACGGAAAATAAATCTCCTTATTCCCTTAATTCTCACTGTCTGGGTAACTGTTTATTTGCCTAATTGGTTCTGCATCAGATACTCTTCATTTCTGTCCTTGGCATTCTGTCACTTCAGTACTTGAGAAGCATTGATGGGAAGAAAAAGAGATGAGCAATAAAATCGGAAAGGTGAGAAATGATGGCCCTGAGGGACAGCTGGTGCGTCAGCAGTGGCAGCTCTCCCTCACAATTTAGCTTTGTGGCCTCGCTGCTCTATGTGCGGTGAGCTCACTGTAGCCGTGGAATGACTGAATTTTAAGTGGAAATCACTGACATCCCTGTGTCTGCTAGTGCCTGAGATTTCAAACAGTGCAGCCTTGGCTGGAAAGAGAAAGATTCTTTTATGCGTATGCATGAAGAAAGTCTTTACCTGTAGATCTGAGCAAAGTTATCTGTCAAACATTACAACTCATCAGGCTGGTAGCTTGGAATGAAATCTAGACCTTGTTGATGTAAGAATGCTAATTCTGCGGTAGCGTCATTTGTTTTAGGATTTCACTTGGGACCTGAGTGAGGAGATTAGAGTAATGTGATAACAGACTATTCCTCTGCAGAAGCCTTTGGCTGGATTTAATTAATTCATTTAGTTTGTAAGCCACTTTGTTACTAATTAGCCATGTCAATCCACATTTATCTTACTTTGGGCTACAATATGTTAGCTTTCTCCAGCTTTCTCCATTACTTGTATTTTTTTTTCATCACAACAGATTTTTCTCCTGTAATGAAAATATCTTGCATTTTACTTTTGACTTTGCCCAGCTCTTAATTTTTCTGATCCTTTCAGTGGCTACTGATTTTGTTTGTTTTGTTTTTAATGTGTTAATCATACTTGATGCATCATTCAGTAACTTTATTACATTTTTGCTACTCTGTCTGTGAAGAACATGATACTTTTTGATGATAGTGTGCTCCTGTGATTCCTGTCTGTAGTCTTAGATTCTCTAATGCCTTTAAAAAGAGCAAATGCAAAGGCAAAAGGAGATTACTGAAGCTAACTTCTGTTTGCTTAAAGAGAACTTCATTAGTTGTGAATTCCATTTCCTGTCTCACAGTATGATTGTTTTATTTTAGAGTATGAGGAACATTTTGAAGCAGATGAAGAAGGTAATGATTAGGAACAAGCTAGCGAGCAGATGAATGGAGTGTCAAAGTCATCTTCAGATGATAAAAACCTTGATTTAGACTATGAAAAGGAGAGTAACTTATCACAGAAGGCAACGCGGGCCTCTGACAGTGAGAAAGATGAAAGTGACAGTGCGTCAGAGGATGAAGGCATCGAGTGCACCCTCAGCAAGTTTGCGGACGACACTAAGCTGGGTGGAAGTGTCGATCTGCTGGAGGGTCGGGAGGCTCTGCAAAGGGATCTCGACAGGCTGGACTGCTGGGCTGAGTCCAATGGCATGAGGTTTAACAAGGTCAAATGCCGGGTCCTGCACTTGGGGCACAACAACCCTGTGCAGTGCTACAGACTAGGAGAAGTCTGGCTGGAAAGCTGCCTGGAGGAGAAGGACCTGGGGGTGTTGGTTGACAGGGACTGAACATGAGCCAGCAGTGGCCCAGGTGGCCAAGAAGGCCAATGGCATCTTGGCTTGTATCAGAAACGGTGTGACCAGCAGGTCCAGGGAGGTTATTCTCCCTCTGTACTCGGCACTGGTGAGACCGCTCCTTGAATCCTGTGTTCAGTTCTGGGCCCCTCACCACAAAAAGGATGTTGAGGCTCTGGAACGAGTCCAGAGAAGAGCAACAAAGCTGGTGAGGGGGCTGGAGAGCAGGCCTTACGAGGAGCGGCTGAGAGAGCTGGGGTTGTTTAGCCTGGAAAAGAGGAGGCTGAGGGGAGACCTCATTGCTCTCTACAACTACCTGAAAGGACGTTGTAGAGAGGAGGGTGCTGGCCTCTTCTTCCAAGTGACAGGGGACAGGACAAGAGGGAATGGCCTCAAGCTCCGCCAGGGGAGGTTTAGGCTGGACATTAGGAAAAAAATTTTCACAGAAAGGGTCATTGGGCACTGGAACAGGCTGCCCAGGGAGGTGGTTGAGTCACCTTCCCTGGAGGTGTTTAAGGCACGGGTGGATGAGGTGCTAAGGGGGATGGTTTAGTGTTTGATAGGAATGGTTGGACTTGATGATCTGGTAGGTCTTTTCCAACCTGGTTATTCTATGATTCTATGATAAACAAGGTTAGTTTTTTCATAATGAATCTTAGAGAAGTTGACCTAATGCATACTTTACATTTTGTGCATGTCCAGGATGGATGTTGAGTCTGTGTAGGAAACTCATGCAATTCCTACTGAATTTGTAAAAGATGGACATTTTATCTGTTCTTGTTAATTCTGCCATCTGTCACTGAAATGCAGCCAAACCCACTGGCCACGTAAGCATGTGCCAGTCCACAGCAGGCCCTGCTGAACTATTTAGTTACAGAAATGGAGATGGAGCCAGTCAGAAAATTAGCTCTAAATACTTGGGGCAGATCAGCACTTCAGGTCAATGGTCACTGACACCTGAGAAGCTGTGACTACTTACGCTTCCTGAGGATTTGCGCTTATATCCAAGGAGTCACCAGGAAACCCAACATCCCATCTTGTATTTTAGAAGTGCTGTCTTTAATGGCCCTGAATAGTCAGAACCTCAGCTGTGCCCTTGGGTGCATGACTGACTCAGTCCTGGCCCTGGGAGGAAATGCTGTCAGCTCAGCTGACTGTTCTCCTGCAGCGGTCAGGCGGTTTGGGAGGATCATTCTTCAAGACTGGCTGTTAATGAGCAAGAGCTGGAGTCAGTGAGATAGTCCGTGGTTCTTGATCCAAATGTAGGTACAAAAGTGTGCAGTGAAGTGTCCAAGGCAGTCACTATTAATTCAGAAAGATTAAACTGCTCTGGAATCATTTTTCTGTAGAATAAATAGCGTTTCCTGCCATTCACTTTTTTTGGGTCAGCACTTCTAATGTCTAGTGTTTTAAATATTGACCTTCATGCAGTCCAAGTCATACATCTTCATAAATTATCCCAGAGAAAACTTGCAGGCAATTTCTCATTTATTAGACAAACAATGAAATTCCATCCACCACACAGTGAATAAGTCAGGAGTGTCTTTTCCTTCTAGAACAGGGGTTTATTGCCCTCTAACATTTCTCCTCAATGGCTTTGTTAGATCCTGAGCTGACTTACATGCCTCTTGCTTGTCATAATGTACCAAGACTTCTCCATTTACTGCTAGTTTAAAATTAATTGCTTTATCTTCCTTACATTTGAGAGTCCTATTGTGCAAACTGTTTCTCGAATTAAATGGAAACGTTACTTTCACATTTTTGTTTCCCGGTGAATTAAATAAAGGTAATATAACTGTTTGTGAGAAGGTTGAGGCTGCAAGAGAGATGCAGTCTTTCTATAGAGTATAAAATCCAACAGAAATTCAAATGAGGTTTGAAAAATGCTTGCTTATAAAATCACTGCAGTGATCGAAAATAATCTTAATTTATATTTTCTTGTGATTGAACACAAACTGCCTATGATCTGCGATGAAATAGGAGTGATGATAGGAATGGTTGGACTCGATGACCTAAGAGATCTTTTTCAACCTAGTGACTCTGTGATTCTGTGTGATTCTGTGATCTTTTATTCCTCTTTCCTATTTGTTCATTTTTAATATTTCCCCCTTTGTTATAATATCTTTTTATGTTAAGATGTCACTTCATAAGCAATTTAGTCCACAAGATGTGTTCATTTTAAGTGCAGGTTTGTTTTGCATCTACTCATGGAGTCAAGCACAGCACACAAAATGCGTCATTGATGTCCTCAGTGCTCCTTCCTGTGTGATGGAATTGATGTTGAGGCCCCTTGCAGATCCTCCAGCATCCAATGCTGTGCATGCAGAGCATGTGCTGAGGGCAGGGAACTGGTGTGAACTTAATTGTCCGCTGAGACAGGGTGTGGAAGTGTGATCCTGAGGTTGTAACAGATTGCAGCGAATCCAGCCTTGGTCTACGCCACCTTTGGTGGCGTAGCTGTACTCATAGCGTGCATTCAAAGCAGCCCTGCTGCTATCTTTATATTCTGTTTCTAGCTCTCATCTGTGTTAAATCATGCTAGGCACATGAAAACTGTTCTGGGAGTTCCTTAGCGGTTCTATTTCTTAGCCCTAAAGCGTGACGTGTTTCCCATTGCTTTAAAACTGAGTTGCCATCTGGACTGGCGAGGCTTATACCTGGGTGCGATTTGCCAACTTTGTATAAGCGTAGTTACATAAACACCCTGTGACTTGATCTCTGCAGCTAGAGCCGTGTCCTGTCCAGAGGGATGTTTGCCAGTTTGATCTGGCAAAGTAGGTCTTCATGGGAAGCATTACTGGGACATTGTGCTGTTGATAGTAACTTGTTTTCTCTTGGCTTGCAGGGGATAACAGAGCTGTGCTGTTTTTTAGATCTGTTACCTACAGAACCTACAGTTCTGTCCTAGAGACAAAAACAAACCTATGACCACCTGGAGATTACCTGCGCCCTGTGTCTCTGTGGAATTTAACTTTAATTGCTGCTAGCTTCAACTTTCATCTCCTCGTAACCTGAAATTCCATGTGCTCCCTGCATTTACTGTGCCTTGAATTCATCTGAGCCTTTGACCTGTACTTTTTTTTTAAGAACTCCCTTGCTTTCACTTGAGCTCGTGTGTTAGTATTGGTGGACCAAGATTTTAGACAGCAAGCTTTTGGGCATACACGCTATGTTTTTGTGTTTTGTTTCAGTAATCGGTGCACTAATCCACTTGTAATAGGTGAGTGCTGCTACGGTAGAACTGACTTGCTAATAGTAATAGGACCTGGATTTTTATAAGTATATGCTGTGGACAGATTCTGTTTCATCTTAGTTCAGTGTATCGTTACACTTGGTCAAGACTATCTGAGTTCATTAGGCCCCTTGGGTCAGTTCAGCACAGTTTTGGCATAATACTCAGGTGCCAAAGATGTTATTTTTGCATACAGTGTTATGAATCGGACATGAATCAAGACTGTATAAGACAGACTTTGGCATTCAGATCCCCGTAGACCATAAGCAGGTGAATAAATTGGAAAGAATCACTGACAATTCCTGTAGTACAATATGTAAACTGCATATTTGAGTTGTTCTGTCACTGAACTTGCTTGTTTGTATGCTGCAGGAGTGATGGTGCTTTCTGGGAGTCTAAACATACGTCTCATTAGAACAGAGGTGCAAAGCCAGTAAAAGCTGGAAGTGCCTGAGATTCGTAACTGGGTGTTGGCTGCCTGGTAATTTGTGCCTGAAATCCATTGCAACAGAGATCCTAGAGGATCCTGCATTGGGTACAACTAGTTATCCTTGCTGCCAGTCTCCGTGATGATGATTAAATTAGAATGAGCGTATGCCTGATTTCTTCCCCGGAGACGTAGCTTCTCCGCCCCACCACTGAAGTGTGCTGGGAGGTGCAGCTGTTTCTTTTTGCTACTTTTAAGGAAAATTGAGTTTTCTTGAACTGATACCCTGACATCTATACAAGGCAGTCCATTAGTTTAGAACTTCAGTTTCCATTGAAACACACCTTCTTTGTTCTTGTTTTAAAATTAATGGGAGTAGTTGTCATATTTTAGGGAAGTTTTAGCTTCCATATTTGAGATTTTTTTTTAAAAGCAGTCCTGCCAAGTTTTTCTAATACATTGCAGATGCAAACAATAATTTAAAATGCTACAAAAAATGGCAATGAGCCTTCCTCAGATCCACAGAGGAAGAAGAAGCATAGAGGGTGGAAGACTGCAGCTGTAGGAATTCTGGGCCTGAATTCTGCCTCTGGCCTTTAGGCAGCAGCAAATGCTAAGGAAAAATATAAAAAAGGGCAAGAATACTGTGATGCTTCTGCACTGTCTCCTCCCATCCCTTTAATTAGCTGGTGTCCAGGGTGGTCTACCAATTGGACCTAAGCAGATTTTCCTTCCTTGAGTTTGACTAATCTTTTCTTGAACCCATCTGAATGCTGGACACCAGCAGTGCTGTGTATCACTAAACTCTACTGTTCAGCCAAATGTTTGATGAAGAATATTGCGCTTTTTTTTTTTCCTCAAATATTCCATTTATGAAATTCATATGATGGTCCCTGTATGTTTTTTTAAGAGGAAAATGTAAAATTCATTTCCCCTGCACCTGAACACGAGACACCTGCTGTTACCAATAAAAATGAAAATGTAAATGTAAATGTAAATGGTGGCAGAGATAATCAAAAAGCAGCAAAATCTTTGCCGACTCCTACAAGCTTCTCAGTCCAGAGCAGCCGCTGGTCTGAGCTCTCCTGTGGCCTGGCTCGGCAGAGCCCAGTGGCTCTTCCAGTCTCCACTTCTCCGAGTGTACGAAATGCCTCCAAGAACACAGCTGGCTTCCCGAGCAGCCGTACGGCAGGGAGGAGGCTGAGGGGAGACCTCATTGCTCTCTACAACTACCTGAAAGGAGGTTGTGGAGAGGAGGGTGCTGGCCTCTTCTCCCAGGTGACAGGGGACAGGACAAGAGGGAATGGCCTCAAGCTCCGCCAGGGGAGGTTCAGGCTGAACATTAGGAAAAAAATTTTCACAGAAAGGGTCATTGCGCGCTGGAACAGGCTGCCCAGGGAGGTGGTTGAGTCACCTTCCCTGGAGGTGTTTAAGGCACAGGTGGACGAGGTGCTGAGGGGCAGGGTTTAGTGATTGATGGGAGTGGTTGGACTTGATGATCTGGTAGGTTTGTTCCAATCTGGTGATTCTATGATCCTATGAAATGCTGCGTGGCCAAGCAGAACCAGATCCCCAGCCCTAACCAGGAGGGCAGTGTGCTGGCACGCGTGACATGCAGAGTGCCAAGTGGAGAGGCCAGGCTCCTCGCAGCCTCCTTCCACCACCAAGGAGGCAGAGGTGGAAAAAATTACCAGGTGGCAAGCTCTTGCCCACATGAAGGGGAGAATATATTTAAATATTTAGAGCACTCTCCTGAACATTCTATCATGTCTGGCACAGACACACACAGTCTATAAAATGTGTTGGTGTTTCTCTTAGCCTATTTTATTTAACCATTAGAAGTGTGTGCTGTGAGCATTCTCCTTGGAGATCCTCTTCTCCAGCCCTGTATACAGTTGCAGACACAGTCATCTCTTTGTGCGAGGTCTAGACTTCCAAATGCACTCCTCCTCCATTTGGCCACCAAATCAGAGTAACAGGTTTTTAAAAGAGTCAGCACATCAGGTGATCCCAGCGAAATTTGACTGTCCAGTGATTGTGTGGAAAGTAAGCTGGTTGGAAAAACAATCCTCTTCAGCCCCCTGAGCTCCTAGAAGGGGCAGGGTCCCTCTCAAACCAGCTGTTTGGTGGGTGCCTACATCATCAGGTATCAGAGAATGGTCCCAAGCTTCACAGACCGAAAACTGGCCTTGCCCTCATGTGGCAGGATCCTCCAGGTGCCGCAGGAGTTCTCTCCATGTCATCCATTGCTTGCATCCTTGTGACGACAGGAGACTGACAGCTTAGAACTCAGTGTGAGACGGCTGCTTAAACAACTTGCCCATTCTATGCTAAAAATGGCCCTTGGCAATGTAAAATGCTGCCTTCCCTCCTCTCACAAGCAAGAATTATTATTTCCTTGAAATGCTGGCGTGCAGGCTCCCTCTGCTTCACTTGAAGTACAACACAGGAGATACAAAAGCAGCTTTACAGCTTCACATGCCTTCAAGTTTGTTCTTTCCGCTGTAGCTGGGATGCACACGCCACAATTCAGGCGCAGCTATCATTTCCCTGCTGCGTTTCCATATCCTTCTGTAATTTTATCATGCAAGTGATGCAAAGTTGCATGCATTTATATGTATATATTGATATATACAAGCAGGCAAAGATTTACATGTATATTCAGTGTGACAGCCCTGGTTTGCAGGAAGAGCTTGAAATAAGACAATCCGCATATGCCATTTTAAAAATACAATATTTTACGATAAAACAAGACTTCTGTTAGACTTTTAATGGGGCTACAGCTCTCACAAGCAATAGAACAGTATGGGTGGTACTGTTATTGTGAGGAGAAAGTGCGGATTGTGGTGCCTTGATGCCAGGAATTGGGCAAGGTGCCTTGGGGGATCCCTGTTCCAGGACTCTGTCCCTTCTTTCTCTCCATGGGGGAATATGGGCATTACTGCTGTGCTCTTTCGATATCTCCACAGTTTGAGTGGATTTTCGTTATAATAATATGCTTAAAGGATATTTTCTTTCGTTAAAGAAAACAAAAGCATTGTTTATTTCAAACCTGACAAAGATTTGTGTGCCATTTACTTCCATCCTGCAGACACCAGGAAGCATAACGTCTACTGAAAACTTATTTTGCCACTCCTGCTTATCTCTGAATTCATCAGTAGGAGCACAGAGATTCAAGAAAATTGTTCATCATAAAGTACCAGGTAATATCCATTGTGTGGTGTTCTAATTTTAAAAGAAATAAAAATATTTTGAAATTGACGTTTCTTCTCATGGCATCGATGGCTGTTGTGTTAGCATTATTTCTGCACCTCTCCTTTTTATTGAAACAGATAAAAGTGTTCTGCATGTTAGAAGTCAACCTTGGTCTTTGTTTACAATCGTGCCTGCACATCCCATGGTGCTGGGTGGAAAGGCTCTTGCCTGGGAAAGCACAGGGACTGCAGAACAGCAGCATCCTCACAAGCATCATCTCTTTTAGGAACTTGTGGAAGGAAGTTCCCAAAACACTGCTTGCTGAGCAGTCAGGGATTAAATGTGGAAACCATAGGACTCTGAGCGGATGTAGCTGTTGGAAGGGCAGAGCTCTGGTTTAACAGTTGTTTAACCACCTGTGCGTTAGCAGATGCAAGCAGCTTTCATAACATGACACCTGGATTTGCTGTCAGAGATCAGTGCTTTGCCTCTCCCTTGGGGTGTGGAGCTGGAGTGTGCCAGGGCTCCAGCACCATGACTGGCTACCCCAGCACCCAGCCTTTTCTGGGATTTACCCATCTACGTCTGGTTATTTGTTAACTGCTCTTCCTGCAGTTAGCAAAACTCTGTAAGGCAAATTTCCTCATCTGATGATGCAGTTGGGGAAGAGTGCCACTATATTTCAGTGGAGCAGTCGAGGTGAAAGCAGTCAAAGGGAACGTGAGTTTGTCGTGTTGCCATTCCACACCCTGCTTGCTTTTTTTTCCCTTTATTAAATAAAACACCAGCGTGCTTTGAGCCCAAGAGCAGAGAGCTTTCTCGTGCAGCATTGTGCTCCCAGTTGTATTTTTCACTTTTATTCAGCATCAGCAACTCTGCCTCCCAAGATTTTTACCTTTTATCCTATTTTCCAAGTAAGTTTTCACGCCTGCCCATTCTCAGGAAGCATTCGCTGAAACACCCAGGCCTAATCTAAATAGTTTAATTCAGCCTTCAATCTCCAAGCCTCTGGCCTTGCTGTGCACTACCACGCTCTCTCTTTTTCTTTAAGTAAATTATAAAGTATATTAAAACCATTTTCTTGTTGTAAGTCTGAAGACATAACCATTATTTCTGACTAGTGTTCAGACCAAACAAGATTTTTTATTACAACTTATCAAGCCACACCACTTGTCAATTTTATGAGTTTTTAAAAGAACATCTAATGTTAACTTCACAATTAATCTGTCGTAAGACACACTACCCACTCATATTCTATTTCCTCTATTAAAGGAAATGGTGTATTAACACTATGGGAATACACAGATCAAACTTTAGTATCCCATCTAATACAAAGAAATCCAAACACGAGTAACTAAAGGGAAGGGGAGTCCTGTGCCCATGTTCCTCTGACTACAGAAACCAATCATTATTTTACCTTGATCCAACTGCACAATAAATGGGAAGAAGTACCCCATTGTGGAAATTTCATTTTTGGTTTCACAGTATTTATGGAGAATGGGTATTGCTTGCTATAAAAAGTACATTTAGGTCAGACGGTTATGCCTTAACATTTATTTTCTTTTTGAAGATTTGTGGTTGCACTGTTATACTATGATTCATGAGTGACCTTCATGCACGAACCCAACTTGACGCATACACGCAGTCCTATTGATTTGAATTTTAACATTGATTATAATGGGGTGAGGTGGAAGTCAATGTGAATAAAAATAATATACAGTGTGCCGCCATCATCCTCAGCAGTGCAACAATGGAATTACAATCGCCTCTGGCTAGAAAAAGTAGTAGACTCCATTTTTGTGATGAGATATGGATTTTAATCACTTTCAAATACACTGAAGTTCAATGAATTCGATTTTGTCCTTGCTAATAAATCCAGGCAAAAAAAATTCGGTTTTTTGCATTTCTAGAGCTGAGAATGTCAGTGGTTCAATTTAACTTGCTCCTTTAAAAAAAAGATTTCTGGAGTGGGTGTAACACCCACTTCAGACAATTTTACTCTCAGCAGCTGCGCATATTGCCATTCAGAAAAAACAGAAGTGTTTAACCTCTCACTTCATAAGAGATTCTTTTGTAACAAGAAATCTGATTGGTTGTGATACAAACTATGTTATCTGTATAATTAAGTTCCCTTTTGGGTTAGTCTGTGTTGGGAAGATGCTATGACCCTCAGTGATGACTACAAACAAGTGGGGGAACCCAGCCCAAGGGGAGATGAAGTCTCCTGTGACCACCTGGTTTTGTCCACTGGAAGGTACTAACAATAGAGAGGAATTTGCCTTCTCTCAAGTGCTCTGCAGAGAGTAGGTACTCTTACAGCCCTCAGTGAGCTGTGAGCTGAGTTGTGTGGAGTTTCTGCCCAGGTTAGCTGCAGCAGAGAGGACTGACTGCTGCAGCCCTCTCCTGTGCGGGGTTCCAGTGGCGCCTGCCGTGCCATGAGCAAACCATGAATGCCAGCCTCGCCCAGCTCTGCTTCTCCTCACTCTGGGGAGGTATGTGTGGCAAAGTGCTCCTCTTAGCTAGTTACTGAAGAAACTCAGAACGGGAGGCTGTAGAGCAGATGGCCACTCTGAGCCACCACGTCACCTATCTTGCTTTTACAACTGTTGTGTCAATGGGTAACAGTGTTGTATCCCATTCTCTTCCTTCCTGGAAGGAGCGATCAGTCCTCTGAAGTTTGAATAATGTGTCTTTCTGTGACTGGAGGGGTCATCGATGCTGTGGCAGTGCTGTGCGTGAAAGTGGGGAGGAAATTCTTACTTTGAATACTGCTTCAGTCTTGGATTGCATTTACGAGGCTTTCATGCATGAATGTTTTGAGAAAGTGAATACAAAAGCAAGGTAAACACTGCTGAAGCAAATTCATTAAACATTAAAGCAAATATTTGCAGAGATTTTGGGCTGCAGCCTTTATACATTTCCAGAATTACACAAGCACTGAAGGGACAGGGGAGGTTGGCAGGAGGCTGCTCCTCAGGCCACTACAAGCAGGTTGTTTTGCTCTTGCCCAGGGAACAGACCAAGAGCAAAGTGTCACCGCTCCTTCGCCCTTGGCTTCTTGCTCACTGCAAATGGGAGACCAGGAGCAATATACAACATAGAAATTCACATATTCAGGGCTGCAAAAAGAAGCTGCCTAGTGAAAGGATAAACAAAACAGCTCTGATGGGCAGAGTGAGGGATGTTGAGGTTTTGGTGGGGCAGGGATTCCTGGCTCTTCCCTCCTCTCCAGGGCATAGAGACAGTGAGGAGAGGCAAGAGAGATCAAAGGGCGTGGTAAAGGGAAGGGAGTTCAAAGCAAATATGGACATGGACTAAACTCTGCTGAAAGTACACAGATAAATATAAATTTAGTTGACTAATATTTACACATCAGATGAGCTGATAATCAGCTACTACCCATTATTTCAGCAAGCAGTAGTTCAGATGATATTATTTCTTCTGTGAGGGGGGGACTGAAACTTCTGAAACAGAAGAATGATGTCCAACATTATCCCAAACATTTTGTTGTGTTTTTCCTCAACTCCTGATTGCTGCATTTTAAAATATTTGCAGTAATATTCTGATTGTCTCAAAATCTTTTAACAGATAACACATAGGGGAAAAAACCATTATATTGTGATTCACCAAAATATCAACAATGCAAAGGCTGGAATCATAGAATCATAGAATCACCAGGTTGGAAGGGACCCACCGGATCATTGAGTCCAACCGTTCCTATCAAACACTAAACCATGACCCTCAGCACCTCATCCACCCGTGCCTTAAACACCTCCAGGGAAGGTGACTCAACCACCTCCCTGGGCAGCCTGTTCCAGTGCCCAATGACCCTTTCTGTGAAAAAGTTTTTCCTAATGTCCAGCCTAAACCTTTCCTGGTGGAGCCCAAGGCCATTCCCTCTTGTCCTGTCCCCTGTCACTTGGGAGAAGAGGCCAGCACCCTCCCCTCCACAACCTCCTTTCAGGTAGTTGTAGAAAGCAATGAGGTCTCCCCTCAGCCTCCTCTTCTCCAGGATAAACAAAACCAGCTCACTCAGCTGTTCCTCATAAGGCCTGTTCTCCAGCCCCCTCACCAGCTTTGTTGCTCTTCTCTGGACTCGTTCCAGAGCCTCAACATCCTCCCTGTGGTGAGGGGCCCAGAACTGAACACAGGATTCAAGGAGCGGTCTCACCAGTGCCGAGTGCAGAGGGAGAATAACCTCCCTGGACCTGCTGCTCACACCGTTTCTGCTACAAGCCAAGATGCCATTGGCCATCTTTGCCACATAGGCACACAGGTCTTTCTGAATGAAGACCTGGTTTAATTATTATAGAAGTTTCCTTGTGGGGAAATAAAGATACTCGGCTTCTGCATTCAGCTGTGCTGCTCATCATGTTCAGTTAGACCTTGTCAGACCCTCATTAGGACACTCAGAAGCTTCCTTCCTGCCCAAAAACCGCCACAGGACTCAGGAGGCTCAAAAGTGTCCTTTTAACTTGCCCTGCAGAAATGGCAAAGGCAGCCCTGTGGATACTGCTGGGGCTACAGCTGCTCTGACATCTCCTTTGGCTAGTGCCTTTCCAGAGGAGGGAGAGGAATGTCTTGTTTTCACATTAAGGTGGTGCTACCTCTTGAATGGACGGGGGCGCACACACAGCATTTTGTCTACAAGAAAAGCACTGCCTACCTTTATCAGTAGTGGGTCAGTGTTTATTTTTTCTGGCCTTCCTTATATGCATAATTATAATCCCTTGACAACCAAGAATTTTGCGGTTTTGAGCCTTAAACTGTTGTCACAACAAAGTGCCCATCTTTTTCCAGCTTAGTCAATCTTCTAAGAACAAAGAAACATGAAATTGTAGAGTAACAGTCACCTTATTTCAGTTAATGATCCCATATAATAGCTTGTTTGTGACAAAACTCATTGCTTTCTCCTGAACGCTATTCAGCCACTAAACTGTGGAATCAGGATCAATTTCTGGAATAGGAAAGAACTTGTTCTTCTTTGTTTCATTTGAATGTCTCTTTTAATGTGTTGGTAATATCTGCAATGCCCACTGCTGGTGTAATATAGATCTAATTCTCAGCTCATTTAGTCACTGTTTCAATAAAAACCAGTACCTGGTGGGAGTGCTGATTAGAAAGCAACAGTAGAGATATAAAACACAGATAAATGAAAAGTTACTGATGACATGATCTCTGGCCACATCAGTCAACCGGAACTCTGATGCCCTAAATTGCTGGCTTTTTTTTTTTTTTTTACGATAGCTACATTATAAAGCAACAAAGAAGAGGAAAGGAAGAAGAGAATGTATAATACAGCCTCTTCTCCTGACCCCAATGTCACGGGAGCATCAAGTGTGGAGGAAACGGAGTCATAAAAATGAATTACATGGAGCATGCCTCTTAAGCTGTTATCTGTTATTTATAAAGAATTAAAATGAGCTAGTCATTTCACATGTGCCGGAAAAATGGGTTCATCAGTATTGTGCTGAAATGCATTATGACTTAGCGACTCCTAATTTCATAGCTGTTGTACCTAGTTGAAAACATATCTATATGCTTCATATCAACTGCTAACCATTGAATTTTTATTGTACATTACAGAGAAAAATCTTATGTTTCAATTTGCATCTCACTTGATTCATTGACATACAATACATAATTCTGATCTCGTGTGATTTACTTGAGAAATATCTGATCATAGGCTTTGAGAATATCCCTTCCTGATGCAGACGGGTAATTGCCATTAATGCCAGCCACGTTGCAGGTAGAGCACTAGCCTCTACTCAGACCCATAAAAAATGTGATAAGTACGGCTTTGCTTACATACAGCCTGTTGAACAAAAAGTGACTGAAGCCACGCAGACTTCTTCAAGGGTGTTGAGGAGACAAAAGGAATGACATGCATGAAGAGCTTGCAGTCTCGTGCCCAGCTCCAGTCTCAGGGTGGCTGCTTGATAGCAGGTGAGGGCAGAGAGCACAGGTGGGAGATAGAATGGTCTTTTATCTTAAAGTATGTAACACTCAGACTTTTCTAGGTAAGACTGGTCCATGGATCCACAGTCCTTGGTGAATTCTACATCTGTGCCAAGGTATGCTTAACAGAGCCAGGGGATCTAGTTCACTCATTAACTTTTCAGTTGACTGAAAGCTGGAAAAGTTCTTCCCTTTCTATCCCACCACTAGTTAACCAGCAATTTGTTGTTGTTGTTGTTGTTTTAAAAAAAAAAAAAACAAAACACTTATTCATTTCTAAGAAACTCTGCAGACAGGCAGCATTTTATCTGTCAGTGGGAGCTATTGATGCTTGGTGCACCTGAAATTCAGACTGAGAAGAATAAGCATGATTTCCAAAGCCCAATCCAAGCCTCCTCGTGGCTGAAACATCAGTTTTTGCTGTGCAGAGCGAAGCTGTTGTGTTCCTTGCAAGGAGCGTGCCGTTTCCCAGGGGAGAGTGGCATGTGGCCCCAGGGAAGGGGCTGACCATCCCGAGCAGGGCAATGATGCCCACCATACGGGTACCTGCATCATCAAAAATGTGTGATAGGTAGGTGAATGTGGTTGGACTATGTGGGCACCTCAGCAACATGGCATTAATGGTAGAGGTTTTCAGCAAGATTCTGTTCAGTCCTAAATGAATAAGCTGAGAAATACAAAGGGCTGACTCCTCAGCCTGCTAAATAAAACGGCAAGATTTCTGCTGCCTTTAAAGTTTTTCAGTTGTGATATTTTTTCCCTCTTAAATTGTTTCTAGAACATTTCTATTAATTTTATCCCTAGCCTCTATGTACAGACAATTCCCAGAGACATGCAGGTCTGGACAGTCAAAGAAAACTGATTTACAAATGTAGCTGCTTTTCTTATATTTAGTAGTTAAACTCCAATTAATATAATCAAGATATAGGAAGCCAAAAAGGTCTTGTTGGCAAGATCATCAGGATTGAAGGGTATTGGTAGTGCCTGTGGTAATAATAGTGAAAGCATATTGCTGAGCATTGCTGAAATAATGATTTATATTTAATCTGCCTGCTTTGTAACTTAATTTATTTTTATTTATAAATAAAGAGATCCCCCTGAGCCTGCTGTGTTCCAAGCTGAGCAGTCCCAGGTCTCCCAGTCTCTCCTCATGGAAGAGATGCTTCAGCAACTTGGCAGCCCCTAGCTGGATTCTTCCCAGTATGCCCATGTCTCTCCTACAGTGAGGAGCCTAGCACAGGACCCAGCACTCCAGATGTAACCTCACCAGTGTTGGGTAGAGGGGAAGGATGTGCTGTCAGCACTCGTCATGGTGTAGCTCAAGCTTCCTTTCCCTAAGGCCACGTTGATGGGTCATGGTCCACGTTTGAGACATACCACGTCTCTCCATCAGGCTGCTGTGCAGTCTGAATTTGCTGACATTGCCACTAAGCATGTCCTATCCACAGTGATTCCTGGGGCCTGTGTGTCAGTCTACAGACACCAACAGCCTTATCTGATGTTCCTGAAGGGTTACAGAATAAGAAAATCTGTGTTAAACCTTCTGAGTTCCCAACAGCCTGAGAAGGTCATCAGAGCAACAGTGGGGAAAGGTGTCATACCTCCAGTCCATCACTGTGGAGGCCCATGCAAACTTTACTCAATACCATTTTTAACAATCCTGAAAGAAAAATCTGAATTTGGACATATTGTATTTCTTCTGATGGGTGACATTAGAACTACTCTGTGCTAAAAGTCCTGTAATTTGATTCTTGTCTATAAGAAAAGCAGCACCCACCTCTGTCAGTAGTGGGTTACTTCTTCTCACTGCTTGAAAACCCAATAAACTCTGGAGATGAGGTACATTGCAGAAGCAGTCAAGACATGTTACTTTAAAGGTCAAGTGTGCAAGGCGTTGGTCAGGCTTTCCTGCAGCTCTGATGGTGAGAATCCTCATTGTGAAGTTTGGGATTTCATACCACTTTATCCCTTTCAGAAAGACTCGGTGACCCTTTGGACTCATCTGGGAATGATTCATGGTTGTGGAGGAAATCAGCTTCATTGGACACAGCTGGGTGTGCAGGACAAGATCTAATACGTTCCAAAGTGTGGCTGGCTACACTAGTTATAATCAGTATAACGTCCTCAAGTTAATACTGATCCAACTAGGAATTCAGGAGGCAACTTTAGCTGTGGATCTCACCTGGCACAGGGAAATAAGGTGCAGAAAATCCTAGTGTATACCACAGCTGCAGAAACTTGAATGAGCCTGGCTCTCTGCAGTGTTTTCATCAATTGTACGGTGCTGCTTTTCTCTATTGGGAATATACAATGTACTCCTTCAAGAATTTCCAGAAAAACAAATATGAAATGCTTTTATGTTAACCATTTCTATAATGCAAGAAAAATTACACTTGAAGGAATGTTAACATTCAAAGTCTGCTTTACTTGCTATTCATTTGTGCAAGTATTCATTTTCCTCAGCATCCTATCTTTTTAATCCTTTACTTTCTACTGAAACACCTGTACCCTCACATCAGTGTATGGAAAGTGATATTAATTTCAGCAGACTAATTCTTCACTCTCATACCTTGGTTTTATACCAGAGAAATGCCTTTGAAATCAAAGGCATGTAATTGCCTGAAAAATCAAACCTGATATCTACTTCCCCTAGATACATAAAGAATCTAACAGACTAGATCCATCCACTGATTTATGCTGCAGTCGACTTTGGTGTCAGAGGTTTAGCAACTTGTACTGGTGACTAGAATGACCCCTGAAATCAAAAGGAAGAGAAGTATTCACCTTTTCTTTGGGTAGAGTAAGAAATTCAAAGATCCAGGGACAGTCAGGCACAAGTTTATGTCTCATAAAAGAGGCGGCAACCAACTTAAAACTGCCCTAACTTTACATCAACAATGAACAACTACTGAATTCCTTGCTGAAAGCTGTCATATTCATAATAAATACTAAGAATTTCCACATACTGTAACTACGCAAAATACAGAAAATATTTTAAAATATTTGATTTTATTAGTTAGAAGCTTCAGAGCATAGATTAACATGGCATTATAGCAGCTTTGTTGTGCATCTTGCATTTGTTAGCTATCAGCTATGGAAGTTTGTCGCCTTCCCTGTTAAACCTCTGATGCTGAACACCAGAGGAAAGGGGAGCTGGAGCAGATGCGTTGGATTTGCTTATAAAGCATGAAAAATCTGTGGGCCCTATAGAGATAAACTCATAAAAACCAGAATGACTAGGTTACACTGAAAATAAAGAACCCCTGCTTGCTTTTGCAGTCTGACATAAATGCCTCCAAAATTTGTTTCAGGGTGAGTTAAGAATGGGAAAATGGACTTTATAGATTCACATTATTTAAATATAATTCTCTAACTTCATATCTACAGTCCTTGAGGTACAATATCTCACATTTAGCAATGTGAAGAGAAATCAACATAAGAATATCTCAAGTCAAACTCTCTCCTTTTCCCTGATTCTGTAGGTATTTGGATTTGTCCATCTGGGTGCTTATCAATGGAAGCTGCTTCCTCTCCTCTACTTCCACCGTAGTCAGATAGGGCCAAAGCTGCCCGATTTGGCACGATCCTCAGCAGATGGTATGATCTGAATGTTGTTCCAAGGGTCGGCTCTGGTGGAGATTACAATTTAACATTGCCCTCATTCTGCATTGTGATCACTGTAACACTGAGTAAAAATTCTAGAAGAAATAATTCCATTTAGATCCCTTTAGCAGCCTGAATTAATGTAGTAGTAAAAACACAGTTGTGACACAAGGAACTCTCCAAGACTGCGGCTTCCAAGCTTTGTTTGAAGCATCCATGCCTGCAGACGTTAAGCATGGCAACACGCCTTGTCATGATTTATCATCCGTACCAAACTGTCCTGCAGGCTGAATGCTACGTAGGTAGATCTGGTCCAGTGAAAATCAGAAACATGTCCAGCAGGAAAACCTCTTCAACAGCAGGTCATCTCAATAAGCAATGGGTGCCCAAGCCAGCACAGTTGTGATGCCTCAGGCCTGAGTTGCTGTTGGCATTTACATAGTCAGCTCTGACGTGACTGGGACCGAGCAGAGCCCTGGCCCTGGTTCACCTCGCAGGACTCTCTCTTCTGAACTGCTTTTGCTGCATCTACATGAGGCATCGCTGCTTTGGGGGGACAGACTTTTGGGAATTGTGAGTCCAGCCCACACAGCAGAGTTTTGTGCCCAGTCAGCCTGGTGCGGGGCCAGATGGGTGCCTTACTGCCAGTGGAGTGACTCTGGATTTTCCTCATTACAGTCACCACGATGCACTTGGATTTCAAATCCGGCACTGGGAAGTAATTTCGTGGGTTGTGGCAGCAATGCGGGCTGTTGGCAGAAGTGCGTTTAGTAGATGTATGGTACCTCTTTCCCCACGCAATGGCTGATCTATCCAGACTGACACTGAATGGGGCGTTTCCATCAGCAGGATTGCTGCTTGTGTGCCGAGTTAAGACCGTGCACTGCACGGCACTGTGCTAACATTGCAGAACTGCCAGTAAAGAATGTGAGACAGATATTTATGCAAAGCATTAAAACAACACTAATAGTATACCAGCAACTGATTATTATTGTGAAAAGGTGCTGTGCTTCTTGTTCCAGCTACAGTAGACAGGAGTGAGATGTGGCCGCGGCATTTGAAATTCCAGTGCTGTGCGAAGGGTTTTCCAAGGTACTGGAAATGTTTAGGGTTTTAACTGGCTTTCCTTCTGCTTTTGACATCCATTACTTCCAGTAGAACAAATACATAAAGTTCTATCTGGGCCCTGAGCCTCAACTTTTGAACTACAACAAACCCCTCATTTTGTTTGTTTTTACTGACTTTAGTAACTAGGAAATCCAGAGTGCAGTAGTATATTGTGATAAGCTTAAATAACATCCTGCATAGAGAGTATATGTTTACAAATTCATTTTTGGTGTGATTTCAGTAATGGGATACAATGAATTTGACCTGAATGCGACAGAAAGTAAATGAAACCTATATTAATGCTTTATAATGGGTTATAGTTAAATAAATTTTATGAAAGCATAGGGGTCTCGTTGCTACCAAGCCAGCTTTCCCCACAGCAATATTTTCAAATGATTAAGTTAGAGATCAGATAACCACCTTATGCAGTATATACCCAACAGCAATTTAAAAAATTCAATATCGACTGTATTATTCTAAAGACTCATTCCATTTTCAATGCAAAATGAGTACAAAATAAAGAGATAAACTACATATGAAATGTAAAACATGGAAAAACTTATCACTTGCAAACATAAAAGCAAAAAGGATAAAAAAAGAGAACAAAAGCAAATGGAGTCTATAAAAGAATGCAGAGAAAAAGATAAATCCGCAGTGTTGCCTTTTCCATATGTAGTCTAGCTGGGCTTTTATTAAGGTGCACACGCTTTAGTACAGGAATATAATCATCTCTGTAATGCACTTTACTACTGCAGGCTAAATTAATTTATGCCAAGCTGAAAATGTTCAGCCCCGCTGGATACAAAAGGGCAGGGTGTGTTATCCAGGCAGTGAAGCAGGCTGCGAAACAGTTGATTTCCCTTCTCATTGAACAGAGTAAGCATGCAGAAGAACTGCAGGCTGATGTGCTGGGGAGAAGGGCAATGCTGGGGGTGGAGTGGGGTCAGGGCAGGGATTCATGTTGGCACGGCTGTGAGCCACCCAAAGCACAACACCGAGCAGACTGGTGGGTCTGGCCAGGGCCGTGCCGGAGCTCCTGTTTGTGTTAGTGGGTTGGAGGCAGGAGGAAAATCCTCGAGGCAATCGATTCAGTCAAAAAGGTTGTTGTGTGTATTCAGTAAGCCTTCACTGATCCCATCACAGAGAGGACTACACAGGTAATTGGCGCCTCCCCATCAGCCTATGGTTCCCATATGTGATTTTTTCTTGTGGTAGCATAAAAGCAAGGTGATGTTCACACACAAATGTTACCCCGTGGTCCAAGGTGCTGCCACTGAGCACTGAGGTGTGGTACTCACAGCCATTGAAAAATGGCCCCGTACCAATCTCGCAGTGTGAAGACGGGAAAATGTTGGGGAGGAGGAGGAGAATTCAACTACCAGCTCTCTGCTGGTGGCCCAAGTAAACAGCTGGGTCTCTGGCTCTCATCCTTCCGTGGGACCACTAGTTCTGCCAGGACTGTGGCAGGGAGCTGCTACCCTCTCTGGATTTGGGGTCCCAGCCCAGCCCTGCCCATGGAGAGCGTGGCCCCTGCACTCCAAGAGCTGGCTCTTCCACTCCTCCAGCTATTGATGGGCAACTGGCATTCACGCCCTCATCTCTCGGACACTGGAGAGCTGGCAGATTTGCAAAGAACCTTGTGTTCCTTAATTCACCGTAGCAAACGCCTAACACCATTTTGTTCCTATCACTGTAGTTAAGGTTGTGCCAACGATTCCATTATGAACTTGCTCTCAGGAGTTATAATTACTATATTCTATCTGTAAGAAGTTGCCCTGAGCTGACATTTTGTGTAGATGGTTTTCACCCAGGCACAAATTGTTTTGGTTTTGTTCCTTTGCTAAATTGCTGCTCATGTCACAAAATCTGGCCAGTTGTATAGTTCATAAACATAACAACAGATTTTTCAACTGGCACTCTGGGTTCACACAGCTTTTTTCTCAGGAAATATAAAGGTATTTGTGGATACCACCCCCGCCCCAAAACCAAAAAACCTTTCATAGAGAAACTGTACTGTGCATTATCCAGTGACCTTCATTTCAAATGAAATAATTGCTGTCCCAAAGTTACCCACTTTCTAGTCACTTTTGCTCTTGAGAATTTGCTATGTCAGAAATAAAGAATTATGAAACTGAGGCAGTAGAATGAACTGTTAACCCTTAAAACTGTATTCAGCAGTATCGGAAGTTTCTTGCTTGAGTAACAGATTATACGAATTCTGCCTTCCAGTCTTTCTCATGCTGATGTAGAGCATAGTCAAACTTTTGATGAAGGCTGACATATCCTCTAGAACAAACACTGAAAATAGCAGTTTATGGGACTTCACATTCTAGAGCATGTCCAACAAAACCACCCATGGTGGGCAGGTGACCAGAAGAACTCCAGAGCTGTGCCACCACCACTCCTCTCCCACCTCGATCCTGCGTGCCGCTGTGGGATGCAGGGGATGCAGACCCACACTGGCATCATCCCCACAGCTCGCTCTGGACTGCCCACTGCTCTCCCAGGCTGCCTGATAAGGTATTGGGGCTGCTCTTTCTGCAGTGAGATCAGGTTCTCCTACCTCCTGACAACCCCCCAGCATTGCGGCCCCAAAACATCAAGACGTCTGAGTGGGGATAGGTAATAAATTTCACATGTATGCACAACACCCCCTGCCCTTCGTAGTACTGTTTTTTTCTTAAATTTACATAATGCTAAACAGTATCTTGCTCACATTCCCATGGATCTTAGTGGCTTTGTTGTCGTGGATACTGGTACCTACCTTGTTTTCTTTGAGAGATCTATCAAATATGTGCATTTGGATGTTTGCTATATTTGCCTGAATGTTATAAGCGCATTTTTTACACTAGTAAACAATATTAAGCAACTGTGTAATTTATGCTGGAAGAATAAACACGCTTTAGCTCAGAATTTTAACACCCTTTTTTCACCCTTGAAATTTCAAATCCAAACACTCTGCCCAAATGCTATTCTTGTCAAGACAGAGCATGACTTGCAAGAAACTCTGTTCTTTCTGTAAGATTTTACTATGAAGGACCCTGTCATGTGCTAACCACTCTCCAGCCCACAGATAAGGGAAGAAATCAAAAACCTTGTTTTCAGGTATGAGCTGGTTCCTGTCAAGGTAATGTTTCAAAGAATACTCTCAAAAAAAAAAACTTTCTGTGTGTCATAAGCATGTACCTGTTTAGTGGAGACAATAAAAGCATTACAGGCTACAGATACCGTGGGGAAATTTTGGAAATTGGTCCCCACTCTCTTCCCTTCTTGAAAATCTGAATTCCCACATGAAGATACTGTTTAATGGAAATGGAAGTTATAAATTCCAGCAATTGCAGAAAATCCAGACCCTTTTGCTTCATTAGTCCACAGTAACCTTCATGGCATCTCTGTTCTCGACAACATGAGGCAAAATATCTCATGAACATTGAGTACCAAAAATTTATATCTTTCAGTGACAAGGCTTCATTAATTTCATGAATAATGTACCAATGACGAAGACTCCCTATCCTGGGACTGAAGCTGGTAAAAAACTGGGGAGGAGATCTTAGTCTCCAGTTGCTGAGTCAGCATCTTATTGTTTGGTTAGTTAATTGATAACAACGAGTACAATTCAAGTAGCTCAGAGTAGCTAATGGGCTTGCTCCTACCGTTTACATTATTAAATTCAATTAACTTTCATTTATCAGCAGTAGAGAAAGAAATTGAAACAACAACAACGGGATGACAATATTATTAGTATAAAAGCAAAATTTGTCATGATGAAAGTACAAAATTACTATAGAATCAACTCCCTTACCTGCAATTTGAGAAGTAAGGCATTTATCAAATAGGTATGGGATAAATATTTGGTATATGCATGCACAAACACATGCCTCTGAGAGAAACCCACATTTTCCTTGATGTGATGACTTTTATATGCTTTAGAATTGCTTTTAAGTCACACCTGAGGCCAACACTGAATGTGTTTTTCTTCCTGTTGCAAATAGCTGAAGTGAAGTTATGGCACTCCAAATGATATTTTATCACAAAGATATTTTCCCAGGAGAAACAAGTGCAGTAATTTACTGTCATCAGAAAAGGGTAACTCATATGTTACCCTCATATGTTATGTCTCCAAAAACACAGAGAAAGAAAGTGGTCAGGAAGACAGAGATGGGTGTTTTGCTCTTACCCTGGAGAGTCTTCCAGAGCTTTACTGAACCAAAGAATGTGCATCACGTGTTTGCAAGCATGTATGTGCACACATGTAAGTTTATGTGCAAATACTTGTGTGTGGGTGCGTGTCAGGGGGACTCAGTGGCTTCTGTAGGATTTCTCTGAGCCCTTCTATATTTCTGTGCCATAAACACAACCAATCCCTGTTTTGGAGTGAATAAACAATGCTGAATAATCCAGTTTCTGGCTATTTGTAGTGTGATAGGAAGTGAAAGCCTTTTCTGCAACATTGCCAGCAAAAGCCTGGGTGGCCGGCTGCCCTCTCTGCAGAAGCCCCAGGTTGGCACTGGAGGTTAAGGCTCCCAGGCCAGAACTGCAGCAGTATTACTTTGACTTCACTGGAGTAAACAAAATCCTTTCTCCTTGCTGTGACTAAGTCTACACACCTGCAAGGTAATGAGAGCAACACTTGCTGCCAAAGAACCATCCAGAAGTTAAACTCAGAACTGTATCAAAGGCTGCTGTTACTGTCGGAATAAAAGGGCTTTTTTAATTCATGGGCTGCTTAATTTAGAGCACACAGACAATATACGTTCAAAGTTTTGCTCTAAAAGGTGCTCTATTTAGCATATATTGAAGAGCAGCTACTGCAGCCAGGCTCATTCACAAACGGCAGCGCGCTCTTACTACAGATGAGCGTTTCTGCCTATCCCAGGAATACTTTCATTTATATGCATCTGATAACTCAGTAAAGGGAAAATGGGAACGAGTTGGCAGGTGGCCTTTCTAATGAAAGGGCACATGGTAAACTATCTGTTTGCTGCTTTCTCACCCTGGAATACTAACGATGTCACACAGTATGTATATTCCTTTTCATTTCTCCCCTCACCTGTCCTTCATATAGTTCATATTCCAAAGATTAAACATAATTAAAAAATATATAGATAGGTAAGATACATTTGGGGCTGTTTATTGCATTCACAGCATGCAAGTTCTCCCATTTATCCTAATGGCCCATGTTAAAATACAATGAGGATTACAGCATCAGATTTTATGACTTTGTAAAATAATAAAATAAATTAGAATAAGTCTTTACTCTGTAAGCAGGATGTGAAAACAAAATTAGTGCTGCTTCTTCAAGCAATTACCTCCAGGTACCGTCTCTTTCTAACCAGCAAAAAGCTGATGCCAAACTTCGCATTTCCTTTAAATTTCAACATTCCTGCTCATCTTACAAGCAGCAATACCTACACATGAAAAACCATCAGATATCAACATTAATATTTTAAATGACTAATTGTTTAGTTATTTACATTCACTGAAAGTGAAGCTATCACACCGATACTTCATTTGTTTGCATTCCACAAGCTTACAGCTGCACGTATAGATGATGCCTTCTAAGGAGAAAAGAAAGATCCTGAGTTGCTTGCTGGATTTGCACTGCACTAGCTCCACAGCAATTAGTCCTCATGACGAAATTGTTAACACCCTCTGCTTGGAGTTTCTGAAGACTTTTTTGAACACAGGAAGGTCAAAATATAGCAAAATAATAACTTTCTTTTGCATACAGTTCTCCTGTATGTGCATATAGTGACTCCCATAGCTGAACCAAGCAAATAAGTATAACTCCTCTATTTGCATTTGTCATAGTTATGATTAATTTTAACTGCACAGTTTGAAATGTTCTTAGTGTCTGCCTTCTACTAAATATTTTAAGGATGTCAGGAGGGACAGATAAATATCTGAATCTCACACAGTGGGCTTGCAATTAGTGTATATTAATTACCAGCTGACATCTGATCACCCCTGCACTGAAAGTAAACTAGGGTTACTGCTGAAATTGGTGAAATTGCTTAGTGTTTTAGCAACATAAAAGAGATGTGAATTAGTCCACATCATTTCTGCTGTATGAAATATTTGTGAACTTCAGGTAATTACTGATCATGAGTCAGTGGGAGTCTGGTCACAGCAAGAAAGGAGGGATCTGACACAGCACGGAATCCATGAAAAATGGAAGAAATTAAATCCTTAATTGAGAGTTAGGGCTCCTTTTGCACAAATAGTTGGTATTCATTTGCTAATCAGGTTTCTGATAGTGGGAGGAGCTCGTTGTGGGAGAGAAGGAAGATCATGAGTGTGGGATTAATGAGGAGGATCTGAACATTGGCCCTGATTATTCCAAAGGTGGTGATTGCAGTAGTGGTTCTGTAGTTAACAAAAGAAAACATGAAAAGTCTAGTGGCTGTTTGCTGCAGCAGGTATGCAATCAGTTGGATTACTGGGTTTGGGTTTGGTGTGGTTATAGCTAGCTAGAAACTCTGGGAAAAAGCCGCATTTATGAAACCAGTCATTTGTGTTTTGCTTTTGCCAGAGTATAGGAAGTTTAGTTAAAGCTTGGGGTGAACCAAGATTCATGTCTATGTTGCTCCTGTGCTGCAGGGTCAGCAATACCCAGTCCCTCAAGAACTGGTGGATGCCAGGGCAGAAGAGGCGAGCGCTGTGCTGCTCTGGCCACATTATTCTGGACACCCTGCCCTGCCAGCTGCCAGTTAGGGAGGCAGAAACTGTCTCTGTCCCTGCTGGGTAACGCTGAAAGGGTTTCTTCTCCACATGCTTCCCCATGTAGACTTCTGACACCCAGGTTATCCTGACACTGCAGAAGCACAGGGCAGGAGCGTGGTCTGGTATGGGGTGTGGGTGACCTGTATAGAGTCAGCACTCTGGCAGGGGAAAATATTCCTGCAGAGGAGGAAAGACAGCAGGCTAGGGAAGGGTTGAGGCTCGACTCCAAGCTAGAAGGTTCAAAGTACTAATTATTGCACCAGAAAATACGTGCAATAACAGCCCACTGTCCTGCCTTGCTCCTCCAGGAGCAGAGCCTGGAGGATTTAAATGAAATGGTGTCTCTGGTAAAGGTTGTGTGTCTATCCAAAACAAGGAAGAGAAACTGTTCAGAAGAGGCACTGTTGCTGTCAGTAACAAGGTGTGGATGTGTACATGGCTGAGAGAGCCTGGCAAATCCCAGAATCTCTGTATTTTATTGGTTAAATGCATTAAGTATAGTTTGTTTGCTTGCAGTGGGTCATCATGGCACAGTGCTCTCTGGTTTCCTGGTGATGTGAGTCAGTCTCAGCAGCTGGGAAGACCTTTTACTGAAATGGACTAATACAATATTTATATTGTCTGCAGCCTGGCTTCCTCTAAAACTGACTTCAACTCTCTCCTGGGTACTATTTATCTGTTGCTGGTGATCTCTTACCAAAGGGGAAGCAAAAGAGTGAGCAGGCAGAAAGTTTAAAAAAATGATCTAGGCAAAAGAAAAACAGCCTATGATTTTCTCATTTGTGAAATAAGATTTATATGTTACGCTGCAGTAATTTCTCTCCTGATGCTGCTGTTTGATCCCAGAGACATTTAGGTTTCACGGTTTAGATGCTATGCGAGCTTAATTAAAGTCAATTACGTACATGCACAAGGAGGAGGACAAGAAAGGAGAAATACAGCTCTGGTTTTGGTGTTTCAGTTCCAGTTTGACATCTCCTGGTCTCAGCAGTGGAGAGAGCCAGGGTTTCTCTCAGCCAGCGGTGCTGCCTCTGCTTTTAGAAACCTCCCTCCCCAGGTAGTGCTGGGGAAGCCAAAAGGACTCACTTCAGCAGCAGCCTGGCTGGGCAGAGGCTTTGTCCAAACAGCATCATTACAATGATCCTATCATGCTATCCTTGTGTACTGTCCCTGCTTGCCCTCCTTTCAGCAGCTTCATTTGCTGTGTCTGCCTTGCAGTGCCAATGCTGTCTTGGGTTCCTGCATGCTCCTGGTAAGATGCAGCAGCTGCGGTTACTTTCTGCTTGAGCTCAGTGGTTGGTACGCTGCTGTGCAGAAGGTCTCTCTCACAAACTTAACCTCATCTCGATGGAGATCATTGTCACTTTAGGCACTTCATTCATCACAGCTCTAATTTCTCATCCAAAGCCATAGACATTTTGTGGGAGACAGCAGCCAAGTTGTTACCTGTCTGCTGGTCCTTTTTAAATGGGATATTTTGGGGTCTGAATGCATTCCAAGGTTCAAACCTGCTTCTATTAATGGTATGTCTGAGTGAGCTTCTGAAATGGTCGCTGCAGCACTCCTCATGCAGAATGTTCACAGAATGACATAAAAATCTTGTGGCTGTGTTAGTCTATGGTGAGTTTTTGTGCGAGCACAGTGTCATGAGGAGTGGCTGCTCTTTGTCATAAACAGTTGAGAACATTTTTATATGTTTGAGAATATTTAGCATGTCACCAGAAGGGGTTTTTATGATTGGTCATTTGCTAGCCACTCCTGTGTAAGGGTCTGACCCAAAGCCCATTAAAACTAATGGAAAGACCCTGGGTGACACCAACGGATTGGCTGACTAATTTGCCCAGCACATTAACACAGTCCAAAACTGTTCAGCAAGATGGTGATGCAGTACTGCAGCCAAGAGAGAGGCTGAGCGGGTTTCTGCTGCCTGCAGCCTGGTGATTTCCCTCTTGGTGATGCCGACCACTGCAGCCAGGACAGCTGTAGGCTATCCAGACTTGGAAGCCAACGCAATGACAATTAAAGTTGATTTTCAAAGCAAAGTTCAAAAATGGGGCAGCACAGTGGATTCTGATTGGGATTCTCAGGATGCTCAAGGCTGCTCAGCGGAGCACTGAAATGAGTAAAGTGGAAATAGAAAAGAAAGATAAGTTTGAGGAAAACACTGTTTTCTAATATTGCAGATTCATTACTAAAAGGCTGGAAGGTCCAGAGAGCAGGAACAGGAATTTTGGCGTACGTTTACTTGCTTTTTATGTCAGCTTGATAAAGAAAAATTTTTCACTACCTTGTACAGGTTTTTGGTTAACAAATTGTACAGATTTTTTGGTTGCATAATTTTAAAGATGAAGTGTATATGTCAGCAAGTTTAAGAAGAGGAAACAAGCAGGAAGTTGGCAAATATTTTAGTAGGGTTAGAAAGGTATTTCAGTTTTTATCAATGCTGTACTCTGCGCCTACACCCTGTGAGCATAATTGCAAGTTAACACGTACGTGAGAGCTGGAGCCGAAAAAATTGTTTGACTATTGATCATGTTATGAGACTGAAAATGAACATAAGAGATTCTTTCATGGCAGAAGATGCTGCTGCATTTTAAAATTTGCTGTATAAATGGTTTCTTAGTTCCTTGTCCTGAAAACTGGTTTCCTAAAGCAACGCTATGGGCAGTACTCTGACAGCTTTATCATGATGAGAGAGAAAGGGCAAAATACTGATGTGAATCTCAGCAAGTCTAGGAAGAGGCACTATTGGTGGTACTTGGCTTGTGACTCATCTACCTAAACATCGGCATTTGAGGACCTTCCTCCCATCCTAAAGTGTTTGAGACATTGCAGGCAGCTGGCAGGCAAACCCATGCTACTGCAGTGCCTGGAGAGCCGGAGAGAGATCCTCAGGTGACCAAACCATTACTAAATATGGCTGTAAGGACAACTGAATCTCTTGTCATCTGAAATGTAACCACCTCCAGCCTACCCACAGCTATCCACTTCTGCTGGTGCACTGGGCTACATTTGGAGGCAATGCACGGGTGGACTGCTGCTGGATTCCCAGGAGAGCTTGTCTGAACTCTGCTGGCATCCACGATGGTTAAATTGCCAGATGAGGAGTCAGAGGAAGAAGTAACTTACAATAACCTCACCCTCTTTAATTCACTATTTTCCTTCAGTTACTCCTTGAACTCCAGCTGGCGTGAATGCACGTTAAAGACTTCTTCAGTTGAGCGTGGTGAGCATGTGAAACAATGAGAGATGGCAGAAGGAAAAGGGCAGAAGCCAGTACACATAGAGTGAATTTGGATTGGTGCCTTTTCCACAGCAAGCTTCTACAGTATTTCACCTGAAGGGTAATTTTTTTTGACCTGAGGTGCTAACATTTGAGAAAAATCTTTATTTTTATTTTGGCACAAGTGGAAAGTATTTCCTCCGTCAGTGCTTGGACGCTTTTTCTTATTAAGGAACAAAAATGAGTTTCTAGAAGAGTCTGATAGGGAATCTCTTACTTTCCTCCCTGTTCTCTATCCAGTTCGACTACAGTTCACTTAGCTGGGTTGTGAAAAGCAACTATTATCCAAGGAGAGTCTGTCTGGGGGACACGCACCAAGTTGAGGTGCTGATGGGAGCAAATAAATGTCCACATATTGTTTGCTGTGCAGATGTGTTTCAAGGATTGTTTTACTGTGTGTGGCTCAACTCTAGCTGGACTTCGGAAGAGCAAGCCAAAATAGCCTTTGATTTGTGGTAACCTTGAAAGCCCACAGTCTCAAGAAGCTTGACAATGCATTTAGAAGAAGTAGCAATAACCATGAATTGATCTTAACTACCATAGTTTTTATAACCAGATCATTTCAGTATATTTTGAGCAAAAAGATGGTGTGAGAACATTGTTAGCAAACTCTTTAGTCATCTGAAACTGCCAGGCAAAAGCCGTGAATGGCAAGAATTATATTTGATAAGAATAGTATTTGGAAAGACAATGTTTTGAGGGCTTGGAAAATGTGAACATTTAGATGACGTTAGTATTACCAGTTGACTTTAAAACCTGGACAGATGATGAGCTTACATCAGCAGCGCCTTTGCACCTGGAACTTGCCGTAGCCCTGCACGATTTTCACTGGATGAGCACTGCACAGTTTTGGTATTTCTTTGGATATCTCTTTAGTAGGTCAGCAGTGAATGAGGCACTCAACATAAATAAATAAATGCTGCTTTGAGCCTGCCTTCCACTATTTATTTTCCATCCTGTTTTTATTAACCTTATTCTATAAATTTCCCTGGGCCTGTACTGGCTGGATGTGATAAAATTTTTGCTACTACTTCTGTCAGTTCACTCTTCACATTTACAGGTTGTCGTTATTTCTGCAGAGGGCTTTCTCCTCCAGTGCAATTTTGCTTTTAGTGGATCTTACGTGAGCTATGCTGGGACCTCCATGTAAATGTAAAGGAACTTTCCAGAAACTCTTTGTCAGAAACCTGAAACTGCAGCTCATGCAGAGCATAGAGGCCAAATACACAAGCATGGTGTAAATAATTTGGTGCAAGTACATGGGAGCTCTTTTTTAGATAAATACAGATTTATTGTGAAATATCAAGTGTGTCTGGAGTGCCTGAGGGCCCTCACAAGTGGCTTCCATATCTGTCGTGCAGCCAAGGTCCAGAGGGGAAGAAGCTCCAGAACAGAGTGACACGTAGAAAGCCCCTTTATGACAAAGACAACGCAATGTGATGCATACAATAGAAAGCAAGAGGGGTTGGCTACCCTAGGAAGGAAATAAAGAACAGGCAAAACAACAACATTTTATGGTTCATTTTCTCTTCCTCAGTACCACAGTTCTTTTTATGTTCTGTAAACAAAACGCTATAGGCTTTTTTTTCCCCCAGAAAAATGCACCCCCCCAATAGGTAAGTGGCAGTTCAGCTTCAAAGTAACATGCTCAAATAACCTCCGACATTCACTATTTGCTATATTTGCACACGGCCAGTGCTATTAATGATAGGAGGGTGTGATCAAGCATGAAAGTAATTATTAAAATGATTTTATGAGCGATATGGTGATAGGAGATTGCCCATCTAATGCCAGAATTAGAGCCCAAGACACAGGAGAAAACGATCACTTCTTATTTATTCACGGTAACAACGTTTCTGTTTCAGTGGCACAGAGAGTGACATCCCCCCTTCTGCTCAACCCAGACACCACTTTTCCTTCTTTTAAATCTGAACTCCTTGTTTGGTTTGGCTGTTGCCTCTGCAGCAGAGTTGCACAGCCTTTGTGCGGCTAACATTCACGCCATTCCCATTGCCAAGGACTATTTGTGAATGAGTGGTGAGAGCAGTGGGTACTGGCACGGTGAATTGCTCCAGCTTCTGTAGCTGCTACAGTCCACAGCACCACTGTGCTGCAATGTGCACCTGTTTGAGTTTGCACTGTAAGAAATATCTGCATTATGTTCTGTATAGTCCTGCACACACAGTCTGTTGTTTGCTCTGAGGATGGGGAGGGGCTATATAATACCAGTTCCAAGCTGATAAACTGTCAGGTCTCATCTAGCCAAACTGTGGAAGTTAAGCCATAAACCTTAAAAACCACATGCTTGTAGCACAATTTTCCACAGTTTCTGAACTAGAGGGTAGTGTCAGATACTTCTGTAAAACATTGTATATATTTCTGTACATACACGCAGATGCCTGCTATAGATTCAAACCAGTTCAAAGGCTTTGACACTGGCCCTTCAAAGTTAGGAGTACTGAAATGCTAGGAAGATGACAAGTGGTGAGCTGGTAAGTGCTATGCAAATAAACCTGTATTTAGATTTCAGATTTGGTAGGTAATAAGTAATAGCTGGCTTGGAAACACACTGGGCTGGTTCGTTTTCCATGTGGCTGTGAGTGAAGGGGGATACTCTGCCTTGCAGAGGAGCCACAGCAGCTGTTTGTCGTGGGGATTTAACACTGAAGTGTAAGAAGTCTGTGACTGTAACTGGTACCTTATGTGGCACAACTCTGTTTACTATTCATGGCTCTGGGTGTGTTGGTGAGGAAGCAAAGCTTTACAAAGTGCCTCTGAGGGATTTCTGCAGGTGCTTCTTCCACATGTGGTCTTGAAGCAACGACTGGGATCTGAGTGCAAAGCACACCATCCAGCGAAGGGTCTGCCTCTATCACCAGCACCTACCAGGTGTTTGTATTTTCCTCAATGAGACTGTAGAACATGATGCATGGACGTTGGTTTTACATCCCGCATCCTATTTTTGTGTAACAAAGTAAAATGCAAAAAATTAAAAATCTAGAACGTTAATAATATAGAAGTCTGGTTGCAATATCGAAATTTTCAGAAGCGGGGGTTGACTTCATGCATATCCCTCCTGCAGCGTGGATCTCTGCCCCAGAAGATGGAGAAGAGAGGAAAACCAGAGGGTCCCGGGTTCACAGAAGGGTCCCTTTGCATCGTGCCTGTCTCTGATACTGCCCGTTTTCTCCCTGACATCTCTCAGTGCTCCACCTTCATAGTGGGCTAAGTGAGACTATCGTGAGCTTTGCTTTTGAATTTATCAGTGCTCAGACAGAGCTCTGAATTGCGCTAAGCTCCTTGGCCTTGTGGCATTATCATAAAATAATCTTTGTTCAGAATCCATCTGCCTCAGCAGTTCCTGCAGGATGCCGTACTTGAAGTAACTGGGGTTTTAGCGTTGTTTATAGTCACTTTCCCTTAAACTCTTGCAAATTTGTGTAATTTTTTTGCTTCTGATTTGAGCTTGCCTCTCAGGTGTGGACAGAGATGGGTAGAACCTGAGGAGCGTTGAGTTCAGAATTTTTTCCTCTGCTAGGTTCTGTCTGTGCTTTCAGAGGAGACCAAGGTGGACTCTGCCTGCCAGATGAAGCCCTTTCCGTGTCAAAATTTTGAGTGCAAGCCTGTACTCCTGCAACTTCATTATTGCTCTCTGCCTTGGGGAGCTCAGTGACCCCTGCAGCAGCAGTTGCCCTTGGGGAACCCCGAAGAATGTATCTGCCCCAGGGAGAATGGAGAAGATGCAGTGATTTCACCCTCCCTGTCCCCTCTGCCTTCACCCCAACTTGGTGCTGATGATGCCACTTGTAGGGATTGTTATGACCAAGACGTGCGGATGAGCAATGTGCAAAATCTCATTGGTAAAACCCGTGTTCTAGCAAATCATATTTGATTCATTTTATTTTTCAAAACTGGATAGAAAAAGATGTTGAGCTATGACCACAATGAGATCTGCAGGCCCAAACACCATTTTAGAAGCCTGTGGCCTCTGGAGGAGTATGATGAGGTACGTAACTGCTGGATCAATCAAGAGCAGTGTCACAACCATACTGGCGTTATGACTCTCAGAGTACGGGCTGTGACTAGATCTAAGCTTTGCTGTGTCAAGGTTTGCTGTGCCCATCCCTGCCCCAGCACCCAGACCCCCTGCCTGAAGCAGCCGCAGGAGCATGCTAGGTGGCTGCAAACTGCAGCAGCTGCCAGGATAACCTGCTTCTGGGATAACCCACTGCTGCTCTCATCGGCAGGGCAAGAAGGAATTTGCTTTAGATGAACGGGTGGATGAACAGATTATTTTCATTCAGGGATTTTACGTACAATGCTGTATGTACACTGATGTCTTTAGATGTCAGTGTGGTGTCTTTCTCTTTGCTTCCTGCCTTGCTGCTGTTTAAAGAATCCTTTCAGGAGGAGAAACAAACAAAACTTGGCAGCAATGCACAGATTTGATCATGAGGTTGTTTTGATTTTTCAGAAAAGCTTTGGAGAAGTCGGTCAAGTTTGGAGTCATTGCCTTATAAAAATCATTTTTTTCCCATTCTATGCTGTATAATTGGAAGACTAATCCAAATAATCTTTCTGGCTGGTTCTTCAGGTGGTGTGCTGGTCTGTGCTCTTCCTCAGAGATGATGTTGACTTGTTTTCTCTTTGTACGTTTTATGTTGGGTTTTATTTTATGTACTTTTTTTACTGCCCCTAAGGGAAGTGATGTGTATGAAAGGTGTATACTGGATTTGAGACATCTGGTTTGAGACTATCTAAGTAATTAATGGGGCTTTACTCTCAGGCAGCCAGGCCCATATCTATTTGATTTATAGAATTTGCATATACCAAATACGATTTCTATTTTTTTTTATTAATGCAACAGTATGGTTTATATTCTGTTGAGACCATCCACAATGACCAGGTCTCTCCTCTTGTGTTTAGGGCAAGACACTTTCTGGTCTTGCTGCCTTCTCCCAGATCAGAGGATGCTCCTACATCCCATCATTGAGCTGCACCTCCTGGGCAGTTTCCACGTGAGCCGCCCTGGCTGTTGGTCTTGGTCAGACCCGAAGAGGTTTTCTAGGAGTGTATGGGAAGTGTCTAACAAGAAAGCTTCCTTGTGCTTTTATTTATTGTCAGTTTAAGAGTTTCCTCATCCATGCTCTCATGCAGCCTCCAAAGATGTCTGCTGCCTTCTGCTGCTGGTTCAAGGTGTGAGGGGCCAGGCTGGTGCTGGCTGTGTTTGTCTGACCTGCCCAAGCCATCCTACCAACTACAGGGCTGCTCCTGCCGCTGTGCCCTTGGGGCTTCAAGCACTACACCCTGGGGAATCTGTCCTACACCCTGTGCTCAAGGTGCTACCTGCAGTTTCACATCTAACTTTTGTCAGACCGACCATGAGGCTGGTGAGACGGTGGATTTGGTGAAACAATGACTGTTGACATTGGTTGACCTGGACAGCAGTGCGCTGTGAGGCTCTGCAAGTCCAGATGAAAACAGAAAAAGGTCTGGAGCAAAATTCTGATCTTAACTGCGTTAATGCAGCTAAATGCACTCCTAATTATTCTTATTAATAATTTCTGCTGCTATATTACATCCTGTATGACTTAATCATTATTTTGAGGAATTTGCAGGCTAAAGCATACTTTGTGTCTTGATTCTTTTTATAGATTTATATGTTTATAAAACTATAGATTTTATATGATGTGTTGTCCTGCCCAGCCTTCGTGGTTTTCCACTACCATTAGTGGTCTTACCTACTCTGGTTCTTGGATTATCTAGTCAGGTAACATGTGATAAAATAAATAAGACATCTGCTGTGAGTAGACTACGGCTAACACTCCAGAAGGCTCCAGCCTTCATTTTTTTTCACATGTGTAAATTGGAGGATTAGGGGCATACAGATTTTACTTTTCTGTTTCCACATTTTGAAGGAAAAAAATCTGACAACTGCCTTTTCTGTGATGGCACCAAGATATGGATTCCACCCCAGAAATCAGCTTTGCTGCTACATCTAGCACCAACATGTGCTGGCATCATGACACAGGTTTACTTTCATGCCAGAATTCCCTGGCATTCAGGGGACGCAGCCAAGGTGCAGATGCCTTTTATTTAAAATTACATAAAAAAAAATTTGAGTTGAGTTTGACATCAAATGTCATCTTTATCTCTCACTGCAACTGGGACCTTGAGGGAGTTCATTAACACACAGGAAAAGGCTGGGAAAAATCTTCGGATTGTAGTGCTGAGTGTGAAACCTGAAATCCATACTCTGTTCAGGTTAAGAAATAGAGAATGGGAAACTTCAGGAGCTGGAAGGTACTTTCAACATCTACTCCTTAGCATTGCACAAAGCTGCAAGAAATATTAGTTTTGTTCTGTTAAAACTTTCAAGGTTTTTTGTTATAATTTGACTTTGGAATGAAAACTGAATCAAACCTATGAACCATATTGTGACTAGTACCTTGCCCAAGGGCTCTGAAATTCCTTTTAGAGGAGCTTTCTCTATGTCCAAACCAACATCTCACCAGACCAGCAAGGCTGGTGTCTCATTGTTAATTTTAATTTCTAAAATTAAGTTGTATGACTATTCCAGAAGTGGTTTTGATACTTCTATAAGCATCCTTTTCAGTTTTCAATTGGTCACATTTCCCAGTTTTCTTTCTTTGTAATGAGCAGAGACACATAATGCTTGCCTACAAATTTCACTACTCGTCCTATGTATCACTGAAACTCTTTGGTTTTGCTAAAGAACTTGATCTAATTGTAACTGTTTCATCACAGGTGTTCCAAGTGGTTCTGTAAAAGAGAATTGCCTGGTTTTGTTGGGTTTAGTTTGCATTTTTTTGTTACTATCCCTATATTTTGTACTTGCTTTAGTCATCGTCGGTGACATTTTGAGAGTCTACAGCATGCACTGTTGTCAGAGAGGCTTGATACCACTAGCAGAAGAGGAGGAGAACTGGGATATTAGGAAGCCCAAGGCTAGTTCTTCTGTAGAGGGAGATACACAGTCTGGTCCACGAACGTTGCTGACAGGGAGAGCTGAACCAGCCCTCAATGGGCAGCGCACATGCACACACGCAGGTGCAGCACGAGGGGTATGTTGTACCCACTCAGCACACCCTTATTGAGACCACTCCACAGCATTTAAGAGCTGAGAAATTGTAAGCGTCTCAAATGCTGAATTTTCACAGCACAAAGTTCGCAGAGATGCTTCTGTAACTGATAAAGTGGGAAACTTCACAGTATTGAATGGTCCTCAGATTCACACTTCCACATGTGTCATAGTCTGGTGTTAATATACTTTGAGTAATAACATAAAACATGAACACGTACTGGCTGGGCAGCAAACCCTGCCAATTTCTCCCATGCTGTCCATGCTGTTTGCTTGTCTTCGGGGTTCTCACCTCGCTGAGAGTGATGGAGAGCTTTGCAACAACAGAGAGTGCAAAAGCTGCCAGTGCGCTGCCCTAGCACCAGAGAGTTTATTACCTGCAGAAAAGGCCCTTCAGCCAGACGTGTATGGTGCTTGCGTTTCATGCACCTTCCTTCCATTTGTAAAGCTTGTCTGTCATGTTGGCATTTTCCCTTTTTAAATGGGGCAAGAGAAAAATCCCAGCAGGGTTTTTTGGACTGTGAACCTTGCAGATCCATCACCCTGAGTTGGATGTGTCCTGTAATATGTTTCTGACAACTCTGGGTAAATTCTGTATGGAAAACTTTGGAAATTGGGGGTTTTTTTGAGAAAATATTTGACATCAGTGCAGCACAGCCAGGTCAAAAAGGCAACTGTAAAAATACAGTCTTCCATAACGAAATGTAACCTTACAATTCCTCTAAAAGGAAAATGTGTCTTAAATCCTTCCATTAAAAAAGAAAATACAGACAAGAAAAAGATGCAACCAAATTACACAAGAAGAATATTCTAAGTGATGGAACAAAAAAAGTTTCTAATAGGCACAGGGAAGATCTTAATGTAAATATTATGGTTTCACCATAATTTTAATATGGAGAGGAAGCAGTAGGCATGGAAGCCCTGAAAAAATTTGAATAAAGGATGATTTTTAACCAAAAGTATCAATGCAGGTAAAGGAACGAGAGACACACAATAATGCAGGAAAGAGGGAATGTGAGATGCAGGTAATTTCAGTAATAGCTTGAAGTTGTTTCAGATCATCCTGCAAATCCTCACAGGGAAATTGTTGCTTCTTCTGCAGATAAGTTTTCCAAAAGAAGCCATTTCCCTCATGCCCAAGAGCCCACCTCACAGAGCTGTTGGTGCAGGATTGTATGCTGAACAAGGTACGCCTGCACAACAGCACAACCAGCCTTCTTTCGTCAGTCCAGGGATGCTTTCAATTTCATTGATTATTGTTTTTAAATAAAATCCATAGTGAGGAGTAGGATGACACAGCACCTTGTGCAGTGAAGAATTTGCCTTCAGGAAAGACTAATCCTATACCTGCCTGTAAAGTGGGTGCTACTTCTGGTCTCACAGAATCACAGAATCACAGAATAACCAGGTTGGAAGAGACCCACCGGATCATCGAGTCCAACCGTTCCCATCAAACACTAAACCATATCCCTCAGCACCTCATCCACCCGTGCCTTAAACACCTCCAGGGAAGGTGATTCAACCACCTCCCTGGGCAGCCTGTTCCAGTGCCCAATGACCCTTTCTGTAAAGAATTTTTTCCTAACGTCTAGCCTAAACCTCCCCTGGCGGAGCTTGAGGCCATTCCCTCTTGTCCTGTCCCCTGTCACTTGGGAGAAGAGGCCAGCACCCTCCTCTCTACAACGTCCTTTCAGGTAGTTGTAGAGAGCAATAAGGTCACCCCTCAGCCTCCTCTTCTCCAGGCTAAACAACCCCAGCTCTCTCAGCCGCTCCTCAAAAGGCCTGTTCTCCAGCCCCTTCACCAGCTTTGTTGCTCTTCTCTGGACTCGTTCCAGAGCCTCAACATCCTTCTTGTGGTGAGGGGCCCAGAACTGAACACAGGATTCAAGGAGCGGTCTCACCAGTGCCGAGTGCAGAGGGAGAATAACCTCCCTGGACCTGCTGGTCACGCCGTTTCTGATACAAGCCAAGATGCCATTGGCCTTCTTGGCCACCTGGGCACACTGCTGGCTCATATTCAGTTGGCTGTCAACCAACACGCCCAGGTCCCTCTCCTCCAGGCAGCTTTCTAGACAGACTTCTCCCAGTCTGTAGCCCTGCATAGGGTTGTTGTGCCCCAAGTGCAGGACCCGGCATTTGGTCTTGTTAAACCTCATGCCATTGGACTCTGCCCAGCGGTCCAGCCTGTTCAGATCCCTTTGCAGAGCCTCCCTACCCTCCAGCAGATCGACACTTCCACCCAGCTTAGTGTCGTCCGCAAACTTGCTAAGGGTGCACTCGAAGCCTTCATCCAGATCATTGATGAAGGCATTGAACAGGGCTGGACCCAGCACCGAGCCCTGGGGAACCCCACTTGTCACTGGCCTCCAGCTGGATTTCACACCATTTACCACCACTCTCTGGGCCCGGCCAGCCAACCAGTTTTCCACCCAGGAGAGTGTGCACCTGTCCAGGCCAGAGGCTGACAGTTTCTCAAGCAGAACGCTGTGAGAAACTGTGTCAAAGGCTTTGCTGAAGTCCAGGAAGATACATCCACAGCCTTTCCCTCATCCAGCAGCCGAGTCACTTTGTCATAGAAGGCGATCAGGTTAGTCTGGCAAGACCTGCCTTTTGTGAACCCACGTTGACTGGGCCTGATCACCCGGTTCTCTTGCATGTGCTTCATGGTAGCACTCAAGATCACCTGCTCCATGACTTTCCCTGGCACTGAGGTCAGACTGACAGGCCTGTAGTTTCCTGGGTCCTCCCTGCAGCCCTTTTTGTAGATGGGCACAACATCAGCCAGCCTCCAGTTTCCCCCTGTTAGGTTTCTCTGTCCCTGGGAAGAAGCAGACCAGGTTTTCCTGCACCCTGGCATAGGCAGCAAGTGGCAGGAAGGGCTTTTTGGTGCAGTTGGAGCAAAGTCCATGAGCAGGTGCTCACCATGGCCCATCCCAATGCTTTTCCTAGTTCCATGCCCCGGTGGTGCCAGGATGGCCTGGGGACTACCCTATGGCTCTGGTGTGGCATTCGGCACCGTGACTGCAGCTCTGACCTTTTCTCATTTTCTTGTGCACGTACAACACACTCAAGTTTCTGCTGAAGATGGGTTTCTGCCTCTGCAGGAGTACATAGAAGTATTGGGTATTTTAAGTAAAGATCACCAAAAAGAAATCCAGCCAAATGTCTTTTTTTTCTTTTTTTTTTCCAGAGAACAGTCAATATTTTTTTCCAACTGATAGAAAAATTGCATAATATGTTTTAAAGGAAAAAGTTCCAGAGGCAGGAATGAAATCTAAACACATGCTTTCTGCAAACACTGCACATTTCCCTACATTTTTCTTTTTACTTTCTGTGACACACAGTTCTGTGAAAGCTTTTGGTGATGCCAGAACTTGCTGAAAACCCTGTGGAGACTCAGATAGTTTTCCTTCAGCCTGCTGAAGGCCTGGGAATAAAAGAGGGACAAATTGGATTTGTGACGTGGGAGCCTGAGTTTTTCCATGCGGGAATCAATTCTTTCTAACCAGGAGCAACATCTAGTCTGAACAACATGGGTGACATTAAAAATTTTGGTGGGTAATACACTGGGGAATGAGTATCTTAAAAAGCATGGACTAACATACCAGGACTGAAAAACTGTGAAAAGAAAAGCAGATTCAGTGCTAATGAAGAATGGGATCAACTAAACTTAAAACTGACTCAAAAGTCATGAAATATTGCTGTCCTCTTTAAGATCTGACTTAAAATGAATGTATTTGAAGAATTTTTAAGTTTAATTTTTAAAGTTACCTTAAGAACAGCACACGATAAAGGAAATAATCGGAAAACACCTAGTTTCATCTGGCATTCCTGCTAAGATGCTAAGAGAGTTAGTAAATTAAGTTTCTGAACCTCATGATAGCAAATTTAGGAAATTTGTATGGAAAATTGTTGGAGTCAGCAATATAGTGAGAAATGGATGTAGAACTAATATTTACAGAGAAAAGAAGACCTGTCCCAAGTAGGGGGAAAGTGTTAGCAGGCACTGGAATGGGTTAGCCGGGGAAGTGGCTGAGTCACCATCCCTGAAGGTATTTAGAAGACAGATAGATGAGGTGCTCAGAGATATGTTTTCGTAGTGGACAGGTACAGTGGGAGTTGATGATCTCAAAGGTCTTTTCTAACCAAAGAATTCTATGATTCTATGGTTTCACCTTCAGGAGACTGGGGGCATAGAGGGAGGAGGAGATGCTCGGTACCCCAGCCCTCAGCAGTACGGCTGTGGCCAGAGCATCCTCCAGTAGAGCAGAGCTTTCAGGAGATAGCCCAACAGGCACTGGGGTTGGGGCAGTTGCTAAATCCGCTCTGCTGTGTATGACAGGGAGAGGCTGCAGCAGCTCTGGGAGCCCATTCACACTGTGGTGTCTTGGGAAAATAAATATTTATGAGGAAAAGCCACAAATTGCCAAGTTATCCTACATATTATCAGAGAACTGGAACATACTGTGGAGGGAAAAGTTATTTTCTGAAAAGACCTTTCAAGCACAATGCCTCATCCTCTGAAATGTTCATCTTCAAAAACTAAGAACGGGGAAGGATTAATGGTCCAGGAGCCTGAGAATTCATACTTCCCGGAACAAAGAACAAAGACGTTAAGCCTGTCTTCAAATGTCCCTGTTTTCTACAAAGGAATATAATTTTGCTTCTGTCATCGTTTCAAGAAATACTTTCACCACAATGATTTCTTTTCCAAAGTCAAAGAGCTGAAATCTTGCAAAAAAGAGGGGAAGAGAAAACTCTCATTTTCTGAAAAAAAACCCCAGCAACACAGGCTCTTATTTTGCTGGCAGAGGCAGAACTTTTTGAAACAAGAAGGAAGAAGGAGAAGCTGAACATGTTTCAATTAAAAAACCCCATTATTATCTCACAAAGGAAGAGATAAAAAACCAGCTTCCTCTTCGACAGAGTGAGGGATGGCCTGCAGTGAGTGAGCAAGCCGTACGCTTGTCGCAGTGGGGCCAGAGGGTGTCAGCTGCCTGGCCAGGACACTGCTGGCTGAGCAGTGGGGATGCTCTGGGCTGTTTCTCGCCCTGCCCAGGCATCCCTCTCTGCTCAGCTGAGCTCTGCTGGACTCTCCATGGATGCTGTCGTATCCCAGAGGACATGGCTGTGCATCTTGTGCGTTCCTGAAAACTGGGGAAGGGAAATAACATGAGGAGCCTAGGATGACTTTATTTTCTTCAGACCCTTCTGAGGTCATTCCTGCAGCATTTGTGGCACTGAACCTGCTGCTGGCTGTAGCCTGACACACTGCTCAGACTGGAAATAAAATCATTTGTCTGCACTTGGAGAAGAGCTGTGACGTTTCTCATGCTGCCACGAAGAGGACATCGAGGGATGACCTCAGTGGCCCTACTACCACTGCTCTGGCCAATCCTTGTGCTTGGGTAGAGGGCAGAGGGTGTTTCTCTGCAGTACATGTCTCAGGTGTAAACAAATGTATGAACTTTTACCCTGTGGCTTTGATGCGTGGACAAAACGAGGTCTCACTGTCAGGCAGAGCCTATGTTGATCGCTCAGTTCATGTTCATGTAGCGCATCGTGCAGAATTATTGGGATAAAAGGAAGTTCAGATGAATCACCAGAAGCCATGTAAGAAATGAATCAAATTCATACTTACTGCTCATGATAAGAGAAAGCCAAATGTAAGGAATAAGCACTGGCAGCATCATGTACTTGATGGTCATTGGAGAATCACTTCTGCGAATACCTCTTAATTTCCAGGCACATGTCGTGGGCATATAAATAAGTAATAACATTTCATCTGGAAATAGACTCTTAGGAAACAACATTTTTCTAGCTGTAACATTGTTATGCAGAAAAAACACTTTGTGGGTAACAGCCTGACAAGTAAAACACCTGGCAATGCTCACAGCTGTCTCGGACAGGCTGATAAACTCCATGGCTTTTGAACTTTACTTATTACGAATGAAAAATTGATCCCTACTGTTCTGAAACAGTGAGGTACTGCTGAACAGAATGAGCACCAGAGCGTCTAACGCGGTGACCTGCGCGACTACCGAGCTGTCAGTATTTAGACTCTTGCCATACAAGAGCCATCATGTTAATTCATCCTTTTGGACAGCTGTACTTTCAGGAATGACACCGTTACAGAGTCATACAACACCAATAAGCTGTCACTGCCACATTACTCTTAGAGTTGTCATCTCATGGAGGTGATGTGGAAGGGTGGCTATATGATTTAATAGCAGTGAACAATCCAGGGTTCAACATTCAGGATTAAACCTGGCGTTCCCCTTTAAGCTGACCTCGGTATGTTGACCGGGAGAAGCGCATAACAAAAGCCCGGAACTCAGCGCTGGAAAGTCCCTGAAAGGGCCGGACTAGCTCCTTTCGCGCGCTCAACCCTCTCGAGCCAATCCTGTAACTTTTAAGGTGCGCGGACAGTTTAATTGGACCAATTGTAAGTTGCTTGTTGGCGCATGCTCTGTTGGAAAAGTATATAAGGATTGTTGTGTTTACGAATAAACGAGAACGACCATACTCACATTGAGATTCATCGTTACTCGGGGTCCGGCTCCCACACCCACATCTGGTAGCAGAGGATGGTTACTCAACCAACTGCCGCAGTAGCAAGAAAGCAGAAATATCGGGACGCGACATCATCTTCTGCTCAGCCTTTTCGTGGGAAATGTTACCGATGTGGGAACGAAGGGCACCTGAAAAAGAACTGTCGAGCAACACTTTGGTGTGACAACTGCCAGAGGCCATCCCATGCGACAAAGGCCTGTGTGGGAAACGGAGAACTGAGCGCGCTCAGAGGCCGCGTGCGGACACAAATGAATCCTCTACAGACCTATCAGCCCAGGAACCATGTTTTCTACAGCAACACCAGCCAGCAACCCGAGGGAGCTTGGGAGTCGACGTGGAGACCGCAGTAGATATCACTCTTATAGACTCTACTGTACAAAAGATTCCTACCACGGCTCATGGCCCACTTTATCATCGGGACAGTAAAATTGGGGGTTTCTTACTGGGTCGATCGTCTGCTAGCATGAAGGGAATAATTGTCTTACCTGGACTGATTGATGCCGATTTTACAGGTAATATACAGGTAATGGCATATACATTGCATCCACCTATTTTTATACCAAAGGGTAGTAAAATTGCGCAGATTGTCGCCACTGAAGGTATTTTACCATCGCCGCGCCCTTCACAGGCCTATAGAGGTGATCAGGGTTTTGGATCTACAGGACCTGCTGTCTGTTTTACTACCAAAATGCATCAACGACCTATAGTACCAGTTAAACTGTCATGTCAGAATGAAGATCAGCAAATTCAGGCCATGCTAGATACCGGTGCAGATGTGACAATAATCAGTCTAAGAAAATGGCCTCAACACTGGCCAGTAGAACAGCCTTCGTCATCTATAGCTGGTGTGGGGGGACATTCTGTCCCTATGGTCAATCGAGATCCTGTTCAATTCGAATTCCCTGAGGGCCAAATAGCTGTCCTTAAAGTATACGTGATGGCATTACCAGGCACTTTAGAGGCTCTTATAGGAAGGGATGTATTGAGTCAAATTGGAGCAGTTTTGACAACACGCCCTTTTTAGTATTGGCCGCTGGGGAGCAGTTGCCCAACCCGCCGCTGACTTGGAAAACGGATGAGCCGGTGTGGGTTGACCAGTGGCCCATGACTAAGGAGCGACTGCAAATAGCTAGACAATTGGTTGCTGAACAGCTAGCAGCAGGACATATAAAGCCATCCATTAGCCCATGGAATACACCTATTTTTGTATTACCAAAAAAGAATAAGGAAAAATGGCGGCTGCTACATGATCTTCGCAAGGTCAATGATCAGATGTTACCTATGGGGGCGTTGCAACCTGGTCTGCCCTCACCTAATATGTTGCCAGCTGGATGGCATATTCTAATAGTAGACTTAAAGGACTGTTTCTTCACAATTCCGCTACATTCACAGGATACACCAAGATTTGCTTTTACAGTTCCCGCCATAAATAAGTCCGAACCTGCAGAGCGGTATGAATGGGTGGTTTTACCACAGGGAATGAAAAACTCACCCACCTTGTGTCAATTGTACGTTGCATGGGCCTTGCGACCCATTCGCCAACAATGGTCAAAGACAATTATCTATCACTATATGGATGATATACTTTGTTGTCAAGAGTCCCCCTTTGGCGACATGGCGTTAAAAACCTTAATAGACATGTTAGCAGCAAGAGGGCTTGTTATTGCACCTGACAAGGTACAAAGATCAAGCCCCTGGAAATATTTGGGTTGGCATATCACTGATGCTCAAATTCGGCCTCAAAAGATAGAGCTCAAAACTTGTGTAAAAACAGTAAAAGATGTACAGACATTGCTAGGTGACATTCAATGGGTACGTAACTGTGTCGGGATTTCAAACACTGAAATTGCCCCGCTGACTGCGTTATTACGCAATGCGGACCCAGCTCATGAGATTGAACTTACTGCAGAACACCATAGCCTGTTGCAAAAAATTGTTTGCAAATTGCAAACTTCTTGGTCATCTCGGCGAATCGTAGATATACCTATTTCACTTATAGTGTGTAATGGTTTAGAATCACCGTATGCCGTCATTTGTCAGTGGCAAAACAAAAAGGGGGAGACAGTCTCTACCTTACTGGATAGTAATGCCACTGACAAAGACGGGTTTGATGAATTTATCATCTTGGAATGGGTATTTCTAAGAGTGCAGCCAAAAACAAGCATCCAAACCCGACCTGATGCTGTAGCAGAATTGGTACGAAAAGGTAGATCTCGAATCATTGAGCTCACTGGACAAGTGCCTGCAGATATTAGCATCCCAGTTAATGCTGTAGACCTGGAGTGGTGGTTACGAAATGTAACGCCAATTCACGAAGCCCTATTAGGATTTGTAGGGAAAATACATTCACAGCATCCACAAGGGAAAAGATGGCAAATATTGTGCTGAAATCAGTGGTTGGAAAAAACGAAGGTCAGCACACAGCCACTGACAGACGGTCTTACTGTCTATACTGATGCCGGAAAACGGTTGCATCGTGCTGTCTGTGTATGGCACAATGGCAACGCATGGCACAAACACATTATAGAGGGACAATCTCAAGATTCTCTCCAAACTTTGGAATTAACTGCTGTAGCCTGGGCCTTGTTAAATTGGTTGAACGTTCCTCTCAATGTTGTTACAGATTCACTATATGTGGCAGGAGTAGTGCCCAGGTTAGAAGATGCTCTTATAAGAGAAAGAAACAATCCCAGACTAGGGACATTATTTATGCAGTTGCAATCAACACTTCAACAACGTATTGAGCCTTGTTGTATTATTCATGTTCGTAGTCACCAACTTGACGTGGGGCTGGGAGAAGGAAATCAAATAGCTGATAGTTTGGTTAGTCCAGCTCAACATATGCCGCCTATGGATAAGTTTCGTCAAGCAAGGCAGAGCCATGAGCACTTTCACCAGAATGCCAAAGTTTAAGACGACAATATGATCTAACAGAAAATGAAGCCCGCAGTATTGTACAGGCTTGCCCACAATGTGGAAATCACGGCCCGGGAATAGGGATAGGAGTTAACCCTAAAGGTTTAAAATCCTTAGAACTTTGGCAAACAGATGTCACACATATTGCGGAATTTGGAAGGTTGAAATGTGTTCATGTAACAATTGATACCTTCTCGAAATTTGTCTGGGCAAGTGCATTGCCTGGGGAAAAGGCACAACACGTTTGTAAACATTTGTTACCTTGTTTTGCGGTAATGGGGGTGCCTGAGAACATAAAAACGGATAATGGGCCTGCCTATAGTAGTCAAAAGATGAGGATCTTCTCGTCTAAATGGGGAGTTCGACACCTTACAGGGATTCCGCATTCCCCTACTGGACAGGCTTTGGTAGAGCGAACGCATCAAGTTTTAAAAGATTATTTGCAAAAGCAGAAAGGGGAAGACATGGATGTGCAAATGAGGTTAAGTAAGGCATTATTTACTTTGAACTACTTGTGTTTAATGGGTAACAGAGAAGAGCCATCAGTAGTAATACATCATCAGAGTATAAAGTTAAGTGAGAAAACAACTATTCCTCGCTTTTGAGGGCTATATAGGGATCCGATAACTGGGGTATGGAAAGGACCTGTTGCTGTTATATTCAATGGTCGAGGATATATGTGTGTTTCCACAGAGGGTGGTCCTAAATGGATACGAGCTAGAAGCATTCGACCCTATCGAGAATCATCTATGGCACGCGACCAATTGCCAACACAAAAAGACAATGCGAGTGAATAAATGAAGAGATCAGAAGTTTGTTATCTTGATGTTTTGTGTACTTGTAGTAGTTGGACTAATGTTGTTGATAATGGTTGTTTTAGGGATAGCACTTTTTAGCTGTGTAATATTATGTGTAAGAAAAATGCTGTTGCACGTAATGATGAAGCCTGGCTTGTTCAAAAACAAAAAGGGGGAGTTGTGGAAGGGTGGCTATATGATTTAATAGCAGTGAACAATCCAGGGTTCAACATTCAGGATTAAACCTGGCGTTCCCCTTTAAGCTGACCTCGGTATGTTGACCGGGAGAAGCGCATAACAAAAGCCCGGAACTCAGCGCTGGAAAGTCCCTGAAAGGGCCGGACTAGCTCCTTTCGCGCGCTCAACCCTCTCGAGCCAATCCTGTAACTTTTAAGGTGCGCGGACAGTTTAATTGGACCAATTGTAAGTTGCTTGTTGGCGCATGCTCTGTTGGAAAAGTATATAAGGATTGTTGTGTTTACGAATAAACGAGAACGACCATACTCACATTGAGATTCATCGTTACTCGGGGTCCGGCTCCCACACCCACAAGGTGACACATCCGAGAGGAGGTGAAGCGTCAGCAGTCAGAGTACCCTTGTTGTCGGGAAGACGTGGGTTGGTGCTGGTGTGCAGAAGCACCTGAGAAAGCAGTAGCTCAAGAGGAACACCTTGTTTCTGCTGTTTTACCATTGAAATGTTTGGCTGTGCTGGAGAAGAGATGAGAAAACATGAAACCTGCTGACTTTTGGTTTCCTTCCTCCACAAAATGCTTCCTCCTTCACAGGCCAGCGTGCAGGGTTCTTTTTATCCTGTTGTGAGTCATGAGCCCAAATGCTACATGTGCTCTGTGGACTGCCGTGCTGGATAAAAAATGAGTAAGGGGTGGCAGCTGAGTAGCATTAGCAACAGAATCGCAGCATTGGTGACCTTCTTCTTGTTTTTCTGTGGAAGGCTGCTTGCAAAATTGTGGGTGGAAAATGTGACTTTTAGTCTAATAAACACAATTTTAATTCCCCTTTCCCTGCTCCTTTCTAAAGTGAAATCTGGCTTTTTTACCCAAACAATACTTTAGCCAGGGTTCTGCGTATTTCCCCTAAACCAGAAATGCCAGACTTCAAAGTAATTATGAAATGTGTAGTCAGTCAGAGTGAAATGTTTATAATTTGGTCTGTGAACTTCTCAGACCTCTACAAATAAAGCAGGTGCAATACTAGCCATTGCTTGAATGAGAGGTCACCAGAAAGGGAGCAAGAAAATTGACTTGAAAACTGTGTGCTATTTGATCAAGAGTTCTCACTGCTGCATGTAGTTTCTTTAGGCACTGGGCTTCCAATAACAAAGGAAAATTTCTTCTAATCTACCTGACCAAATCTTTTGAGAAATCCCATCTGCCACCAGTCCTCAGGGTAGAGAACAGCTCCCTGATGCCCTGCTGTGTGCCTCAGCCCATGGGATGCCTCCCTGAACTCTGCCAGCCAAGGCAGGGGACCCAGCAAACACTGCGATCTGGGCTTGGGGTGGCTGGGTGGCTGTGCCATTGGGAAGGGAAGAGGGGCATGGGGAGAGCTTGCTGCCACCTCCAGCGCCACAGAGGAAAGAGCACAGGGAGTTCAGTAGTGTCAAAACATTGCCAACACAATTCTCAGGGATGGAGATGACCAGGAAGTGACAAAAACTCCTCTTGTCACTAATCCTTGTTCCTCTGGGGACGGTTTTTAGGATTTTACACCTTTGGGATTGCGATAGTGTCATTATGAACTTTATACCTGAAGTTATAAGACAAACATGTGACTGCATACAGCTAAACCTCCCTCCCTTCCTGTCTTGTATAACTGAATAGGCAGGTTAATTTTAATGCCCTTTCTGAAGAATTATTGATGATTTTTACTCAACTTTTAGAAGTGGCAATGCTCTTTAGGATAAGAAAGGTGGAACCGGCTCTTGTCTAGACAATAAACAGGACTTTTTGTCTGCTGTCCCGGTACGTGTGTATAAATTAATCATTAGCCTGCGGTGGTGGAAATGTTCCCATTTGCTTGGCAGCAGAGGGATTCAACCCTTGCTTCATGAATTTTTTATTGCTAGAACTTATATATCTTGTAAATTAACCACTAGTGCCTGCAGCTTACAAACGAGAGTGGTGTGTGTATTTCCTGGTTAGACCTTGCACCTTTGAGAGCTTGTGATCAACAGCCAGGTGAGGAAATGTAGACACTTTTTGAGATTTTAGCTGGAATCGTTTGTTCTTCCTGAAGCCTCTACAAAATTTCATTCAGCTGTAACCTTTTCAGACCATTTGCTGTATATGCCCCTGTGGGACCAGGTGTTTCTGAGTGTTGGAATGGCCAGGCAGGTGACAGGCCAGGTCTTGAGTTGGGCTGGGACATGGAGCTCAGGCAGGACCAAGGGCCCTGTCCTGGGCTGAGGTGGGCTCCTAGGACCTGGATGGGGGAGACATAGATGTAGATTTGGGTTGTTACAGCCTCCTGGAAGACATGCTAAAGCACATGGAGGTGGTTAATGGCAGCCAGCATGGCTTCACCAGGGGCAAGTCCTGTATGACCAACTTAGATGCTTCCTATGATGGAGTAACCACAGCAGTGGACATGGATAAACCAACAGATGTGATGTATCTGGACTTCTGCCTTTGATAGGTCCCCCACAACATCCTTGTCTCTAAATCAGAAAGATGAGGATTTGTTGGGTGCACAGGTCAGTGGCTAAGAAACTGGTTGGATGGTTGTATTCAGACAGTAGTGGTCAATGGCTCGAAGTCCAGATGGAGATCCATGACAAGTGGTGTCCCTCCAGGGTCCGTACTGGGACCAGTGCTGTTCAATATCTTCATTAATGATACTGACAGCGAGATTGAGTGCACCCTCAGCAAGTCTGCAGATGACACCAAGCTGAGTAGCGCAGTTGCCACACCAGAACTACGGGATGTCATCCAGAGGGACCTGGACAGATTGGAGAAATGGGCCTGCGAGAACCTCATGAGGTTCAACAAAGCCAAATGCAAGGTCCTACACCTGGGCTGGGGCAATCCCTGATTTCAATACAGGATGGGGGATGATGTGACGGAGAGCTGCCCTGCAAAGAAGGACTTGGGGGTGCTGGTTGATGAGAAGCTTGACATGAGCCAGCAGTGTGCTCTCGCAGCCCAAAAGTCCAACCATATCCTGGGCTTCATCAAAAGAAGCATGGCCAGCATGTCAAGAGAAGTGATTCTGCCCCTCTGTTCCTCTCTCGTGAGAGGCCACCTGGAGTATTGTGTCCCGTTCTGGAACCCTCAACATAAGAAGGATATGGAACTGTTGGTACGAGTCTAGAAGAGGGCTACAAAGATGATCAGAGGGCTGGAGCAGCTCCTGTGTGAGGACAGGCTGAGAGAGTTGGGCTTGTTCAGCCTCGAGAAGAGAAGGCTCTGAGGAGACCATATAGCAACCTTTCAGCACCTGAAGGGTCTTCAAGAAAGCTGGGAGGGACTGTTCACAAAGGCTTGTAGTGATAGGACTAGGGCCAATGGGTATAAACTGGAGAGAGGCAGATTTAGACTAGGCATAAAGAAGAATTTCTTCACCGTGAGAGTAGTGAGGCACTGGAAAAGGTTGCCCAGGGAAGTTGTGGCTACTCCATCCTTGGAGGTCTCAAAGGCCAGGTTGGATGGGGCCTTGGGCAGCATGATTCAGTGGGAGGTATCCCTGCCCATGGCAGGGGAGTTGGAACTAGATGATCTTTAAGGTCCCTTGCAACCCAAAGTATTCTATGACTCTATGATTCTGTGATTCTATGATTCTATGATTGAAGTGGCTTACAAACTAAATGAATTAATTAAATCCAGCCAAAGGCTTCTGCAGAGGAATAGTCTGTTATCACATTACTCTAATCTCCTCATTCAGGTCCCAAGTGAAATCCTAAAACAAATGACGCTACCGCAGAATTAGCATTCTTATATCAATAAGGTCTAGATTTCATTCCAAGCTACCAGCCTGATGAGTTGTAATGTTTGATAGATAACTTTGCTCAGATCTACAGGTAAAGACTTTCTTCATGCGTATGCATAAAAGAATCCTTCTCTTTCCAGCCAAGGCTGCACTGTTTGAAATCTCAGGCACTAGCAGACACAGGGATGTCAGTGATTTCCACTTAAAATTCAGTCATTCCACAGCTACAGTGAGCTCACCGCACATAGAGCAGCGAGGCCACAAAGCTAAATTGTGAGGGAGAGCTGCCACTGCTGACACACCAGCTGTCCCTCAGGGCCATCATTTCTCACCTTTCCGATTTTATTGCTCATCTCTTTTTCTTCCCGTCAATGCTTCTCAAGTACTGAAGTGACAGAATGCCAAGGACAGAAATGAAGAGTATCTGATGCAGAACCAATTAGGCAAATAAACAGTTACCCAGACAGTGAGAATTAAGGGAATAAGGAGATGTATTTTCTGTATAAAAAATCATTTGAGATTCCAACCGCGTTGTTGGAACTGAGGCCTCCTTAGGTACCTGTCAGAAAGGTGCCCACCTCCTGGAAGGAAAAAGCCTTGATTAATCACAAACACACATCCACAGGGATTAATGAGGAAGCTAAGCAGTAGCACTGCAGAATTACAAAAGTAAAAATAGGAAGTAAAAATTAAAATCTCTCTCTAAATTTGACTTTCTCTGAAAAAGGCATAATAATAAGGAGCAAGTCAAGGCACAGCCTGAGCTCACCACCTCTCCCACAGGGGCAAGCAGAGTTGGAGGCAGCCTGCTGGCCACAGTGACTGGCCTGAGGTGGCACTGGGAAATGGCACACCCTGAGCATGCAGCTGGACCTGCCATGCATCATTTTTATATCACAAATATTTTATACCACAAATATCTTTGTTTGCCACAAGAAACAGTCCTGGACAAACTTCAGCAAGGGCAGCCTCTCCCCAGTCTTTTTTTTTGTTTTAAATCTCTGTCAACTGAAACAAGATGGGATTCAGGCAAAAAGGGCAAGGTCAGCCAGTTACAACAGGCAATGGGAGCACTCAGTAAAGGGAAAGGACGATAGCCCCAGCAGGGCCAGAGCAGAGAACACAAGAAAGGCAAGCGGTAGACCTGAAGAAGGAACAAATGCTCAGATAAGGAAGCTGGAGGCTTGGGCAAGTGTCAGGTAAATGGTGCTTGGGGCAGTGCAGTGGAGAAAGGACTTGTAAGAGGCTTAGGTGAACAAAGCATTGCACTCCCACTGGCAACAGGAGAAAAGACCAAAATAGTTCATCTGGAGTTAAATCTATGCTTTTGATGCTATGTGCTCTTCCCACTTTCCCTCCCCTTCTACACCCAGTATTCAGCCTCCTCCCCTTCACAGTTTGTCACTCCCATCCATTTCGCATCAGGCAGCAGGAGATTTTCTACCTCCTGCCCCTATGGTCACGCTCTTCTCTCCATTCATCTTATGCTGATGCCCTGTCTCCCTTAGGAGCTCACCTCAGAATCACACCCAGTCTCTTTTCTTCCTTCTTCTCTACTTCTCCTCCACCTGCTGCTGTCGTCCTTCTTCACTGCTGTCCCTCCACTGTGCCCCATGTTCCTCCTGCTTTCCCACCCACCTCAGGCTCCTCTTTCAGCCTCTCAGACCCTCCTTACTCATTTTCTTAGCTCTTGCAAAACCCTCTCATCCTTTTGCTTGGCCAAAAGGAGTCCCACTGATTTTTTTGCCCCGACACTACCATCATCACATTTCTCGCACATGAGATGTCCTAAGAGAGGAAGTTCCAGGTGGAGTTGGAGGCCCACAATCCCATCCCCTCTCCAGAACCATCCTCTCCCATTTCTCATCCTCTTCTTTTGTTTTTGAATACCGTGCCATATTTCCCGGTGTCTTCCTGACTATCTTCACTCTCATAACCACATATTTTCTCTTCTTCCTTTCTGTACTCATGTCTGGTCTCCATTTTGTCCTCACTAGTTTCCACACTCTCTTCATAACATGGTAAGATGACTAACGCTGAATCTTTGCTTGATTTCTGCTCAATACTGCTTTTACTTGGCTCACTCTGCACTTCATCTCTCCAGGAATCTACATGCTTTTCCTCATTGTTCTCCATCTTTGTCTTGGGAGGGGATGGCTTTTTGTCCAGACCCATTGCAAAAATGCACCTATTAAAAAAAAACAAGGAGAACTGGGAAGTATCACATTTTTCTTTCTGTGAACAATGGAAGGGCAGCAGACACAGCTGTTTAGCTCTTTATCAGAAGTAAAACCAGATATTTATCTGCCTTTGCATTGCCACTCAGATAACACGGTTACTGATAATGGCTTATTTGGAGAAGGATCCTAAAGTCCTCAAGTGCTCCACAAACATAGAGGCAGCTCCTCCTTTAAGGAGAGTAACATTATCTGCACTTAAAGGCAACAATTGAAACATAAACAGATTAAAATTGAAATTATCAAAACTGTCCATTAATCTCAAGCTACACCAAACATGATCTGTGAAGATATAATCGCAGAGAAAGGCAGAAGAGCTCATAGCTCATATAAGAGGCAGGTTTGCTCCAAATCCTGCTGTAACATCAAGTAAAGCAATAACTCAGGTTTTGTGGCCAACACTTGTTGGTTCTTTTGTTTTTAATTTCTCTAATAACTGGGGGGGGGAATGGGAGATTGAAATTGCATTCTTTTCAGTTTCTCTTCTGTTTTTCCTACCTAACAGAAATGTAAACAGCTAGAAAACAAAGCATTTGAATGGCCTTTTGAGAGTGTTCCTCTTCTATAACCTGGAGTCACAACTTGTACAGTCAGGAGGCTCATGTAAGAGGCCAGAGTTCCTACTCCTGATTCACTTTACCTGCAAATGCCAAGAGCCACCCCCCACGCACTGCAAGCATCAGGATGCTATCAAAACTGGTTTTTTATGTAAGGCTTCATTACAATTACCCTCACGTTCCAGCTGTTCACAAACTACAGTGAAATTCACAACAATCAGTCTAGAAATCCTTTCAGTTTGTGGGCATGAAATGTAAATGTGACAATGTGACAATTTCTGATAAAGGTCCTACCTTTTAATTATTTGTTCGTGGTATTTTTTTCAGGGACCTTTGAGATAGTGAAGCACTTTTCCTGTAGAGAAATGCTGGACCCAGGCAGCAAAAAACTCTCTGTGCAAGGATCACAGCATCAGCATAGAAATCACTGCAGTGTCCCCTCTTTGTGAATCAAAGCCTTAACCCAACAGGGAAAATCAACTAGGATCTTTACTGAGAATCAGAGTGGGTATTTAACATGTGGATGAGGTCCAACACGCAAAATAGGAGTCAAACATAACTGCGTCCAAATAATTGCCATTTATGGAGAGTATCTGGTTAATGGAGATGATTTTTAGTCACCAGGCAAGGTTGGCTGGACTGGCAAGAAACAGGAAAACTGAGATATCACTAAGATTAAGAGGGGAAAAAGAACAGAAACTGAGGATGACTCAGGAAGATATTAATTCCTGGAAGATTATATTCATTACGAAAATTCACTTCAAGTCTCTCTAGAAATCACAGAGAAGCTGAGATTTGGGCATTTCCTAAACTCTTTTGGTACTATATCCGTTCTGAATGCAGATACTTTTCACTACTTTGAACATACTAAGGAATTCACTTACAGAAACCATGTTCAGTGTTAGATTGGAGTGGATAAAGCATGGTACAATAAAGCAGATTTTTTTTTCTTGGAATTGAGTCCTTATCCAGAAAACATAGTATAGCTCTATGGATGGTCTCTTCTTCCAACTGGTTGTTGCTCTTTTAAAAATTACTTACGAAAAGAACGAAAAAGTTTAAAAATCACCCATGTGTGCAGAAGTTTACTTGTCTAGCATGGCTTAACAATCTCAGGATTTTATTAAATGTAAGGTTTCTTGGCAAAATAACAGACGTTTCTCAAAGCATGGACTTCTGCCCCAAACCAAGAACCTTCTACACAGATTTGTTGTCTGAAACCTGGCTAACATTCAACACTATCTTATTCAGCAGCCAGGGGTATTACAGCAGAATCCCACCTTAGAGGCAGAGCTGTTTAAAAAGAAATTATCCTGTTCTCACAATCACAAAGAAAACCCTGAAGACTACAGTTAACTCAGCAGTACTCCTAATATTTATTCCACTATCACTTCCACCAGAAACACACAAGCATACCACCCACAGCGACTCCTCCACACTGGACTGCAGAGAAAGTGCTAACTGCCTCCTGACAAGCTGACAGAACCAGTGCAAACACTGTCCACTGCTCGGCGTGCTCAACAGAGAGACTGACGAGGCAGCACAAAGAATCATAGAATCATAGAATGACCGGGTTGGAAAAGACCCACTGGATCACTGAGTCCAGCCATTGCTATCAATCACTAAACCATGCCCCTCAGCACCTTGTCTACCCGTGCCTTAAACACCACCAGGGAAGGTGACTCAACCACCTCCCTGGGCAGCCTGTTCCAGTGCCCAATGACCCTTTCTGTAAAGAATTTTTTCCTAATGTCCAGCCTAAACCTCCCCTGGTGGAGCTTGAGGTCATTTCCTCTTGTACTCCCCTGTCACTTGGGAGAAGAGGCCAGCACCCTCCTCTCCACAACCTCTTCAAAGGTAGCTGACCTGGATGGCATCCTTGGATGTGGGACCCTGAGGAATAAGCTCAATTCTGCACATTTCTTAGGGAGCTGAAAAACAGACCAGGTTCTATAGAGCTGCGGAGTGCCAGAAAGATTAAAACAGAAGAAACAAGTGATAAACTCTCTAAAAACTGGGCTGTTCAGTCCCTGTGAGCAAAGCATACTCATCTCCATACCTGTAGCAAGGAGAAGCTCCTTCCACATTGAGAAAACCAAAGTATCCACGTTTGCCTCCCAGCCTGCTATTCTTGTGATGTTTGTATTCACAGCAACAGCTCAACCTGTCCACTTGCATTCCATTGAGGAAAAAGGTGAGGCTGAATGGGAAACCATGGTGCCTTTTCGAGACGAACTGGAAAGTCTCTGTAATCACAGAAAGGAAACGGATCAAAGGAAAAGGCAATGCCTTTCTATCAGCCAGTTGCAATCGTTGTGTCTCATCTGCATCACCACCAAAGTGTCCAGCACTCTGAGGTCAGGTACATGGTTCACAGGTGTATTAATTAGCTGATAAGACTCTACTTCCTCCCCACACAGCAGCCTTGTCTCTTCGCTGTCGAGGAGTACCAAGATGGACACCCCTGCGACAAGCAAATACATCACCAATTTGGCCACTCAGTGCTTCAGCAGAACCAAAACCAGAGCCTCCTGTCTCAAAAAAATTAACTGTCACATGGTTTACGAGAGGTTAAATTACGCACAGAAAGTTTAGGATTCCTGGTGTGTGCCTGGAGCTGTTTCAGCTGCTCTGCAGAGGCACCGTTCAGCATCCAGGCCTGAAGGGCACTGAGGCTGCTACCCAGACCCGTGCTGGGGAGAGTGGGTTGTACTTCCTTCACCCACAAGTCAGAGTATCCTTCCTAACTGACCCGAGCACGTTCCAGCAGGAAGGAAGCCCCACCGTACTCCAGCAGTTTCCCTAGCAGGTGTGAATGGGTCTGGGGACAACAGGATCACACACAAAGAACACCTTCCAGACAGCTGCAATGAATGCCTCTCTGTGGGCACACTGCAGTGCACCCATAACCTCAGGGTATATAGGGAAGTGCAGGGATCTCTGCACCATCTTTCCATAACAAGTGAAAACACAAATCCACACACAGTGTGTCCTGTGAGCAGGAATGAGTAGTATGGTCTGTGAAATCAGTCTTTTTCCTCTAGGCCATTTCCTCTTCCCAATTTCCCAGAACACAGTTCACCTTTCACTGATGTGATGGAATAGCAGTGGCATAAAATAAATGGGAACTGGGCTCCCGCTATGCACTTTTCCTTCTGCAGCAGTAAGCAACACACATTGATGCACTATTGCAAGTCAGAAACAAAGAATCCCTATTTAAGGACAGTTTACTGATACAACTGCTTTATTAATCACACATCTCTGTACAAAACTAGTCAAACCTACAGCATTTTGTTAAATCAGTTCTCTAAATTCATTCTTTTGTTATTTGAAAAAGTAATTGTAACATCATTTTCAGTCATGAAACAGTAGATAAGGTTTAGTCTGGAGGCACACGTCTTGACTGAGCTCAGCTGAAATCATTTCAGTATCACATCAACATTTTAGCCAATCAAGAAGATGTTACTAGAGTCAATACAAACTCTTTGACTCTTTATCCTTACCTCCTTCCAACAGCTTGCCTTTGTAGACACAAAGGTTTTATCCTCCACAATGCTGCTGACAGACTTCAATTTCATCTCTGTAGTCAGTACTGTCATAACATAAATGCAAACCTTTTCCTAGGAAGATCATGGTAACAAATGCGTTGCTGTGTAACAAGGGCTTAGGGAATCCTCCAGAATTCTGCAGCAGAAAATACACAAAAAGTGCATTTGGCTTCCAGCTCTAATAAAAGGTGAACTCAAAGACCACATATATGTGGAATGCACTTGAGGTTTCCAGCCCTTTAAGACAGGCTTTGAGATGTTTAAATTGGGAAGAGTTTTGTAACATGCAGAAGGGCAATAAAATATTTTTAATTGAAAAGCCATTGCATTGAATTTCCCAGAATGGCAGGGACCAAGTTTGATTGTCTCTCCCAGTCCTGGGTTCCTACAATTTCCTTGCAGCAGTCAAGACTGGCTGGAGTGTAACAGAAGAAGTTTTCACACACTCACAGCATTTCCCCCATCCTGCTGAAGTTCTGGCACCAGATACAGTCATAGGCAGGATCTTGACTAAGACAGAAGGCCATGAGTAAGAGTTCCTGCACCTTTTTGTTCAAGCACCTTTTTAGCCCCAGCTGAAGAAAAACACCCAATGTTTTAGTATACAGAGAAAAGGGTGGCAACTATGTATTTTAATAGTTGTAATTTTTTTTTCTTTCAAAAATTCAGTGAGTCTTTATGCAAACTAGATAGCCACATCTTTCAGCTTTAGGCAAATGCACCCACAGGGAAGGTAACGTAACAATAAACAGAGAAGCAGACAGGAATAACTCACCTTTGGTAAAAGCTGCCCTGTGTCATTTGCTGCAGTGGTGGGATGGAATAATCTGCCTCTGAGCATCCTAGTTCTCACTGCTCTCACTGCATTTACGCTCTTGTCTCCCTTTTGCAGAGGGGGAGGTGGCACTGGTATCATATGAGTGTTGATGACTGGGAGTTGATACGGGGATATACCAGTTACATATTCCACTGAATTCATAAGTGTTAACTCACTCCTCTCCCCCTGCAAAAACATGTTAACCAGGTTAAGTAGGTGACACAAAAAATAGCTACCAAGCATATTGAACTACTCATGGTTTGACTGCTCTTTACAATTAGTAACACTCATGCCTCTCGAACAATTTCCTCACTTGGTGCTTGCCATTACGTTTATGAAAACATTTATACGCTAAACCTCTTCGGTTTAATTTGCAAAGCAACGGACAGGCTGCTTGAAAATGTGGCCCTTATAGATCTAGACAACATCATTGTTAAACACATACTACTCGTAACCATGCAGAGTTCTGCTTCCAGGCAGGCACAATACTGCACAACCCCACAGCACTGCTGCATTCTTTCCGATGGCAAGCAAATTCCAAAGCAGTCAGCCAGAATCTTCCAACAGTAACACTATTTGGCACCAATTATACAAGAAGTTGTTCAAAACGCTTCTTTGCCTTTGTAGCAGAGGTTTAGTCCTCCTTCTGAATGAATTGCAAACAGAGGACCAAGGCCCTGAAAAGCAAAACATCTCTAGAGAATAAATTCTGCAAACATTGCGTGCTCTGGATCCGAGTTCTGCATCATCTTCATGCTTTATGACTGATTTAGCTGTTTTGTCTGTTGTGAGCATTAAAGAAACAATGCAAATCACCCATAATTATAGAAGACATAGAAAGTGTCAGCAAATTCTTGGAGGGAAGATCATGACCATCATAATATGGAAGAAATGCACAGCAGCACAAAGTTATTCATGCATTTTCTGCCTGTCAGTGGCCACAGATCCAACATCCTCCATTCCCATGGAACTCCTATCATACAGTCAATTACATAATGCTTTTCCTAGAAGAGAAGACAACTCCAAATCTCACCTGAAAGTAGCTGAATGCATATTAAGATCATGTTTGGCTACACCAAAAAGCTCTCATTCTCTGAACCCGCTAGTGTGATTTAGTAGTAGTAATGGTAAAAAAAGAAAGATGGTTTTTGCTACTTTTCAGCTGTAGATGAAGATGAAATCTTGTAAGACTGTGTGAAAATGTTCCTGAGTTATTGATCTTACCCAGATGGCTGCTTCCCTCTCTACATAAAGGAAAACCTATGTAGAGGTAGAAAAATTTGCACATAGAGAGATTTTAGACTATAAAAGACAAGTCACCACATTTTTCCGGGCTGTGATGAAAAACTGGGCATTAGACCACTAAGACAATGTCTTGAAAATTAAACAGAGATCAAAAAGGAGCATTTAAATAAAAGTTGATAAATATTTGGAAGGCGCGTTGCCTGCAGTATGCAGTTCTGCAAACTGCAGTACTAAAGCACTATTATAAAACTCTCCATGAATCTGCATTACCTCCAGAATGAAATCCAGCCTCACCCCACTGGCAAACTGCTGATCAGGCTCAAGTGTGTGGTGCTTTTGTTTACAGCTTGAAGCCTTTGGCGCAGACCCTATGGCAGCAGAGATACAAACTGGCGGGAGGCGAAGAGGTTGTAGCGTATTTCCTGGAGCTGTATTTGGTAGCCAAGAAGTCTAAAAAGGAAAAAGAAAACAGCTACAAAATCTCAGTGGATCACTTCCAGTGCAGAGTAGACTCTTAAAATAAAAAATAGCACTGATCAATATATTTGGAAGTGATGAGTGACTCTCAGGTATCCTGGGGAAACAAAATTTCCTGGACTGCCTCCAAAGAGCCAGACCACTTTAGGCATCTCTAACTGAGTATCCACAAACTGGAGCATCCAAAAGAATTCTTGGCCATAAATATAGTTTTTGCTACTGTCTCTTCACAGTGCAGCCTTGAAGCAAATGTAATGAACTGAAAGGAACTGTAGCAGCATGCTGTTTCGGTGGCTTCACCACATGGACATTGAGACAGTACACCACCAAAGCATGACTGTTCAATGCTGAACACTTTTCTGACTTTTTATTTTACCTTTTCTTTGTATACTCTTCAGAATACTGCATTGAAATGTTAAACACCTCCCCCCCGTAGGACAGGACGTGCTGGAGCTTGTCAGTCGGAGACCCTGGGAGGAGTGAGATAGGGCTTTTGTTTAGAGAGGAATGGAGACTGCTGGCTCCGTGCGGATGAGCACGGGTGTCAGTGGTTGCGAAACAGTGGCCTTGATGAGAGAAATTGCTGCTGTTGCTAAAAGCAAGTTGATGCTTAAAAAAGGCTCATTTGTATTAACCAATCTTTGATTGCCTAGTTTAGGGTAAAAACCAATCAGTTTGAAACACGCCTCTTGTAACCACTTTAAAATGTGTTTTAAACGCAATAAATCTGACATTTTGCTTGTATCAGCCTGCGTCCCGTCCCTTAATCGCAGCAAATTGGTGACCCCGACGTGATACGGATGAGATTACCAAAGGGTCGGAGAACCACATGGCTGAGTGGAATGCTGCGAGTCCCATGGAATATTGAATAAGCTGCTGAAAAGAAGCAAGATTGAATAAATTGCTGAAACGAAGCAGAAACCGACCGGTCAAAAATCCCTCTGGAGCATAGAGGTGAGCCGTGGGAAACCATAAGATGGTGAATCAGGTGTGTTCCCCTGAAAGAGACGTATATGAACTTATGAAAGCCCTTCTTCAAAAGCATGGGAAAAATATTTCTGGGCATGATCTCAAAGTAAAACTTAAATGGGTACAGGCGAAAATACCCACTGTAACTGCGTCCACTATCTTTATGCGGAAATTCTGGGATGATGTGGGGGTGAAACTATGGGATGCTACGACAGAGAAAAAAAAAAGAGCGAAAGGGGGGCTCCCTGGCAGAAAGTTTTTGAAGCGTTAAAGGCGCATGTTGGCTCAAAAAAGCAGAGCGATAATTTCGAGCCGAGTGCAGGATCGTCAACAACTGTACTGACCCCTCACCTCCCTCAACTGGCTGCGTTTGTCTCTGCACACCCCGATGGGGGGGCTGACAATCCCTTTGATCCGGGACCGGAGGATCCTGAAAAGGAACCAGACCTCTACCCCCCCAATCCACATGATGTGTGGATTAACATAAGGCGCCAAGCCTTAAAAGAAGGGGAATTAGAAATCGCAAAAAACATAGTGGCCCCTGTTATCTATCAAGGTCGGAGGGCTCAGTGGGAGGCTCTTTCTTTCCCAATTGTTAAGGAATTGCACCGTACGGTAACCGAACATGGACTTTCTTCTCCGTATTTTGCGAGTTTATTATCTTCTGTTTTTGATACCTATGTCATGACTCCACATGATTTAAAATCTCTGGCACAATTGTTACTGACACCTACACAATATTCTTTGTGGGAAGCTCACTGGAGGAGGGGACTACAGGCACTTCTTTTGACTTATGAGGGTCACGGTAATGCTGATATAGCCGCGCTAACTATAGAACATCTCACAGGCACAGGCCAACATACTAATCCTGTGGATCAGGTTCGGATCCCACAGGAGGCCCTTGAGGTGACCCGTGAAGAGGCTAAAAAGGCTTTTTTTGAAAGTCCCTGATTCTCAGAAACCGCAAAAAGCATTTACTACTATTACCCAGGAACCCCAAGAGCCTTATATGCAATTTATAGACAGATTAAAACAGGCTTTGGAACGACAAGTAGATAATGTACAGGCCCGGGAAATTTTATTGTTGAAATTAGCCATTGAAAATGCTAATGTGGATTGTAAGAAACTGTTAAAATCTCTCCCGAACCCAAATCCTACATTAATTGAAATGGTAGAGGCTTGTAATAGAATCGGCACTATAGATCATAAATTTGAAACTATGGCTGTGGCTTTTGCAGCCAGGCGTGCCCCGACGAATCAAACAGGACTGGGGAATTGTTATGGTTGTGGTAAACCTGGTCATTTGAAAAGAGATTGTTTAAGTACTAACGCTGGAACTTGATTCCAAACACCTGGAATTTGTCTCAAATGTCGGAGAGGGCGTCATTATGCTAATCAATGTCGCTCCAAGTATGATTTTCAGGGACAACCGATACAGGGAAACCGACCACGGAGCGCGGGGCAGCGACGCGTGCGGACACAAATACCATGGCCAACTTTTCGAAACCTCTGGAGGGAAACAGCACCGCCTCAAGTCTTCGCCCAGCAACAGCAGGTAGTGCCGGACTGGACTTGGCAACCTCACGCCCAGTAACATTATTAGATTCCTCGGTTCACTTATTATCGACAAATGTTTCAGGACCTTTACCCCCCAGGACACAGGCACTATTGCTAGGAAGGTCATCTACTACTTTGTCAGGACTTTTTGTATTACCAGGGGTCATTGACTCTGACAACGTTAATGAAATTAAAATTATGGCATGGACCCCATTTCCTCCCTGTACAGTACCAAAAGGTAGCTGTATAGCGCAATTGGTGTTGATTCCCATGGGAACGGATCCCCCTGACTCTCACCAACCCAATCAAAGGAAGGGAGGGTTCGGGTCTACAAGGGACCCACAGATTTTGTGGGTCTATCTCTCAAAAACGACCCCTATGTCAATGTACCCTCATTCGTGGGAAACAACAAATAGTGCTCAGTGGGATTATCGACACCGGAGCTGATGTTACTGTAATATCACAGGCCAAATGGCCATCACAATGGCCTTTAACCAATGTTTCCCAAACATTAGCTGGAATCGGTGGGACTGGTAGCAGACACCAGAGTCTAGAATTAATACAAATTCAAGGTCCAGAGGGACACATAGCCACCATTAAGCCTTTTGTACTGCCTGTTCCCATGATTTTGTGGGGGCGTGATGTGTTGTCCCAGTGGGGAATGTCTATTTGAACCCATTTTTAGATGGGGCCATTGAAGTGCACAACACCCTGAAAATAACTTGGAGAACTGATACCCCTATTTGGGTTGATCAATGGCCCCTTCCACTGGAAAAGCTTCGTGCCCTTCAAGAATTAGTTGCTGAACAATTGCTGAAAGGACATATTGTGCCTTCTACCAGTCCTTGGAATTCGCCTATTTTTGTCATCAAAAAACAGTCTGGCAAATGGCACTTGCTCCATGATCTTAGAAAAATTAATGACGCTATGGAAGACATGGGGGCCCTACAACCCGGCCTTCCGTCCCCTACTATGATACCTCGGGATTGGCATTTGACTGTTATCGATCTTAAAGACTGTTTTGTCAATATCTCCCTGCATCCAAGTGATGCTCCTAAATTCGCTTTTTCTGTTCCTAGCGTTAACATGCAAGCTCCGTTGCAAAGGCGTCAGTGGGTTGTGCTACCACAAGGTATGAAAAATAGTCCTACAATCTGTCAGTGGTATGTGGCTAAAGTGCTTAGCCCTGTCAGGGCTGCTGTGCCCAATGCTTTACTGTATCATTATATGGATGATATTCTAGTGGCTGCACAATGCCACGAGGTCATGGAGGAAGCCGTAGCCCTTGTCATGACCGCCGTCGATTCGGCAGGCCTTTGTATTGCGCCGGAAAAAATTCAAAAAACACCACCATGGAAATATCTGGGCTGGCGTATAAGGGCTCAATCCGTAATTCTGCAACCTTTACAGATACGAACAGACATAAAAAATTTACATGATGTACAGAAACTATTAGGCACAATCAATTGGGTCCGGCCGCTGTTGGGAATTTCTAACATGGATTTAGGCCCCTTGTTCAAACTGCTCAAGGGAGATACTAACTTGTGTTCCCACCGCAGTCTTGGCCCTGAAGCCATTAACTCCTTACAAAAGGTTGCTACGGCAATCAGCTTTAAACAAGCACATCGTTGGGCTCCCAAGTTACCTTTTTACCTGATCATTTTAAATCCCGCTCGACAGCCTCATGCCCTGATATTTCAATGGGATTTTGAAAAATCAGACCCACTGTTAATTATTGAATGGATTTTTTTTCCGGATCGTCAAAAACTATTTTGACTCAGCATGAAATGTTTGCCTGTTTGATAATTAAGGCCAGGCAACGTTTGCTGGCATTATCAGGAGTAGACTTTACTTGTATTTGCTTACCTGTAACAAATATGTATTTACAGTGGCTCTATCAACAATCAGATGCCTTTGTTATGGCACTAGCTGACTATGCAGGCCAACTTACATCCCATCCACCTTCACATAAGTTGCTTAATGCAGATTTTCGTTTAATGCCTAAGCCAAAAAGGAGTGATCAGCCATTGCAGGCCCTTACCGTATTTACAGATGGGTCTGGAAAAACGCATAAGTTAGTTATTTTATGGTGGGATGACCAACATGAACGATGGAACTCAGACATAGACACCGTTCTTGGATCCCCTCAAATAGTGGAACTGACTGCAGTAGTTCGAGTTTTCCAGAGGTGGACCATACCACTTAATCTTGTCACTGATTCTGCTTATGTTACAGGGATTGTAGAGAGAGCCGAAGCATCTTTATTGCGTGACCTCTCACATCCTAACTTATTTGCTTTGTTACAGGAGCTTATTTTTCTTTTGGACTCTCGCCCTCACCCCTATTTTGTTATGCATGTTAGGTCACACACTTCTCTACCTGGCTTTATTGCAGAAGGAAATCGATGGGCCGATTTATTGACATTACCAGTACAGGTATTGCCCGATCGCATAGCACAGGCTAGACTTAGCCTTTCCTTTTTTCACCAGAATGCTGGAGGTCTCAAACGACAGTTTGGCCCCACCTCTCAGCAAGCATCTAATATCGTTGCTGTATGCCCTGACTGCCAAAGACATTCTTTTCCATCGATAGCAGGAGGAGTTAATCCCAGAGGACTACAAAGTTTACAGCTATGGCAAACGGACGTAACTCACTTTCTGGAGTCTGGCAAACTGAAATATATTCACTCTTCTGTAGACACCTTTTCCGGTGCCTTATTTGCTTCTTGTCACACAGGAGAAAAAGCACATGACGTCCGTAAACATTTGATGCGTGCCTTTGCCACTTTGGGTATACCCTCTCAAATAAAAATGGATAATGGACTTACTGCACTGTTAATTGCATCATCACCTGTTACAAAGATTGCTTGTTTTACCAGAATTGACTGATACCAACTTTACGAGAGTGATGCAAGTAATAGTTTGGATGCTTATGCCTTCTGACTTTATATCAAAGGGCACTAGAATCACTCATCTGATTTGTTTTTCAGCAATTGTACCCCATGAAGAGACAGAGGCTGTGGTTCAACTGACCAGTTCGTGATTCTATCAATGCAGAAACTACGAAAGACTAGCATAAGTGAAATATTTGTTAGACAATCGATATAAGCCTTATTAGATAATGCATGGACATATTTTAAGTGTTGTATGTTCCCGGTACCGTGTGTAATTTATATATCCGTAACATGGAAAAATTGTGGATCCAATAGTGATAACTAACATTTTATGAATGTATTCGGCTAGCTGAGAAATGAGTGGTTGTATGTGTGTGTGTGTTTGAAGTGCTTCAAACGTCTGTAAGACTTAAAAATTGGTTTTAATTAATCTTGAAAATACATTTCTGGGACCTTTCAATCTCAAATGTCCACTAAGCCGGCAAACAGGTAAATTTACCTGGGGATCTTTGGAATGAAAGGCTTCAGAAGGAAAAGTTTTAAAATACCTAGCAAAACATGCAGCTGTATGTGTGTGAGTGCCCCCCCTCTTTCTCCTTCCTTTCTAAGTTTTTTTCTTTTCTCTCAGCCTTGAAGAAGTCCAAAAGAGTTAACGGTGTTATCTCTCTAGGAAAATGTTGTGAGAACACTCTGCATTCCAATGTTACTCGTCAGCAACTGCTGGGTCTTAGTGCAGACAAACTTTAGGGATAATTGAGGCAATAATAGAGGAAAAGTCAAAAGCTTCATTACAAATTATTGAGTGGATATTTTACCACACTAACCCCAAAAACCATACTCACTAAATTTGAAATGATTACAATGATAATCACCGAGGGAAGAAAAAGAAGTGTTTAGTTATTAGGCCAAGACTCGACAATCATTTATATCCCAATGACAAAAGAATGTGCTAAGTAGTGCACGGTAAATATTCTGAATTTATAAGTAGATCTAATAGATTATCCAGAAAGTACTGATATATATTTACCAAGTCATGTCATTATTGAACGTACCCATCAAGTAATAAAAACATTGTTAGCAAAAAAGAAAAAGCGGGGAATCAGGAGAGACACCAAGGAGCAATGGAGCAATATGTAATGAATTTTTTGCGATTAGCAAGAGATAATCAAATTGTGTTGAAGTTGAAGCATGTACAAACTATGTCATCAAAATTAGAGCAAATATAAGACAATTTGAAAGTGCTATTGTAAACCAGTTATTATGGGCAATGGACAGGTCTGTATAAGCTACTAACATGGGGACGAGGTTATGCTTGTGTTTCAACAGATACAGGACCACTTTGGGCACCTGCAAGGTGGATCAAGCCCACATTGCTGCGTGACAACTGTTGAGCCCCAGCCACGAAAGCAGTCGACAAGAATGAGGAGGACGTTAACATTATGGATGCTCTTAATCTTATGGGTGGTAGTTAAAGGATGTTCCTGGGTGATAGATTCTCGAAAGAATGGGTGGATAAGATTCTTGTTGTACAAATGGAAGGGGGAGATGTAGGACAGGACGTGCTGGAGCTTGTCAGTCGGAGACCCTGGGAGGAGTGAGATAGGGCTTCTGTTTAGAGAGGAATGGAGACTGCTGGCTCCGTGCGGATGAGCACGGGTGTCTGTGGCTGCGAAACAGTGGCCTTGAAGAGAGGAGCTGCTGCTGTTGCTGAAAGCACAGAATCACAGAATAACCAGGTTGGAAGAGACCCACCGGATCACCGAGTCCAACCGTTCCTACCAAACACTAAACCATATCCCTCAGCACCTCGTCCACCCGTGCCTTAAACACCTCCAGGGAAGGTGACTCAACCACCTCCCTGGGCAGCCTGTTCCAGTGCCCAATGACCCTTTCTGTAAAGAATTTTTTCCTAACGTCTAGCCTAAACCTCCCCTGGCGGAGCTTGAGGCCATTCCCTCTTGTCCTGTCCCCTGTCACTTGGGAGAAGAGGCCAGCACCCTCCTCTCTACAACCTCCTTTCAGGTAGTTGTAGAGAGCAATAAGGTCACCCCTCAGCCTCCTCTTCTCCAGGCTAAACAACCCCAGCTCTCTCAGCCGCTCCTCATAAGGCCTGTTCTCCAGCCCTTTCACCAGCTTTGTTGCTCTTCTCTGGACTCGCTCCAGAGCCTCAACATCCTTCTTGTGGTGAGGGGCCCAGAACTGAACACAGTATTCGAGGAGCGGTCTCACCAGTGCCGAGTACAGAGGGAGGATAACCTCCCTGGACCTGCTGGTCACGCCGTTTCTGATACAAGCCAAGATGCCATTGGCCTTCTTGGCCACCTGGGCACACTGCTGGCTCATATTCAGTCGGCTGTCAACCAACACCCCCAGGTTCCTCTCCTCCAGGCAGCTTTATAGACAGACTTCTCCCAGTCTGTAGCACTGCATAAGGTTGTTGTGCCCCAAGTGCAGGACCCGGCATTTGGCCTTGTTAAACCTCATGCCATTGGACTCTGCCCAGCGGTCCAGCCTGTTCAGATCCCTTTGCAGAGCCTCCCTACCCTCCAGCAGATCGACACTTCCACCCAGCTTAGTGTCGTCCGCAAACTTGCTAAGGGTGCACTCGATGCCTTCATCCAGATCATTGATGAAGACATTGAACAGGGCTGGACCCAGCACTGAGCCCTGGGGAACCCCACTTGTCACTGGCCTCCAGCTGGATTTCACACCATTTCCCACCACTCTCTGGGCCCGGCCATCCAACCAGTTTTCCACCCAGGAGAGTGTGCGCCTGTCCAGCCCAGAGGCTGACAGTTTCTCAAGCAGAACGCTGTGAGAAACTGTGTCAAAGGCTTTGCTGAAGTCCAGGAAGACCACATCCACAGAGAAACTGCTGCTGTTGCTAAAAGCAATTAGATGTTTAAAAAGGCTCATTTGTATTAACCAACCTTTGATTGCCTAGTTTAGGGTAAAAACAAATCAGTTTGAAACACGCCTCTTGTAATCACTATAAAAATGTGTTTTAAACGCAATAAATCTGACATTTTGCTTTTATCAGGCTGCGTCCCGTCTCTTAATCGCAGCACCCCCCCCCCAAAAAAACCTGTTTAACTGAGTTAAGTCACCATCTTGGAAAAAGCAAACTCCTTGGCTTGGTGTTGAGGAGAAGGATGTTCACCATGATCATCAACTACAGCCCTACGTGCCCTCTGTATGGGATGGAGAGGAGAAGGTCATTCAGAACTGAACAGCTTTCTTCAGTCCGCACCAACTATCATTATAGAAATGGAGAACCAGATAAAACTGCGCTATATAGTTGACCTTGGACTTCAGTATCATTCTTTTTCAACAGTATATTAACATTCCTTCTCTTCCCATCAACAGAGTAAGAAATTTCTGAGCCAGCACTCCAAAGCATGGCCTTCTGGAATGAACTTTAGTCTTACTTCGCCCCTTCAACTCTGTTCTCTAAAAGACCTCCCTTGCTGTCAGGGTTTTATAACATGTGTAAGCTTGTCTGCAGCCACAGTATTCATTGACAATACTTATGGTAAGGATACCAGCCTAGCCTTGGGTGACGAGGCACACAAAAAGGAAATATTAAAGGAGATTTATCACAAAGCAAAGCCATTTTTCTCTAGGTTCTGATTTGACACTCTTGCAACTTCAGCTTCTGGAGATTTCTTTTGAACTACACAATCCTGCAAAAAGGAAATCAGCCTCGAGTCGGGCAAGACGAAGCCTTCAGGTAGAACAATCAGGGTGATCATTGCTTTACACTAGGCATAGATGTCATAGGTGTACATACACACTTTTGGCTGCGCATGCTTACATTATAGCGTATAGAGCATTTGGTGAAACTCACCAGTTGTGACTGACCAGATGGTTCTCCCACCACAAAACGATGGGGCCTATAATGATTTCGTGGACCGAGTGGTGGATGTGGGGTGTACACAGAGCTAGCACCTTCCACTGATTTTCTGGATTTTTCCACCAAAAAGAACAGAAATGTATGTCTCTGAGGTGCTAAATATCCTTAACAGCAATGTCTGAGCTTGCCTTCCCTCTGTCTTTCATCAGACAGCTATGATAATCAAATTGCCCAGATCCAATTGAACACCTGCTTAAGGAATGAGAGAGAGATGAGGGAAAAGACTTGTTCCAGTCTCTGATTGATTCCCCTGCAGCCTTCTACAGCTGCAGATCTCCCCAAGTTCAATTCCTCTGCCTATTTCTGTAGATCTCCCATTTCTTGATTTAGTCAAAAGTCTTTTTCTTTTCAAAATCTGAGTGCATCTGCCATTTCCTTGCTCTGACAGTGCCCCTCCCTGCCTTTTCTTCTCAAGAGCTCCACACTGGGCTGATTACCCTCCTGGACATAGATAGCTACACTTCTTATCCTCCCTTGCCCAGTCATCAGGTTTTCTCCTTTCCTTTCAGATTAGCTACTCAACCAATTTCACTGAATGTATGAAGGGAGAATTAAATTACAATACTAATTGCAGACAGGTTCCTGTGTCCTAGCGTGGCATCACAGCAAAGACACAGATCGTATATCTGCAGGCGTCTCCTTTACACTTCTCACTGAAGGAAGCAGTTTTGCTTTATGTTCCAAAAGTACCCAACTCCAGAATCCCTTAATAGGGTGCCTTGGTCACTGCTTACACAGTGGCAACTTTCTACCAGCAGGAGTTCAGTCAGTAAGTAATGCTTCTGCAATTATCATAGTGAGCAGTGGTTTTCATTAAAATCTCCTCCTTTCTTTACCTGATTAATTGCTCACAAACGCATTATTAAAATTAAAAAGATTCAAAACTGTTCTTTAACTGCTCAAAGAAGCAGCTAGCTTCTCAGCGCATGCTTCTCAATGCAGGCTCTAACGAAGAGATAGGATGTTGAGGACATGTCAGCCAAAATGACAACTTTTCCCATACGCGTCCAAGTGACTTCATAGGGAGAACCATTGACTTCTCTGGGATTTCCACTACTGTAACAACTACAGCATCAAGCTCTACCCACACAACACCAAACTCTTTTCATTAGTTACATGCTGGTTCAGATAAACATCGTGAGGAGAGGCAAACGACTGAAAATTTGAATGCAGTGCTCAGCAGCAGTCAGAAGTGGATAGTCGCTAGAAATTGAATTTCCCAGAATGGCAGGGACCAAGTTTGATTGTCTCTCCCAGTCCTGGGTTCCTACAATTTCCTTGCAGCAGTCAAGACTGGCTGGAGTGTAACAGAAGAAGTTTTCACACACTCACAGCATTTCCCCCATCCTGCTGAAGTTCTGGCACCAGATACAGTCAGAGGCAGGATCTTGACTAAGACAGAAGGATTGACGAAGACAGAAGGCCATGAGTAAGAGTTCCTACGCCTTTTTGTTTAAGCACCTTTTTAGCCCCAGCTGATGAAAAACACCCAATGTTTTAGTATACAGAGAAAAGGGTGGCAGCTATGTATTTTAATAGTTATAATTTTTTTTTCTTTCAAAAATTCAGGGAATCTTTATGCAAACTAGATAGCCACATCTTTCAGCTTTAGGCAAATACACCCACAGGGAAGGTAATGTAACAATAAACAGAGAAGCAGACAGGAATAACTCACCTTTGGTAAAAGCTGCCCTGTGTCATTTGCCGCAGTGGTGGGATGGAATAATCTGCCTCTCAGCATCCTAGTTCTCACTGCTCTCACTGCATTTACGCTCTTGTCTCCCTTTTGCAGAGGGGGAGGTGGCACTGGTATCATATGATTGATGACTGGGAGTTGATACGGGGATATACCAGTTACGTATTCCACTGAATTCATAAGTGTTAACTCACTCCTCTCCCCCTGCAAAAACATGTTAACCAGGTTAAGTAGGTGACACAAAAAATAGCTACCAAGCATATTGAACTACTCATGGTT